>NC_090926.1:734782060-735088310 GCF_040938575.1 Ambystoma mexicanum | reverse complement strand
AAATTTCCCTTGGCTCCTGAGGATGTAGACAGTCACAGCTCCAATGGCTCAACATTCGGGTCAGCTCGATGGCAAGGTGATTTGGGGGGGCCAGCAGCAATATTTTTACACAAGGGGGGCTTGACAACAACATTTTTACTAAAAGGGGGGGCTCAGCATAACATTTTTTGAATACCACTGCTATACACAGTGCTTCAGAAAACGTGGAAGTAAATGACATTGTTATGCAACTCAATGTAAGGGTCCCACTTGGCCATGGGGAGTGGAGGGAGATGTTCATGAAAAATTAAAATGGCGTCAGCATGTACAAGAATACTTGGAAGCTCTAGAACTGGATCTCATCATTTAAATACCATAAAGTCTATGGAAACCTTGAGGCAGAACAATGCTTAGATAATTGGATGGAAATCCCTGTTCATCAGAAATTTGCAAAATGGGTGTGCACAAGAAGGATAAGGTGCATGCATGCAGTGTACACCAGCCAAGCATTGGTGAAAGACAAAGGATGTTTCCGCTATTTTCACTGTTATTAGTTCATCCTTTTCTGTACATGCAAGATGCTTCCAGGGCAGCACGATGTGGCTGATGGAAGCAGATAGCTGTTTCTGCCAGGCTTGCTGTGTGCAAAGCCACCACACAATATGGGGCCATCCGCCGCTACCATTGAAACACAGGGCTGCATACACACACATGGGCAGTCGTGACCATCAGATAAAAGCTCTGCTCCTGTGCTCAAGCAGGAGACCAGGGAGGGAAGCAGGGACGTCATTTCACCAAAATGCCAGTGGTAGAGGAAGTGACATCACATCACCCTTGACCACTGACATCACAGGAAGTGATGCCATTTGACCCGACCCCAAGTGACATCACAAGAAGCAATCTTACCTCTTGCCAAAATAGGAAGTGGCATCACATAGCATTGTTTCTAAGTACACTAAGAAAAATATGGTTACACTGTTACTGTAACGTGATATACATTTCATGCAAGAATGGATCACCATATGTACCAGCAGAAAAAAAACATGCTATTACTGCAACTTGCGAAAAGCACAATACATAGTCCGAAATAGATGCTTATTCTACTCAAAATGCTTTTTGGAAGATTATGTCTGCATTGTGAATTTGAGGTGTTTAAGAACAGGCTAAATCAGTGACTCACCCCGTGAAGTGTACATGAAATAAACCTTTAATGAGTCTAGCAAATATTGTATGGAATTCCAGAAATACAAATAGCTCAAATAGCCACATGGCATTGACCACAGCCCAGGAGCTTCAATTTATAAAAAAGAAAAAAGAAAAAAAAAGTTTTGTTTTGATTTCCTTTTTTTAGGGGTAGCAAGGCAGACCACAGGGGTAGCAAGGGAGAACTCAGGAGTAGCAAGTGCGACCCCTGGTTACCCCTAAATACGTCCCTGGAGGGAAGTTAGAAAAGAGGGCATTCTATGGGCCTCATTCCGAGTATGGCGGTAAGGGATAGCGGCCACCGCTAACGAGAGCGGTGGCGGTAATCCCTTACCGCCATACTCCGAGTTCCCTTAGCGCCATGGTGCTTTTAACACCTGCTTTTAGCAGGCGTTAAATACCATGGCGCTAAGGGACCTTGATGTTAATTACGCCACCGTAATTTACGGTGGCGTAATTGACGCCTTCCCCACTCCCATTATGCCCTATGGGGCAAGAATGGGAATGGGGAAGGGTAAATGGGGATTGGGGAATTACCGCCCCGCCAACCTTGGAATGGGGCGGTAATTCCGCCAACCACCAAGGCGCTGCCGGTCCGGGTACGGCGTCAACCAAGGCGTTAATAGCGCCATTGGTTAGCGCCGTACTCGGAATGAGGCCCATATGTCTCACCACGTGAGATTTATGCATGATACTGGTGACAAGATGCAACCACATGCAATGGTGTTTCCTGCACTGAATAATAAACAATGAAAAGGGGGCATGAAAAGATGTTTTTGCCTTTGGCGAGGTGTGGGTCCTCCATAATGGGCAAAAGGGCATCACCCCAACCATTTTGGATGAACTGACAAGTCAGCCCAGTGAAAACGGCAAGCGCTGACTCAGCTGCAAAAGGCAGATGAGGGAGCGCTTCTGCCATGAACTGTCAAAGGGAAACACAGTTTCCCTTTGACAGTTTGTTCCCCATCGTGCATGTCCAAGGGGCCATGCAAGTCCAAGGGCATTTTGTTCCCAAGTCATGTGTGGCACATTGAGGATAATGACTGTGGTACTTCAGCTCTGAATGTGTGAGGGGGTGCTCCTGCCCCTCCCACACTTTTGGAGCTTCTGAGGTGTATTCCAAGGGGTGCCCTTCCTGGTTCCTGTTACTGGCGCACAGGAGTCGGAAAGCAATAGCAGGATCCTGTGCTGATGGGGGCAAGCACATTCTGGATTGGATCTGCAAGGTTAGAAAAATAAATTGCTAATGTGTGCATGGCTGCGTGTGTGATGAATGAGTGTATGTTTGGGTACATGCATGAATGAAAAATTGTATGTCGTATGGGGGCATGTATGAAAGAGAGAGTGAATATGTATAAATGTGTGAAAACTGTGACCCCGGGCACTAAAATCAGCAGCCCAGTCACTTGATTTGGAGGTGTGGTGGAGTGGTTACCTCCAAATCAGAGGCACGCTCACCAGCACGATGGGCACCGCTCACTGTGTTGTTGAGGGGGCCTTTAATTTGGGGGATGAATCAGAGCAGAGACCTACCCGCCAGCGCGGTGAGCGATTTGGATTTACCCTCTTCCCCAGTCCCTGAATCAGAGGCCTACTCACCATGGTGAGTAGGACTCTGATTTGGGAATGTGGCAATGAACCCCAATCTAGCCATTTAATAACACTTGCCATGCATATTAAGTGCTACTACATGGCTAGAGTGGCATTTTGGTGTAGCCAGTCTAGCCATTTATTACTGTGGCATGACATTTTCTACTGGACATCTATGTTAAAGCAAGCATATTACGTGCTATTATGTGGCTAGACTGCCATTTTGATGTAGCCAGCCTAGCCATTTCTTACTGTAGCACATGGTTTACTAGACACCTGTTATGTAATAACACTTCTCAAAATGCTTGCTTTGTCACATTTATTTAATTTATTTATTTTATTCATTTATAAAGCATGCAGCAGCCCAAGGGCATCATGGCGCTGTTAAAGAAATCATAGGCGTATAGCAGGCATAAACTGTGGTAAAGCAATCATGATAATTGTTATTGGTGGCTAGACTGGCATTTTGGAGTAGGCAGTCTAGCCATTTCTTATTGTGCATGGCATTTTTAATGGCAAAGCCAACAGGAGTATGTTCTTATGTGCAGGTTCTGGCATATATTGGCAGAGCCAGCTTAGGCATGTTCAGCGAGTAAGCAAAAGTATTGGTACAGCCAGCATGAACATTGTTTTTATACTAGCATTTATTGTGGGGAAAGGCATCATGAAAATGCATTCGGAAATGCTACTGTGCGCTGTTGGTGACTTGCATCTATTGGATCTGTTCATGCGTTACCCTTAAAAGTGTCTGGATTTTTACATAATTTTTTACTGAAAGTGTGCTGTATAATGTGCAATTTTAACCCGTTTTTCAAAAATGTTCTTAGGGGGAGAACTCCTCGAATCCCTCTTCAATAGTTTAGGCTCCCTCACTACGCTTGGTCGCTCATGCATATTTGTGGCAAATGTTGACGTTCTTCCAATTAAAACAATTCCAAAGCCGCCACTGCCTTTGACACATAGTGTTGCTGGATAAGTGGAAATCCAGATGCTAGAACTCAGCATACCAGCTCTTGCATTGCTGTTAAACTGGTCCACAATGGGATCAAAGATTTTCCTAGGACGGTGCCCTGTTTTCAAAGAAGCGTATATCTTTGCCAGGTGTAATTATGTTAAAAGAGCACAACACTTCAAGCTTGCCGGAGCTACTGCCTCCATGTGCATAAGAGTCATTCGCAGGTGGGCCCGTGGGAGTGCTTTTGCTGCATCACCTGAACTAGTATATTCCTGCAATCCTGCAATGGTATAAACAGATTTCCACATCAAAGAGTGAGGAGTTTGTTAATTTCACTACTTGGCACAGGTGGGTGTACACAGGGCCAACTTCCACTCTCAAGTTCATCCTGACTCTGAAAGATCCACCCTGCAGCAGCCAAAAAAAGCGAAAGGTTGAATCCTTACATACTTTTCAATCAAGAGTGAGACATTTTGTGGGCATATGTGTGACGAAATTACTTCTGCCCCTCAGGAGTACAAGGATGAGTAGTGGCTAAACCGCCTACTCAGCCCTCACATTTCTACAAGACAAGTGTTCCCACTCATAAAGCTGAAACAGGCATATATAAGAGATATGCCTCCTTTGCTTTTTGTGGTAACATGGGCCAAAGAAAGGCTATGCTCATAAGAGGGGTGTGAATGTGAAAAAGCAATAGAACAACAGTCCAAAATAAGGAATGTCCAATCAAGGTTCTTTAAAAAAACATATACTTTAATTAAACACGCCAATGTACCACTAACTATGAAAAACTCTATAAAAAAACCCACCCCAGTAATGGAAGACATAGAAATGCAGAATGTTTCCGCTCAGAGGTTCATTTCGGGGAAAGAGTACCTCTTGCATAAAGGGGAGTTCGGGGTGAAATATATCTGGATGTTTTAAACCCGCTATACGCTCAAGCTTCAGGATGGGTACAGGATTAGCTTCAGGATGGGTACACTCAGAGCTGCCTCTTTTGCTAAATCTTGGTGCATGTGTGAATCAGGTCTTTGTCCTATTTGCAATAGTGGGGATGAAAAAGTGACACATTTTTTATTTTCTCTGTGTTGAGTATGCTTGCCTGAGGAAATGCTATTTAAAACCAATGCTACGGGCATGATTTCATAGAACCAGGTTATTAAAATGTATGTAACTTGAAATCTGCAGGGTGACCATGTGTGGCATAGATTTATCTAGACAGAATGCGTGAAAAAAGGGGAAAGAATTGTATATTTTTTAGAGCTGAAAGGATGTTCTCTCCCCAATATATTTTTAATATTCAATAGACAGTTTTAGTATTTTACAGTGGATTTGTGATGTTTTATCGTGTTTATGCAGAAAATGTATGTTTTTATTAACCTTTTACTGTTTTTATTATGGATTCTTTGCAATTGTTACCTTTTTTTGTACGTTATGGTTTTTTACACCGGATACATTATTGATTGATTGAGAATGTAAAAGATGCAATCATTCTGGATACTTAGCGGAGAGGAAAGAAGCTATAAAATCCCACATTATTTAAAAAATAAGCTCCTTGGTGAAAAGGGTACAGAAAGGGGATAAGCCAGTCTCTAGAATCATAACAAATGGACTAGCGCCTTCTAACAGTACCTTAATGAGTTCTCGGCCGCTTGACGGTGTCGAACCAGGTTACTTATTGTTGTTCAAGCAGTTTGAATCAGATTCGGGAGATGCAAGTCGAAGTGGTGCCGATTGGGGAGCAGGCGTCGAGTTGGGTTTGAAGAGAGGCTTGTTGCAGTTCGATCCAGTGTTCTAATGAAGTGGGCTGATGGGGCCACCAGGGTCGGTTTGATGTTCAATCACGGTTCGAAGACAAAAAAATTGGAGACTCCTGGTGCTTGGTCAAGATGAGGCCGTTCAAAGTCCTGACGCAGAGGCATGGGTCTGGTTCAAGTTGGGGCAATGACACGCTCAATTGGTGCAGCAGCAAACTGGTTTGAAGACGCAGTGACAGGGGATCAAAGAGCTCAACAAAGTGCCAAAAGCAGCACCTCAGGTCACATTGATTTGAATGCGTTCAAACCTGCTCAACAATGGTTCAGTGCAGTTTGAAGCAATAGGAATGCAGAGACTGGATGCTTTGTGTCTTCATTTGCTGTGAGTCCCAATCCATGGGCTCAGGGACAAGATGAGTCCTTGGTCTCGTTCTTCCATCTTGGGCGAGGCTGGCACACACTTGCAAGAGTCCTTCACCTACAGTGAGTTCCTGGACACCGATCTACCTGGTAGAAAATCAGGTCTTGCACTTGCAGCAGGTCACCTCGAATGGGCCATGGGAATGGATAGGGAGCACAGCTTGCCTATGAACACTTGTAGTCCAGGAATGAATCAAAGAAGGGATGGGAGTCACCCTCTTCTATAGACATATATCCACAGGAGACTGAACAAAGACAAGCCTGCTTTAAGGGGTCTGATTCCTGTCCTTGTGATAAGTGGTCCTTGCCTTCTTGCATCATACCCAAAATGCGTTATGCTAAAGGAAGTGGAGGAGACAGGAAGGAAGGAGAGGTACAGAGATAAAAAAAAACATGGTGTCATCCTTCCCCAACTGTGATAAGGACCCTCCCTTTGGTATTCAACACCCTGGTGTGAGTCTAGTCCTTTTAATTAGAGTATACCCATTGATTCCTGAGGGGGTTCTCCTGCTGGAGAGATGTTACCTGACCTCACAAAGGATCAAAAGAGAGGCATAGGGCCTCATTCCGAGTATGGCGCTAACCAATGGCGCTATTAACGCCTTGGTTGACGCCGTACCCGGACCGGCAGCGCCTTGGTGGATGGCGGAATCACGCCCCATTCCAAGGTTGGCGGGGTGGTAATTCTCCATTCACCAAGGCTCTTCCCCATTCCCAAATGAGCCCCCATAGGGCTCAATGGGAATGGGGAAGATGCAAATAACGGTGACCGTTCATTACGGTCACCGTTATTGGCTTGGAGGCCCTGTTGCGCCCTCGACTTTAACACCTGCTCAAAGCAGGCGTTAAGGGCGAGGGTGCAGAGGGAACTCGGAGTATGGCGGTAAGGGATTACCGCCACCGGTCTCGTTACCGGTGGCCGCTATCCCTTACCGCCATACTCGGAATGAGGCCCATAGTCTTTTAGTCTCATAACTAGAATACACACAACCCTTCCATGACGGACCTGGGCTCACACTGTTGACATGTGTATGATTCATATCAGAGGTGGCTTCTAATAATTATGTTAATTACTAGATACCATACTCCCAAACTCAGGTATGTCATGTTATGTTGCGTCTGTTCAAGAGGCTAAAGGAGGTGGGTGCTATGGTTTGTGTTTATAGATTAAACTGCCACCAGGGTGGTAATTCCTCAGAATTATGTGGTTTTGAAACAGATGGGCAGATTTTAAATGCAGCCTCTGTGCTGAAGTGACCTTCAACCTGCTCTGTGCCACTGAAGGGCAGACGTGCAGCTGCAGCTGTGCACAGGTGTACACTATGCCTTTGGAATGGAACTAGTTAGCAGACCACTCTTTCCGCGATGGAATTGCATGCATCGTTTTATTATTAAATCAAAAACAAAAAGCCAGGGATTCTACACCCTTGCCATATGGCAATTCCTTACAATATTACAATGGCGGCATAGTTGATACAAGGAGGTGGGTACTCATTACTGAGAAAATGAATTGTTGGGGAATACAAGGTATAACTTCTCACGCTATTGGAAATAAAGCTGAACCACAAGCCAGCAGACTCATAAACGTTAGCCATGGGACTAGTGGTGGGTAACCAGATACTGGAGGAGACTCACACGACTTGATGACCAACATCACCGTTGCCATTCCAAAACTCACCCGAGCGAGCAACGGAATGTGCCATGTCCAGGGCAATTAGGGTACAGAAACACAACAAGCCTGCCATGACTACAGGGAAAGATACAATCTCTGCAAGAATTCCCCACCAATGGATACAACCCTGGAAGCATTAAACCTTTGTATGGGAAGGACCACCGAAAGAGTTGCCATGGCCATTGGCCCTACCCAAACAAAAACATTTTAGAGGCAGGTTGCAGCTGTGCTGGTGTAGCCACCAAAGGGAAGATCTTTCTAGTACGATGCACCACACCCATCACTCTGCGTGAGGTATTTAGGCAAGGATAGAAAGGCATGTGTGAGAGGATGTTTCTGGCAAAGACTGGATTAAGCATGTTGCTGAGGAGTATGGAGGCGAATCGCTTGCTCGATGGTTCACATTCAGTGTTCATGCATGGAGCTAGAGTACCTGCTGGACGAGTTCTGGTTGATCCTAATCAGGATCACTTGTGTGAAGAACAAGGCATTCGAGCTACATTTTGGCAAGATTGTACAGACAAACAAGACACACTACGGTGCCCTTCCACATATTCACAAAAGTAGAGGAGCTACTGGAACTTGAGAAAGCAGGCATTACTGAAAAAGTGAAATGGCCAGCACCGTGGTCCAGGCCAAATGTCCTCACAAAGAAGGCAAAACATTGCTTGAACAGGTGCCTGTGCAACAAGGCCTTTCAACATGAAAAGCACATCAGCTCCAGCCCGAGGCGTAGACAGGGTAGGGCCTGAGGGGCAAGGCCCACCCAAAATCTGTAAATGCCCGCTCAGCAGCGATGTGTGGACATTTACAGATATTTTTGTCAGTGCAGTGGGCCCAACTACATTAGCTTCAGGCCCCATTTGCTAGACAAGCAGAGAAAATCCCATCAACAAATGAGTGCTAAGCGGCATGCCATGCAGAGACCTAGGGCGACATGTCCTGCTGCAGAATTGTCACCCTGGAGGTCAGGCCAGCTAGTTGTTTTTAATCAATAGTCATCAACGAACATAACACCACCTCTTGAACCAGATTAAAGGGTGTCCTTGGGAAGGAAACCCTGTCCTGTTCTTAGTACCGCCACATCCGGTAGTATTTTTTTTGTTTAAATATTGTATTGTATTGTTTATTTATATAGCGCCAATACACAGGAAAGTGTTTCAAAGCGCTATGTGGATGCTGACATAAGAGTGCCAAGTCACCAAAGGCCCTATAGATGAGACTGCCACCAACACAGAAAAAAACGAGTCTTGCGAGTGAGAAGACCCCGACCACAGTCAAGGGATGGTTCAAAGGGAGGTCCTTCCAGAGCTTCCAGAACCAAACTAATGTCTCGGGCAGGAACCAATCCTGTCCTTGCTGGAGGGGTGGTGTTAGGTGGGCTGCAACAAAGATCCTCCCACAAGCCTCAGAAGTAAACCCTCCAAAGGAGACATGTCACCCCCATGCTGGTCAAACCACCTTATAGCCTCCCAATGTACCTTTGTGGTAGCCACTGCTCGCTTTGTTGTAAAACCCCATAAAGGAAATTATGGAATTCTATGAGGATCTCAGGCAAATGGATCCAAACCCCTTTGTTCTATAGCAAGTCTGAAATGAAGAACAATGATAGGAGTAGCCTCATGTGTGGCCAGTCTGCATGAAATCTGCATAGCATTGGCCACCTCCAAAGACACCAATTGCTGTTTCAGCCAACATGACCCCTAAGGACAGTCTGGCCACTCGCCACCTGGATAACTGGGGACACCTCAGGGGTGAAGGACAGCAAGGAATCATCAATATCTTCAAGACAAGCTAAAACCCTATCGCCCCCCACCCCCCACGCACCCTAAGATCAGGCTCAGCCGGCCTCCTAGTCATACCTAAGACAAACACAGTCAGATTAGGGGGATCTTCATTCTCAGCCTTGGTCCCCACCCTGTGGAACTCACTCCCACCCCACATCCGCCTAACTGAGGATTTAATGTCTTTCCTCAAACTGCTGAAAACCTGGATCTTCCCCTAAAACCAACCCATACCAGACTAACCCAAACACATTAACAGCATCTCAATGACACAAACCCAACAAACTACCTGATGTGAGAAATTGACAGCTAGTAAACCCCTAACATAAACTAAAACGAAAATCAGAAGTATCTGAATAAAATAGATCAAAACAATGAAGTGGTTAATAAGAATAAATCGTACGGAAACAGTAAAGAGACTTATAACTCCTGAAATAGACATAATGCATGAGGAGTGAACGAAATGAATGGCGTGGGTGAAATAGTTTGAATAGATGAAGCATGTGGACCAGATGAATGCACTGAGTGAAACAATGCACGAGTGGAAGACTTGTAATTTATAATTTAAATGAGTTTACAAATCGAATGAATATCGAAATTGGATGAGTGTATAGAATGGATGATCATGTTGAGCAGTTGAGTGCATAGAGCGGCTGAGTACATAGAGTGCCTGAGTGCATAGAGCGCCTGAATGCATAGAGCGCCTGGGTGTACAAAGCGGGATGGGTGTATGGAGCGGATGGGTGTACGGAGCGGATGGGTGGACAGAGTGTAGAGAGTAGACGAATAGATAGAACACGATTACTGCTCATTAGCGAAAGACTTTATAAGGCCGATCGGTGCATATTGCTGTTGAATGCGTGGGGGGTGGATGAGTGCAGGTGGTGGATGAGTGCGGGGTGGATGAGTGCGGGGGACGGATAAGTGCGGAGGACGGATGAGTGTGGAGGGCGGATGAGTGCTGAGGACGGATGAGTGCTGAGGACGGATGAGTGCGGAGGGCAGATGCGCATGGAGAGCTAGTGAGTTCGGGGAGCATGTGACTGCGTAGGGTGGATGAGTGCATAGAGCAGTTGAAGATATGGTGCATACGTGGGGATAAAGCGGACAAATGCCTAGAGCGGAGGAGTTACATAGACCGGATGAATGTGCAGAACGGATAATCATGTAGAGCGGATGAGTGCGGAATGCATGCAGAGCTGATGAGTGCGTAGAACGGGTGAGTGCGGGGAACTGTTTGATGAGCGAACCAGGATGGATGAGCTGACCAGAAGAACGTATAGAATGGAGGGCTGCATAGAACAGACCAGTGTGTAGGGCTGACAAGTACATAGAGCAGACGAGTGCATATGAGCGAAAGAGCGCTTATGAAAAAAAAAAGGAGATGCGTAAAAGGGGGTGAGCACGTAGAAGGGGATGAACGCGTAAAAGGGGATGAAAGCGTAAAAGGGGATGAATGCGTAGAGGGGCTGAGTGCGTAGAGGGGGCGAGTGCGTAGAGGGGGCGAGTGCGTAGAGGGGGCGAGTGCGTAGAGGGGGCGAGTGCACAAAACAGATGAATGCATAGTGCATGCGTGGGGCAGACTGGAGCGCGCGGGACGGACTGGAGCGCTTGAGTGCGTCGAGTGAACCGGAGTGTGTGGAGTAGATTGTGATGCATGGAGTGGACAGGAGTGCATGGAATGGACTGGAGCACATTGAATTGCGTGACGTATATAGTAAATAGTATGGTTTAGAATGCAGAGAACCCCTTGAAAGAGCATACAACCGATCATATCACACCACCACGCTTACTCTCCCCTCTACACCACCACTCAACTAGAACACAGAGATACTATGACACCATTCGGTGTAACTGTTCTCATACCAACATCCTCCGCATACTACACATCACTCTAAGTAAAACACTGCTGGTTACACACCCCCAGCCAGGCGTTCTCCTCAGGCCTAACGCAGCCACTACTCGGTCTGGATAAATCTTGCCAGGGTGAAGACATACTCCTGATCTCTCAACCACCACACCTGAAGAAGCAGCTATTACACGAATACCGCACCAGCTGCACACATACCCGGTTCTCACACGCACCTTGAATCTCTCTACTCTCTCTACTGACCTGAACTTCGGTTCCCAAGGGCGTTCAACCTACCAGCGCCTTCAGACCATACCAATGGTATATAAGGTGCTATATAAATGCAAAATAACAATAACAATAACAATCAATACTAGGGCTACTTGCAATTGCTGCACTACCAGGAACCAACATCTCTCCTATCAAACAGGAACCCGATGGATAATCTCTGTTCTGGAAGACCTTATTTTGCCACCACTAGGCGAATGTTGAACTACATACTTGTTCGTACATGGAGCAGAGCTTTCAATGACATCACTGATGAAAGGACTGACCTTCACTGAAATTCACTAGCCCTCCCACGAGTGTAGCTTGGGGCAGAAAAGTGACCCCCAAAGTGACCGCCCACAGAGAAACCCTCACTGGGAAGAAACCCCCGAGTTGACAAAAAATCCAATTGACTAATCCCACGGACGCTGTGCTTACTTTTGAAAAATGGCGGCTGAACAATCGCATTCCTAAGCTAGTCCTTCGTTAGTTTTGATATAGAGGAAAGCATTGAGATAAAGCAAATTACGACAATGAGTCGCGCAAACTTTTTTCCGTATATGCGAGAATTGGAATCATAACCTCGCCACTACACGCTGATCGAGACAATAGCAGGTGGGTATTTATGCCGCATGATCAAAAGCTTGAAAAATTAAGAACGACTTTTCTCTAAATAATAATGGTTAACTACGAAACGTAGATGCAGCCGCGAACCTTCTCTGTGACCCTTTGAGGCACTGCCTGCCACAATACGAGGTCCGTAGCCCTTGCAAAATACAACGTGGAGTGCACAATGTGCCATTCAAAACAGCCAGCGGTTGATTCTTTACCAATAATACGCAAAGCGTATCTTTCATACTCAACCTATAGTGTACAGCATACAAACCTGTCATTGGTTTGTTGACTTACATGAGATAAGCACTAGGTCCTTTAGACTCTTAGAGGTTGTTTATAACAACATCAATGAAGCATAAGTAAACAACAAGCAGGTGTATATACTTCACGGAGAAAAAGACAAAAACGTAATTCTGTCTTTTCCATCCAACAGCTCATCATGAACAACAACTGAGTGTGCAACTACTCCTTGGGGGGCCCATACCCATTTCGCAGTGAAGATCGTGAATTGTATTAAGAGAAAGTGAACGTTGAAAAACAACAAAGGTATTTATTGAAAGAATTACGTATTAGAGACATGTGTCTGTATATGGATGCATGTACAGATATAGTGGTCCTGTCCCACCTTTCCTTCCTTCACTTAGGGGCCTGGGTGGCACTGGAGCATTGTATGATACATGAAATGCATGGAGAGATGCACTGTGGGTGTGGGGTGTCTCACATTATGGGTGCAGGGCTACCATTGGAAAATGTCCTTGCACAATCAAATGGGTGTCTAGCATTGATCGCATATGATGACCAAGTTACATTAAATGGCCCCTCCGAACCCGGCCTTGAAATAGGTTTTTGTGTTCCCTAGGTGGGATATGGGCTACCGTCACATCGGACGGGTAGAAGATTGAATAAAAAGATAAAGGAATTGGCCCTGAAGAAGATGATTTGAATAATATATCATCAAAACCGGTCGACCACAGAAAGCATGGATGCCCCAAATGTACAAGAGACACATGTCAAGATCAACTTTTTCTTTTAATGCCTATGACCTACATGATGCGCCAACTGTCTTCTATTCAGTAGATCAAAAAACTTTCCGCAATTAGGTTGAAAGATGTCAATTGAAACAAAGATGGCAACATAGATTTAGCCGAGACATCAGGAATACAACATCCAATTGTTACTAGTGTTACTCTTTATTATTTTCTACTTGTGTTTTAACTTGTTGTTTGCTTCGTGCAAGCACACAGGTGGGTGGGTTTAGCACACATCTCGGTGGGTGAATAAAATATCTGAAAATCCCCCGACCTATGCTATTCCAAACACTCCATTTTTTAGGCCTGTGGTAGGCGCTTGCCTTGGGAAAGCTTGATAACAACGCAGCAATACTGATCAACTACCCATTGTAGGGTTAGGGTCAGTTTCCCTCTTGTTCTATCCTTTTTTGATAGGCGGTACTTCACTCTCATACTAGGGACAGAACACTCTGCAGGGTGAGAGTGTTCTTCTGGCCAGGGTCAGAATAGGTAACACAACATAAGTATTGCCAACAAAAGAAATTGTCTATCAATTATCACAGTGCTTTGTCTGTATTGTGTGATATTGCGATACAATTTTACAGAAAGGTCTTCATACCCGTAGAGGTGCATTGAAATTAGAACATTGGTTTTCCCCTTGTGTGTTTCACTTCAAAATTTCTGGCCAGACCTCCTTGGAAATGTGTCTTTCCTACTGACCTGGATCCGGCTCCACAACAGCATCTCCTCCCCCATTGTCTTTGGTTGTGCTTTTACTGGTGCCGTGCAAGGACTTTTCTTCCTCTTCGAACTCCGCCCCAGTGTCAAATGCTTCATCAGTAGGTTCCTGCAGCTCAGCTCTGGACTGCGGGAGTCCTGGTTAAGTACTGCACTTTCCCCTTTTGAGGGGTCCCTGACTTACGATACAATCCCGCATGAAACCCACAATCCCTCTCCATGCAACTCTTTTGGGCCCTGTCCCATTCCCTTCTCCTTTTTTAAGGAGGTGACTCTTAGAATAGGTACAGCTGCCCCCCTGCATTATGGGGAGATCTGCATCTCCAATTCCCCAAATCAATTCCCTTGTGGCACCTGGGGCTAGTTGTGCCTGGATATGGTAATACAGGTGACCTGGAGCACTCCGCCGAGTTGATTGCCCTTTCATCCCCTCCAATACTTGTCTGGGCTGAATATGATGGCGCCTGGTTCAGCGGTTCAGATCCCACTGAACCTCTGCATTCTGATTGGCCCATTATCATCATCATCATCCTGCTGCCCAAGACAGTGCTCCCAGCCTCTTCCGACGTACCCTTAATGCTCTGGGTCTTCGTGCTCCCCTATAGAGATGTAGACCTATATGGGTTTGCTGAAATCTCCCTCACACTAACACCCGGACCCCTCCGAGACTCTTAGTCAGGCATCATCCCTTGTCCCAATGGAAAATATTTGTTATTGTGCCACAGATCCCGGGCTGGAATCGCCTGTGTGGCCACACGACCCTCTGCTGCCATACCGCCTGGCTCCAAAAAGAACAAGCGGGATGTCTTGTCATAAGTAACAGTAAAAAAGATCTTAATTATATCCGGTCCAGCGGAGGCAAACCTTTAACTGTGAGGAAGGGTACGAGGAATGCAGCCCTGGGTACCGCAGCGTTTCTTTCAGTCCTGAGTTGAGATAAGTGCCATTGCGCAACATCATGAGTTTTTAGGGAACTGTTTGGAAATAGACGGATTCCGAGGGAGTAACTAATCTGCACCAGCACTCCTAGCCTGCGCGTGGCAATGGTCTGCAAAGCCATACTTTATGCGCTCCTTGTTGTGGCTCTTCAGCACTGGAACTCCTCCGCTCCAATAGGTCAGTGTATCCCCAATTTTGAGGTTAAAATCCAGCCCAGGACTACACCTGCTATTTATTGATGGAGCCCCCTAGTCATACTTGGACATCACTGATCCTCCTAGGACCCCAGCCCAGTCCTCACCACAGCTATTATACATATGGTGTGTATATTTATTTATTTATTTGAATTTGTAGAGCGTGCAGCAGCCCTGAGGCATCATGGCGCTTGTTACCGACAGTAAGCTTAGTTACATGAAAGGAACAGAGGACAATCATTTAAGTTACATACATACATTTTTGCATGAAATATTTTACACTGGTAAGAAAAAGATACGGAGAGTTAGATAAAAGGGACGTTTTGATTTTTTTACAGAAGGCAAGGAGAGAGTTTTCAGCTCTGATATCTGGGTGTAGGGCATTCCATAACTTGGCAGCTATGTACGGGAAACCCAGCCCTCCGACATTGGCTCTGTTGATGCGTGGGATGTGCAGTAGGTTCGCGTAGTAAGACCTACTGGGTCGTGTTGAGATGGATTTGGTTATAGTTTCTGCCATGTATGAAGGTGCTGTGAGGTTAAGACATTTGTGGGTGAGAGTGAGGATTTTAAATGTTATGCGCTCTTGAACTGGGAGCCTTTGAGCTTCCTGTCTGCCACGGCAGTTGTGTTCCCTTTTGGGAAGGCTCAATGCGGCTCTTAGGGCATTGTTTGGCGTGACTTGGAGTCGGCTAAGATTTTTTGTGGATGTGCCTGCTAGGAGGGCATTGCAATAGTCTAGTTTTACATATTGTAGATTGTTTAAATGTATGAATGTGCCCCTTGCCAGCCAGTAGAGTCCGCTCTTAATGCCCCCCTCCACCATGGGTCTATGTATCATGTATTACGTTATTGCGCTGCTCTTTTAAAATAGCCAACAAAGGGACTGCTCAGCCCACCATATAACCTTTAGCGCCGTGCAAAAGTCGGTACGTGGTTTACTCTTCTCCAACTCCACGGCTTTTGCAGGGGCACCATCCTGTTGACAATTCTCCCCATTTCCCTACAGACAAGCACTCCGTTCTGGCCCTCTTTTCTTGACTTGTATTCCTCAAGGAACTACATCCCAGATCCCATTACCAGGTGAGCTCTAGACCTAGCAGAATGCTCTCAGATCATGGGAGGAGGCCTGGATCCTCCCCTCGGAGACATGTGCTGCCTGCAGCCCTTCCTGGATCACTCCAGAGAGCCGCCAATCACCTGGGCAGAATTTGGCCTGCCTTTTCTGATATCAACGACTCACAGACTGAGGGATCCACCTGGAATAGGAGCATATTTCATCTGCTCCCCTGAACTGTCGTTGTGTTCTTTGTCCCTTGTGGAGTGCATGCTTGTGTGATTGTTAACCCTGGGGTCAGGGGTCTACCCAGCATTGCAAGAGTGGGGCGGGGAATGGGGCGAGCCACGAAAAAAGTCCTGCTACTTTCCCCCACAAATGCAGTGCGCGTGATGCCATACTCTCATTCGCGCAACAAACCCTGTGCAAATAGTCAGCCCTACCTCCCATCAGTGCCTAATGGCTCACATTGTAATGCTCTGTTGGCACAGAGCAACGTGTCAGGTTCTCAGGAGAGCTGCTCTGCTGCCATTAGCTCGCTCCTTGGGACATTGTCCTGGCAGAGGCACACCTCCCCTGTTCGGCACCCTCGCTGACAATGAAGGTGCCGAACGGGAACGGTGACCTGCTGCCAGGACAATGAGAGTGCTGAGCAGGAACACCATGCTCCTCTGCACCTTCATTGTCCTGTCAGCTGGACACCTTTCCCCGAAAGGGAGAGGTGCCCCGCTGCCAAATGTGCTGGTCTGGCTATTGAAAGAGCTCACCCCTTCCCGCGCTCAGTACAACACTGCGTGGGGTATCAAAACTGCAGAGCTGCCAAATAGTCCCATATCATAGGTGACGCATGCAACCAGTCCTGGATCTTCAGCCAGCAATGCCCAAACACACAATGAAAGGGCACTTCTGCAAGTCCCAGAATGCAATGGGCTGATGGACGAAACAGGATTGGCTGTAGGCGTCATTGATGCCATGGGGTTACTTTATCAGCCATGATTTCATCAGGCAGTTTACACACTTACATTGGTTGTAAGTTGTCTGGAGCTACATAATTGCCCCCGCAGGTGGGTCTCCTGTGGCACTATTGAGCAGTGCTCAGTAGAGCCGTAATAAGAGCCAACGCACACTGCCCAGGAGATAAGTGCATAAGAGTACTTCTGCAAGCAGGGCCACAATTCAGTGGTTATCTGGGGCTACTATGCCTGCTGGCATGCCAGAGCGCTCTGCTGCATACAACTATAACAGCGCTTTTAGCCCTGACTCTGACCCAGATACATTCCCTCTAACTGCATTTCCCACTTCACTTTGTTTTACATTTTGGTGACCTCATTAGTTTGGACTATTATGTGGCGCTACCTATATGCTGAAACTATTACATTAGAGTACAGATAGGGAGACATGGCATATGAGAAGGGAGGCACAGCTTGTAGGTGTTGTTTGCTTATTTGCCCACCCATTGACTGCCCATGGCCATGCTAATCCCTATGGCCATTCCCACCCAGTTCCTGCCCATCCCCACCCCCACCCCAAAATACCTCCTCATGGGAACTCTTTGAGCTTGTTTAAACCACGCCTTACCATCAAACGTTGCATTCAAAGTGCAGTCTTCTGAAAGGTAATGACTTAGTTGGAGCTGTATATCTGCTACTGGTGTAATAAAAATGTCTTAACCAGGCCTGTCTTCAGCCACTCTATTTATAAGCACTATGCATGCCCTTCACTGAAGCCCTATTAAAAACAAACATTGGCAAAGCCAACCATTTTGCCTTGTGTTTAAGTATCAGACATTTTCCAGGCCCTGTTATTAGATGCCTAGGTACAATTTGCACCTGTTACCATCAATGGCCAGTTTATACCACTACAGCAGTGCCTGGATAGTGCCTTTCTCATGTCCACTCACGAATTGCCTTCTGCAAACCAGTAAATACATTACTCTTCACCTAAAGTCATCAGCACCCAGTTGCTACATATACTGTTTGACAAAATGTACTCTGTATGTATGCAACTAATCCTGTATTGACTCCAACAGCATCTCTGATGTCCTCTGTAACTAAACTTCCCATGTAACAGTGCCTCAATGCCCCTGGGCTGTTTGTGCTCTATATAAATCTAAATAAATAAATACCCAAAAGCCCAAACTATTGGCATTGCCAGTGCTTGTTTTATCATATGTCTTCATGTTAGGAAGGTCACCATCGTTATTTACTACTTAGCAGAATGATTAGCACTCCACCTTCCTCCACACCTATGATCCTTTAAGAGTCTTTTCCCCAAATTGTGTAGCTGATCAAATCTTACCCTATAGCCCCTGCCTCTTCTCCTGTGACCTGTGGAGCACCCTCCTCTTGATACATGCTACTCCTGCCATGTCCTGTGTTCACTCCCACCTGGCACCAACTGTTGTGTGACATTACAATGGGCCAGGAGTCATGACTCGGAGGTGGGGTCGGACACAGGACGACATGGGAGGGAATCCCACTCCCCACCAGATCCTAGGTAGTGAAGGGTTGCACATTGCCAAGGAGAAATAAGACAGTGGGCCTCATTACGAGTTTGGAGGCAGCCACAGAGCTATTAGAATATGAAATAGGTGAAAGCCTAAGGCAAAGGGATCTCAGTGTGATTAGGTTACACATATTGACCCAAGACTAAACATGATTAGAACCCACTTATGTTGATTCACTTGTGTTGATTTAAGGTTTGTAAACTGTTTTATGTGGTATGATCATTTTTCAGATGTTTTTTTATTAGACATTGACTTTGTATGATTAATAAAATGTGTATGTTTGAGTACTACAGTATTATTTAACTGGCAGACAGCATACCCATGTGTGATTGGCATTTTTTTAGGAACTGAACTTCTTTTTGTAGATAACAGCCTCTTTGAATACAATCACATAGATTTATGTTAATAGCAGAAACACTTTGGAAACACTTGGAGTGCCGCTTTCTGCAACTAGTGGCCCATCTCCTGCAATTGACTGTTATCCATTTAATAAGATGCTTGGGGATCCTAGATGCACTAAACACAGAACACATGGTTATATTTGAAATCCATCAACAGCTGAGCATAGAAAGACACGGAAGTTGCAGTTTCCTACACACTTACTGGACACAGGTGCAATTCTGGAAACTTTTCGCAGAGCCTTGGTAGGCAGATTCAGGGTTGTCGGGTAATCGCCACACGTGCCCCTCTGTTGCAAGTTAGTCATAAGGTATAACAGTGGTATAGTCAAGCACAGTAGTCATGAGAGTGAATGGAAGGATATTTGGGCAATGTGTGCAGACATGCAATGATTTTCTGTCCATGGACCCAGATTTTCATATTACTTTTTAACCTTTTGAGGTTATATTCAGTTTTTTGGTTTTCAAGATACCTTTTGCATAATAGGGTAATGTAAATATGCTAGACCAGAATATCGAGATGTGTTTATGTTAGGGATGTGCCAAATAGTAGATGTAAGTATTCAGCTGAATATTTGGACAAGTATTCGGACGTAGCCAAATAGTTTCCTCTTTAATAAAGTTAGGTAGACAAGAAAATAATGTTCTAAATTAAAAACACACTTTAAAATATGCACATCCATTCATTATTGCATTTCTCTCCTTCGTTGTTTACAGAAGATGCATCTGTAAACCATTAAAGGAATACACTATTAGAAAATAAATTATTCAGTAACAGCAGTTTGTATTGTAGTGCATTCATAGGTGTCGCTTGTGGAGCAGGGCCCTAGTAACTAAGACTAGCTGAAAAGTATAGTATGCAGGTATGCAATCACTGTGAGGAGAGACCGGGGCTGTCTCCTTTAAAATGTTCCTTTTAGGCACCACTCATCTTTAGCTTTCTGGCTCCATCAAGGCACTGAAACGCGAAAGGAGTGATTACATCAATGAGCCCCTGCTGACTGCTGAAGTGCCGCGCAACACAATCCTTAGGGATGCCAAAGCCGTGCTTTCTACCTGTGGTGCGGAGAGAAGGTGAGACATTTTGCACATGTCTTTTCATTAATAGAAGTGTTTTTCGGGTGGGGCATGTTTGTGGCGTTTTGGGCAATGGTAAATGACACCATCTCTAAATATATAGGGAAAGCTGAGTCCTTCACGCTTCTTGGATGATTCTGTGGGGAAGGGAGAGTGCTGATTTTCAGATCTGTAATTGGCATGTGCATGTTTATTTCCTTATTTGCTTCACTTGTTCATCCATTTGGTCCAATGTTTCTAAATTGTGAACTAATATGTCCTCATCTTTGTTACCCACATATCCTTTTTTGTTATGTCTCTAATGCTGGGAAGAAAATGTCTGCTGACACAGACTTTTGTTTTAATAAAAAACTCCCAAACTATTGGTAGCCACATTCTCTTGTGACATCTGTCACTTTTACCCAATTCAAAAGGGACTAATTTTAGCACCATGAGAAAATTGGAGGGCAGGCACACTTTCCACTGAGCCGTCTTCCTTTATGTATAACCTTAGCCTGCAGGCTGAATATAGGTCTTTGCTGCAGGCGCACTACTTCCTGGGTTATCTGGGTTTGGCACTTTCTGGGATATCTGTAGCAGTTATATCAATACGCGTAATTATATCACTTGGGTTGGGAATCAAACCTGTGGCTTTCAGATTACTCACATAAATTAGCAAATCAATAATACCCTAAAGACAATACCATTTTCCAATAGCAACTTTGCATACTATTGTTCCAGCTCAATGGTTTTCAGCTAAAAAATACAGGGTATGCCAGAGACACCTGTTTTCTTCAGCTCATCCCTGTGCATCTCATGAAGGGCTGAGACTGCACTTTCACACTTCTACTGTCTGTACTCAATCAAAAAGTGACAGTAGATTTTGTATAATGATCAGTTTAAAGGAGTAACATGACAAGCATTAATGCATGAAGGGTTCCAGGCACAGGCAGCGCATTACTTAATATATTTTGTAGGGGAAACTATTTGCTTCGACTGAAAATTAATTCAGTATTCGGCTGAAGCTGAATATCCCATTTTCAGCTGGAATTCGGCCGAATGCTTACTTGACGCCTAATTTTGGTACACCCCTAGTTTTTATATTTTAGCTTTATTAAGAGAGTCTGCAAATGCCTGATGTGGCTTGTGCCTTATGAATTCTTGAGCCGGTGGGAATTGCCAGTGGGCGCTGCTAAAACTCTTCTGAGCGGCACCCGGAGGGAAGCAGGGCAAGCGCACACGCACACAGCTTAGAGGGAAAATTGGACAGGTGTGAGCACAATGTCCTGAATATATCATGGTTGTTGCACCCTGGCACTCTCCAGGAAAAGACACCACAGCCCCCCCCGAAAAAATGCTCCAGAAATGCTAGCACTACAATGGCCCTAAAAGAAGCTACTGATACCCCAAGTCTACCTAAAAGTAGCTACACTGAGACCCCTTCTGCATCATTCTGCGGCCTTGGCCCTTCTGGGCTGACATTTATATTTTAGAGATCGGCTTTTAATATTCTTCTTCTCTGTCCATTGTATGGAGGCAGTCAAATGGTCTCCGTTTTTGGATAGGAAAATTCGGTCTATCGTCCTTAAAATGCCCTTGAAGCAGAGTCGCTGTCTGGAATGTACGTTTTGGCATGGCTTGGTGTAATGTGTTTGTAGTGTTAGACCCTACACGTAGTTCTCATATCATTGGCCCTCATTACAACACCAGCGCTAAACCATGGCGCTATTAGCACCATGGTTGGTGCCGGTGTTGTAACGAGTCCGCCATGGTGAAATGGGGAAATACCGCCCCATTCCAAGGTTGGCGGGGCGGTATTTCCCCATTTCACCATGGCCCTTCCCCATCCCCCATTCCCATTTTTGCCCCATTGCCTGTGAGGTCCCTTTGCGGCTCCCTACTTTAACAGCTGGTCCAGACCAGCTGTTCAGGTCGGGTCCATGCAAAGGGACCTCATAGTAAGGCACTAAGTGGTTAACGGCTTCGCAGCCTTTTAACCACTTAGCGCCTGGGTCGTAATGAGGATTGTGTTGCCATTTTAAAACGTTTAGGCATGCCCTAGATTAGTTTACAAATGTGTGAGTTGAACACCTATATCACAAAACATGTGTGGTGTCTTTGCTGCATTTTTTTCCTCTAACACTGTGATTTATGTATTTGTAGGTCTTTTGCAGTCAGGCTTCGGTGGACATGTAATTGCCACTTGCCCATCTCTCCTGGCCCTCCAAAGTCCGTGGCCTGCCGGGAAAGATCTGTCATGCCGCTGGCAGGGCTGACCCCCTCTGCTTTTCCGAACTAAACAATGACGCAAGTGAAGAGAAAAAAAACACATGCTGACTCATGCGACCCACGCGCCATGGTGGGGGGGGGCACAACAGCCGAAGAAGACACCTGCTTCTTATGCATACATTCTCGCCCACAAAGATACGAGGGTGGTGTGGTAAGCACAACAGATGCAGAAGGAAGCTGCTTCGCAGCACCCCACCCCCAAGCCAATGGTCTTGTGTCCCCGCAAAGGCTCCTCGGACCGTGCGCAGCTGCCGACAGCCTCAGGTCGCCGACTGGTAACGAATAACTGGCAGATCCCCTAAAACCAGCAACTTTCCTTGGGAATCCTACAAATGCCACAGAAGCCATGATGAGGAGACAACTGTTTTGGTTTCCAAGACAACCAACCGTGTGTTTGCCCTCCCGCCTTTTGACCCGGCACCCGTTCTTAGTTTGCACTTCCCACGACAGCTCCTGCACGGGCGACGACAGCCCTCGTCGCCCCCAGCCAGAGCTATCCCAGCGGCGGCGCCTTCGCGTCCACTCATTTTATGCAATAAAGCAGCGCGCAGCCGGTAACTCTCCAAGCAAACACGCTCTATTAACTATCATGAGTGAGTATTGTAATATTGAGTGTGCCCCCCCACACCTCATTCTCGCCATGGGCGTAATTTCAGGGGGGGACAAGGATGTTTGTCCCCCCAACTTGCGTGGCACGTCATTTTGTCCCCCTCATTTGGCAGGGGCACCATTCCTCCAGGTGTCATGCTCCACCCCGCCCCCAACAGTTTCAGCAAAGTTACTCCACTTGCCTCTGCACAAAATGGGGAGACGGTCGCATCTAGCTGGGAGGTGGATCAGCCAGTTACTAATCACCCTCCCTCCCCCGCCCAGAGCCAAATTGCTTTGGCCATCTGTGCACCCACCCAGATGAATGGCGGGGGGGGGGGGGTGGGTGGAGAGGGGTTGGGGCACATTGAATGGGTCCCCTGTGACGTAGAGAGCAGCACATGCCGAAATACTGGATGAGTAAAGCCCAAACACTTTGGCCTGCAGGAAGGCCGGACATTGTGTGATCACTGGTGAAAAAGGACCTGAACGCGTAAGCACACAGCGACTGCAGCGCAGAGCTCACGTGCACAGCATGGTGCTTGGTGGCGTTAAGCTATACGCACACCAGACACAGGACTGCCTCTAGGCGCTTAAGCAGCATTTGCAAACATCAATGGCTGCCATTGGCCCTATCGCATGACTTGGTTAGCTAAGTGGCCTCCATTAGCTCTGGTTTGCCTGATTTAAAGCAAGAGATGTGATTGTGGATTACACGTCACTGTGGGCTCCACTGACCTACACACCTCTTTTGTGGCCCAATGGGCAACACCTTCAGTCGAGACGTTGCTAGTGGGGCTGGGGGGGCTATAGCCCTGGGTCTTTGGTTGTAGCCCCCGATAGAAGCTAGGGGCTACAACCAAAGGGCTACCGAGCCCCGACATTAGTCTAGCCCCGGACCACTTCCATGCCTAGCAACACCCCTGACCTCCGGGCAGCTCGCCTTGGATTCTGGGAATTGTAGTTATGTTTTTCCCTTACAGGCGCCAGCATCAGAGCGCAGCTTGGCAAGCGGCCAAGTGTCGCTGATGCCACCCACATCACGAGGCCGCTTTGCAGCCACGGGTCTGCTGTTGTGGTTCCTGGGCTCGTCTGGCCCACACAAATGCAATCAGATACCTTGCAGGTGGGCCCTTCCTTCATCAGTTAAGGGGGACACTGATTCGCTGATTTGCAATCACGAAAAGAAGATGTGGTGGCTCTTTGGTGCCCGGGGTGGGGGAGGGGCTGTGGGCGGTCGATCTGCTGCACGCAGGCGGGGAGAGTTAGAGCAAGCCTCTGATGTATAAACAAGTGGCTGCGTGGGCGGATCTGTCCGGAGTTACCTAAACAATTTAAAAGGCTTCTGATCTTCCGATCTTACAAAGGGCACTGCGCGTGCTCGATCATGCCTCACGCGCATGCACGGGGGCACGCTGCATGCTCACTCCCATGCTCTATTATTGCATCCCATGCGTTCTCATTGGACAATCTGCAGGCTACACAAACCAGCAGAGCCAGCCATTGTTCGGAACACCACATTGCAAGACTGCAGGGAGCTCGGACGGGCACACCGCAGCCCTTCTGCATGCCCTCTCAGGAGGCTTGATGTATGAGCAACTTCTATATACTATGTACTATCGACAGTGATGCAAGTTATACTAGCTTTTTAGACCCCAACTCCGGGCCATACGGAATGTTATGTGCAGGTAATCCTCTTTGAACACTTTCGCTCTGCTTGGGTATTTAAATTGGTCCTCAGGGCGCATAACGCCCAATACGGCCCACAGAGACTGTATCTACAAAGCATAAATATGGAGTTATTTAACCAAAGCATTGGGTCTCAGAAAAGTCCCTGTTCTCCAGGCTCCTCGTTTAACTTATCTATCCAGCTGTTGCAAGTGCTTAGAAGGTCGATCTTGTGGGGGAAAAGGTGCCTCCACTGTCGCAGTGGTGTGCGTGGCTTCCACGTGGAAAGCCAAGCCGGTGATTGGCGGAGGATCCACTGGCCGTCTGCATATTTTTGGGGGAACACGATTGTTGCATGTGGCCCACCCGCCATCCCCCTTGTTGGTACAGCTAACGTGGGTAGCAGAGTTAGATCGGTTTGTTGGGGGTGGTTTAGGCGGGGGAGGAAATTCCATTGAGAAAAGTGTGTCACATTTGCTGGGGCAACCTGGAAATATATTGGCAGACTCGGGGGGGGGGGGGGGGGGTTCTGCGGGTTGTGGAGGGATACAAAGTTGTATGTTGAATTTTTCAAAAGGTAACGCTGGGGGAAATAGTTAATTACTGCATTAAAGTACAGGCAGGGGGGGGCTTTAAAGACTGAGGTGGACAGAAGAAAAGTAAAGGTAGGTCAGTAGGCCAGCATAGGGCGGATAAGACTGAAAGAACAGAAACAGGGGCTAACAGCAAAGTGGGCACCCTGGAGGGCTCTTAGAATAAACACTGGGGGCGACTGGTTAGGATGGGACGTAGCAGGGCTGAAAGAAGAACAATGGGGCTAGCTGGCTAGTAGAGGACGTGGTAGGGCTGAAAGGAGAACAATGAATGCTAGCTGGGTAGTATAGGACCAGGTAGGACTGAAAGAAGAGAAATGGGGATTGACAGACTAGGATGGGATCCAGTAGCAGTGAAAGAATAGGAATGGGAAGCAGCAGGCTATGATGGGTAAGACTGAAAGGAGAACCATGAACGCTAGCTGGCTAGTATAGGACGGTAGGGCTGAAAGGAGAGAAATGGTAGCTGACAGGCTAGGATGGGATCCAGTAGCAGTGAAAGAAGAGGAATGGGAAGCAGCAGGCTATGATGGGTAAGACTGAAAGGAGAACCATGAACGCTAGCTGGCTAGCATAGGACGGTAGGGCTGAAAGGAGAGAAATGGTGGCTGACAGGCTAGGTTGGGATCCAGAAGCGGCGAAAGAAGAGGAATGGGAAGCAGCAGGCTAGGATGGGTAAGGCTGAAAGGAGAACAATGAGCGCTAGCTGGCTAGTATAGGCCCTGCCTGGGCTGAAAGGAGAGAATGGGTGCTGACAGGCTAGGATGGGATCCAGTAGTGGTGAAAGAAGAAGAGTGGGGATTGGCAGCCAGTGTTCCAGATAAGATTTGGAAGTGGGAGTATTGTACTCCCTCTTTTTTAAAGGTGGGAGTAAAATTGATTTTTAGGTAGTAAAAATGTAAGTCCAATTCCTTAGGGGAGTATTTGCAAAATATGTTTCATCTGGAAAATGTAAATGTTTTTTGTAATAATTATTTCTTTGCAACTAGTTATTCATGCACATTACAAGATTCAGGTTTACTTCTTCCAATCAGGCAGTGATAATAGTAGCCAAGGAAGTGGTGAGAGTACTAGGAACTGCTAGTTACTGTGCCTAACCCCTTATGAAATACAGGGTTTGATTGTACATGCAAGCAGGTCTAGGAACCAAAGGGCCCGTGCTCTGGTGTCCCAAGTCTAGATTAGGTAGGTTTTTGTTGGGTAGGTTTTGTTAGGTAGGTTTTTGTTGGACTGATCCACGAGTGCTTACAAGCAGCGCTCTATTGAGCTACACCAAGGCAGGAGGTATTATTCATCCAGGGCTACCTGCTCTTTTAGAATCACTACGCAAGAGACACCGCAATCCTAGCCTTGATAGAGACCTGCAGATGGTCGAACCACGTGTCGACACCTGTGGTGATCAAATAAAAACCCACAATAGTATCAAAAATAATCGCGTGGACTATACCTTTTATAATGAACAGTGATAATAGTAGTTTCTTCCTGTTTACCATGTGCACGACTGGTCCAAACATATCAGTGGAGCTGTGCGGTTAACGGCTTTTTTTTGTGGGGAGCATTTTTACAGCCTATTTTCTATTTTTGGGGAGTATTTGCTTATTTTTAGGGAATAAAAGGGGCTGATACACCGCTTATCTGTAGGGCTGTTGCCGGGCTAGGATGGGACCTGATATCTCTGGAAGAAGATGTAAAAATGGGACTCACAAATAAAAGAGGAATAGGAGAGGCACCATAGCAACGATGCCAGTAGCAAGCATAGGGGATTCTTGTGGAGTTCAGTGAATACCCCGAAGGATGGGCCGGAATCTCTACCGAATGATGGCAAGATAGTTCATTGAGTTAAGGGCAATTAGTACAGAGGTCTGTTAGGGCCGGCCAACATTTCTGACTTTAAAGTGTGCAACATTGAGTTCTGAGCCACATATTAAACGACACCCACTATTCAAGTGCCAAGAGTCCGTTCTTTCTGCAGAGCTCTTCTGAAGGAAATAAAAACGACGGAAGACCATGGGCCTCATTCCGAGTTGGGCGGTAAGGGTTAACGGTCACCGGTAAGGAGAACGGTGCCGGTAAACCCTTACTGCCCTATTCCGAGGTCCCTTAACGGGTCCCAGCAGGAACGGCTGGTCTGACCAGCCAGTCTTTACGGGACCCGTTAAGGGACCTTGGAGCTAATAACGGGCCCGCAATTTGGGGGCCCGTTATTAGCGCCTTCCCCATTCCCATTGAGCCCTATGGGCTCAATGGGAATGGGGAATGGCAAACTGAATGGGGACTTACCGGGTCTGCATAGGTCGGAATGTCCCAGTAAATCCCCATTCAGCCAGACCGGACCCGGGTTTGGAGGCAGCCATGGCGCTAGAAGCGCCATGGCTGCCTCCAAACTCGTAATGAGGCCCCATGTAACTGTCAGAAAACTGCTGAAAACCTGGCTGTTCAACTCACAGAGACAAGCATAAAAATGTTCACCCCTACAAACAATACTTTGGGACCAAAGCAAACATGGGACAATATGGATATGATGTTTTATTCGCATTGCGCTCATACACAAGCATTTCAGAGCGCAACGGGGCAAGGGAGGGGAAACAAGGAGGGATAAAACAACGATCTTACTGGGCCCAGGGACATTGAGAACACGCAAGTGCAGGGGAGAGGGAACGTGCAGGGGGAGGGGAGAAGTGGAAAGTGCTAAGCAAGGGATAAATACAACAACTGGTAGTGCAGCCAGCAGGTGGCAAGTACAGGGTTACAGGGTTTAACACGCAGACAAGGGGTGTCTGATAAGTGCAGGTAAGGGGACTGTAGGGTTACAGATACAGACCCAACTGCAGGGGTTGCCAGATAAAAGAACCAATAATAAAACCGCCTCACACCCAGAGCCAAACTTCAACCAACAACCCAACCCTCCTCTTTGCGACAGCCACATACCTCTGACGTTTGCACACGCCCAGGAAAGGGCCAGCAAAACTACACACCAAAAAATGTGCAAACCACACACACCCACCGCCAACCACGCCACAGAACCACAAAGTTGCAAACAACAAACAACCAAGACACTGGACGCTAACCTTCCGGACACAACAAGCCCATTGCACACACGAAAGCACAGGCAGAATGGTCAGTTTCTCCTGGCTCGGCAAGCGTCAACAGAAGAGCACAACCTCTATCATATGTATCCCTCTTCCCCCACTATCCGCCCCACCCACTTTTCTCACAGAGACCAGGTATAAATCTTCTCTTGCCCACTAGACAGCTGCTCTCTGTATTGGGTGCTTATGCTGAGACCCTGGCATTGTGCCTCATGTTCCCCCTATTGATGACTCCGTGCAGCTCCTTGTGTACAGGGTGCCCACTCCTGGATGTTTGCTGCAGCCGCGGTGCCTGTGCCTCTCTCTCTCATGTTGTTTGCTGCCACTGACCGTGGCATAACGAGCTCCCCTGGGCAGTGGAGTAACTTTGCCGAAAACGTGGCGGGCGGAGCCTGGGCCCATGTGTGGCCGGCAGAGTGCCTGCAGGAGCCAAGCGAGATGCCACCACGAGCCCAGTACATGACTGGAATTTAAAAACTACATTGTAACGATGTAATAAGTCGATAACCCTATTTACACTCCACGTTAACAGCTTTTAAAGTATTTGTTGAAAGGTGAGGGTGATTTTCATGGCCTCCATGTGACCTAATCTTTGACCTCAGAGCACACACTCCAAAAGTGTGATAGCATAGAGCTCACAACACAACCTGCATCTACCCAGGCCGTCTAGCGCCTGCTGTTGTGTAGCGTACGCTGAAGCGCTGTCTGCCTGTCTATTCTCTAGATACCAGGACTGCGCTCGTAGTTGCCGAGTGACCCAGTGTCAAGCGGGCGGGTCGCCTCCGCAGCCTCCTGGCTTTAAGTGCCTGCACGCAAAGTTAAAACCCAGGAGGGACGGAAAGTGTCACGCCGGACACAGGCTACTTGGTAGCCTTTTAAGCAGTTTTTTTGTTTTGTTGATCAAGCCACTTTCCCTTAGAAGCAGCATACAGCGCCGTTTCCATTGAAGAGGTGCCCCAGCTGAGTCTGGAAACCAGAACGAGGTGGGAACGCAGGAGTCAAACGCCAGGGCGCAACATTCCCAAAATAACAAACACATCTCACGCCATGGAGACACACTCCCCTTCAGCAGCACGGCCATTATGAACTCCCCCCACCCCCCTATCTCAAGAAGCGCCGGGAACCTTCCGACACTCGAGGCCAATAAAGTGCCCGCTTTTGTACCTAGTTCTTTGTCCCGTGCAAAAGCCGCACCGCCCCTCATCCACCCACCGCCCGTGCATTTGACCATAGAACCCGCCTCTTATTCCGTTGTATGCAGCTGAAATAGCATGGTCGGTTAAAGCACTCGGTGCCGATATCGACTTCCCTGTAACTTGCGGATTGCATGTACGAACCCTGGCAGGTCCGAATCTAAACGTTACCATTCACGAGAAAATGAGTAACAGTGAGAAGGTTAGTGGCACCAAATCATATATGAAAGGCACATTCGTGTCATAAGAACAGCCCGGACCCCTCTAGTGCCGGGCCACCGCCCCAACTCGCCCACCTCACCTGGCAGCCACACGTGGTTCCTCCGTGGTGTAGTAATGCCCCAGGAGGATGGTGGAGAACGTGGCTATGGCCACTGCAAAGAGGCCGCAGCGGCTCAGCCGGGGCGGCCGGTGACAGTAAAGTTTCATTCCTGGAGAAGCGTTTGGGGAGCAACCCCCCAGGAGACCTTTGGAAGGACAGATGCGCGAGGGCGGCGGGCCACTGTATCTGGCTGTGGGCTAAGACGCCCTGTGCAGTTCTCTTCAAGGTTCCAATTCCAAATCCAGTAAAATGGTCCGTGGGATGCTCCTATGTAACAGGCTCCAACGCCAGAAAGGTAGAAGAGCGGGTTGAGCGCCTGCTGCAGAGGGCGTGCACGTCGCCGGTTCAGGCTGGCTCCAGGGATGCCTGTGGCTGGTGGCCCCCAGGTCACACACAGGTTGCAATCCCAGCGAGGGGGCTCAGCGCGTCCATGTGTGTTTAAGACTCGGGTCACGGGGCGGGGTCAGACCCAACTCACAGGAAACCCCGCAGCCGCCGGAAAGCTCTGAGGGTGCCCGCTGCAGAACTCAGCAGGTGAGCGGCGTTCTTCTCCGCTGCCCTCCGGGCCGTCGGGCGCCTCTGCGGCTGCTGGCCCAGAGCTCCCCAAGTGCTTATCACGCTCCCCTCCCGCCTGCTCGTCCGCCCCCTGCGCCTGCCTCTCTCACCCACTCGCCAGCAGCTGCACCTTGTGGCTGCAAGGAGGTGGCGATGCTGTTACTTGTTGCTCAGAGGGAGGAGGAGGGGGGCGCGGGCGGGGGCCGGGTGCATGATGGCAAGAGAAACAGACTTCTCAACTGGTTCAGACTTGCAGAGGGCACACGGGTGGGGAACACGCAAGTCGTCCTCCTCTGCTGGTGTGTGTCGTTAAATATTTACTTGGAGCCTGCAACATCATTTTGGTGTGATTTGCCGTTCATTCACCTGCTTGTTCCGCAACAAGAGTGTAATAAAAGTGGGTGCCACTATTGTGTCTTTTTAAGTACACCCGGCCGCCCCTTCACAATGACACCAGTCCTGCCGAGTTACAGAAGCTTGGACAGCTTTGGCCATAATCTTTGGGGCTGTCCAGTAAAAGTTCAGCAGGACTAACGCGCCCGGCCGCCTCAGTGAAAGTCTAGCTGAGTAGTGCTGAAACGCTCGCTTAGAAGCGCCGACGGGAACAAGTGTGCCAAGCAGGGGAGTTGCTAGGTCTGGAAAAGACCCGGGGCTAAGCTGATGTCGGAACTGTTGGGACTGGGGGCTAGCTAGTCTTTTGGCTGTAGCTCCTGAGATTCTATCCGGCGCTACAACCAAAAGATCAGGGGCTATAGCCCCCTTAGCCCCCCCCCCCTAGCAACGCCCCTGGTGCCAAGCCCTCTGAGCTGACCAGTGCCGATGCTGCCCCATAACTGTTGAACCCATATGCAGCAGACATACCTATGCTGTTGTGCAGGATGTGCGTCATGCCTTCCGGCCCTTGCCCCCTCCCCCTGAAAGATTACACCACAACAATTTGATCAAGTGTTGGCAATAAATGGCTGCAGGTTGTTATTGATACAAGTATGATTATAGGAACATAAACACTACACAATCATATTAATATCATCCTTTTGGGCACCGGGTGCCCCTCTCTCGAGCCTGCTGCCATGTAACATCAGTTACCTGGCCTCGCCTTGGGCGGCCCGGCGGCATTACCCATTACAATTATAAGTCAGCTATTATCCCCTGAAATGGCAGCGGTGCTGCTGGGAAGTAGGGATCCGTGTAAAGACTGAGAAGCGCACGTGCTGCCTGGATAATTCGCCTCGCCCTCCTCTTTCTCCTCACGGCCGTGACACGACCAGGTGCCTCAGCATGCGCGCCAAGACGCCTCCACGAAAAGCGCGGCAAAATGACCCATAAGAAGGGCCCACCGCCCCCAGGACTTCCCTCTCACCCCTCGGGAAGTGACCCTCTTGCTAGGTACACCCCAGGAGCTGCAAGAGCGAGAGAGAATAAGGACGAGGACGAGTAGCCGTAGGCGCAATGATGATGCCGCTCGGTCCTTGTTGCGTGTCGAAGTGCTTACACATATATGAGATAAGTAAGCAGTGCACACACATCCGGCTTTGCCCATTCTGCACGCCAACGCCATAATGCCGAAAATGTCCACAGGAAGAATCCTTACCAGAGGTCCCGAAAACAAACCTTCTAGAAACACCTGTGTAAAGGCGCGTTATAAATGACGTGTCATATCTGAGAAGGCAGTGCACCAAAACCAGGATGAGGACACATTCCTGGTTGGAACCTAAGGAAGAAACTCCATTCAGGGAGTGAAGCCTCAGGGGGAATGTCTCCTGAATGAAGGCCTCTCGTTGGAAGCGCGGCTGGGGGAGATAGATGTTGGTAGGTTGACGACCCAAACCTCCAAGGCTTTGGCATCTCGCCTTCTGAGAAAGAGCAGGTGAAACTGCGCTAGGTGTGGTGACACATGGCATCTGTCGGTGATAAGTCGAGAGTGAAGATGCCATCAGCAAGCATTTAAAGAGCATACCATGGCCTGCAATCTCTCTTGATCGATGGGGCCTGGCGGAGACAGGAAGTCTACCCGTGCACTTCCCTCATTCATAGCGAGCAGAGGTAGAAGGAGCGCTTCCAGTTGAGGCACCTATTGGCTCCAACTTCTCCGGAAATGGTTATGCTATTTTCTGGCCGCCTTCTATGAAAGGGCGGAGGAGCAAACCCAAACTGAGATTGCCGGATGACCATGACCGCTGAAGGTAGTTGGGGAGAGGAGGTAGCAACAGCACAACTACAGCCATTAGTGAGAACTCTCAACACTTTTCAAGTTAGCGCTAGAACGGCGCATGGGCCGGATTCCTCTGTGCTCTCGATCCATCTGTTGTGTGTCTGGACTGTTGCTTACCTCTGTAAAGCGCTCAGTTGCTTCTCGAAGCTCAATAACTACCATAATGATAAAATAAATACCCTATTGAGGCTCGGCAAGGGGCGCCTTTGCACTCTGGGTATGCTTCATCTCCCTGCAATCTACGATGCAACTAAAGACAAGGTTACCAACTGGTTTAATTCCTTCTTGAATAACAGAGTTCGGAGGAGATTAGCAGTTTCTATCTCTGCTCCCATCAATGGTAGAATTAGAAAATGGCAATAAAAAAAACCTGGCGCTATTCTCTCTCTCATTCATGCCGAGTTACAGTGCGATCGCAAATGAATGAAGACTATCAAGTAACCTGAAAGTTGCCGAAAATCTCCAACACCCTGTACGGTGGGCTGCCGCCGGTAAATGCCAGGTGTTAAAAGCCCATGATGGGAGCATTCGGAACCAAGGCCGCTACCAGGGCACTGATTGGTCAAGGGGCCTGGAAGTCACCCTAAGGAACGTAACGGATTTGACCCCCTTGCCCCGGACGTAATTATCACAATTAAGCAGGAAGGGAAGATGTCACCCAAAAGCACTTAACTTCAGTATCAAAGTGAGCTTCTCTTAAAGAATCCGGGGCTTATTATAGAGGGATCGTCTGTATGCTAACTAGTATCGAGAGAAGAAAGGAACGTTTGCAAATGCAATTTGTAAAGCCCCACCAGTTGTTAATATATCTGTGTTTTGATATGATAAGATATGATGTGGCATTTATAACACGCGCCTATACGTACACAAGTGTTTCTTGGCAGGACGAGTATTTTGCGTGTGTTACAACCATCTGCTTCATTTCCATGACCACGGGACACCGAAGTCCTTCCTTCCACGTTGCCTCTCACTGCGCCTCTGCTGTGCCAACTTGTAGGTCCGCGGTCCCTCTCGGGCTTATGCAGCTGGTCGGCGAGGGTTGCGTGTTACTGTAAATGCACGAAACAAGAAAGCAATTACCATATGCAGGCCCGGGGACGTGGTGTAAAAACGTGTTCACGGCTCTTAACGCGGGCGCCCATGTGAGATGGCCACCATTTTGTTTGAGCCTCTACATTTAACAGTACCTGGCTTTAACAGTACCTGGCTGGCAGCTTTTTTTTTTTTTAATCTAAAGCCCCTACTGTTCTTTTCTGTGCCCCAGTTTCTGCGTGTGCATGTTCTTATGCGGGCCTTGTGCCTGGCTGGGGGGTTACTTCCAGCCAGTGACTTAAGTGGCACTACAATCGAGCCGGGGTTCATCGAGGGGGCGTGGCCTAACAACGGGGGTCTTGATGGCCGTTAGGCCGCGCCCCTTTGACGAGCCCCGGCTCAATGGGCTACTGGCACCCCTGCCAGGCAGCCTTTTGTAGAGATTGGCACCCTTTCCCTCATAGGGGGAGAGGGTGCTGATCTCTGCATTTATTTTGTATAGGCTTGCCTGGCAGGGGACAGCACCTGCCTATCCAGCCTTAATGGTGGTGCTGCCCCTCACCAGCTGGGGAGGGGCAGCGTCACCATTAAGGCTGAAAGGGTGAGGCCACTGGAAGCAGAGGCCTTTTTCCTAAAGACTGATACTCCCACGAATCCACGGGAGCTTCAGTATTTAGAAAGCAAGGCCTCTGCTTCCAGTGGCCTCACGTTTTCTCCATAATGGCGGCGCCGGCCCACAGGCATCACTTGATTAAAGGGATGCCTCGCAGGTGCGGCGCCACCATTATGGCTGAAAGGCTTTTTTTCTGAAGCCTGAAGCTCTCGCACACGAGCGAGAGCTTTGCTGTAGAAAAAAATGCCTTTTCGTGTAGTGGCCGGGGCTGCCAGGGGAGATTAAAACGAAATTTCGGAGCCTCCCGGCCCGGCAGGCCCCGGCCCACTGCTGCCTCCATGTGCTCATGAAAGACAGAAGTGCAGATCAAGGAGTTGCGTAGAAAATAATGTCCAAAAAAGAAGTTGTAAGGAAGTGGCGAGGTAGAGGGGTGGGTGTGCGAATGCCCCATTAAAAGTATTACAGTGCTGCTGGGAATTGATGGCAAGGGGGCCTTCAAAAGTAGTACAGGCTGCAGGGATGTTCTGGTACAATTGCCTTGCAGCATTTCATCACCGCTGACCGCTCAGAAGAGGAAGCTACTTTTCATAAACCGGTGGAAGCACGGGCGCTTTACCAGCGACTGCAGATGAGGCCTTCTCTGTGCTCTGCGGTCTGGGGGTCACTCCTACCCATGCTGGGAGCAACGGCCGGTCCAGACTCCAGACAAAGGATATGCAAAGCACAGTGGGTGTGAAGACTATGAAAGAGGCTGCGACGCCCACTCGCACGGCTCTCTGCTCCACTGTGAAGCCCCATCGTGATCATGTTTACAAATTAGTTGGGGGCAGGGGAGGCAAATAGGCCCATTCCTTTAGAAAAGGCGCTTCTTTCACTAAAGTTTACACAGTGTACACAACCGCTCCCAGAACTGCTCACAAAGTCCACGTCCCCCCATATCTTTTAAGACCGATCCATACAAAGTAACCGTTTCTGATTGACTAACTAGGTTCTGGAGGCAGGCTCTCCTCTTCCCTCTGGCTGCTTCTGGCTCTTCCCGTTCTCTTGATCACATTATCCATCCTTGCTTAGTTTTATTTATTTATTTATTTGCATTTTTAAAGCGCTCACACAGCCTGCAGTGTAATTGTTTGTTTTTGTCTTAGTTGTATATTTATAGCGCGCTTAAATACACCAAGGTTTCTAAGAGCGACCCGAGGATCGAACCTGTGTTGCTTTGTGTCGTCTTGCTTCCAAGGCAAACACGTTGCTGCTGAGCTATCCTCCCGGTTCACCTACAAGTTACCAGTGAGGGTCGAACCTCTGCACAGTAATGGAGGACCGCTCTATTACCAATAATATTGCCGGACACGAGTGTAGCGCGTAGACACGTCTTTATTTAACTTAACACTGAACTCCGCTACCCTCCGAACCCTTCCCTAGCCCCGCGTCACTTCCTTCCCCGTTTGGCCCAAAATGGCTCCCCCCCTAGCCCAACAACAGCGATGGGCTGTGCTACAGTGCACAACAGTACATCACCCCCTTTTAAAACATTAGATAAACGTTTTACCCCATCTTTTTAATCAGTCTTTGGAGTTTTATGCAAGATTGCTGAGGGTGTCTCTCTTGTCCTGGTGCTTCTGCCTCAGGATCACCAACGGGTCTGGCAGCCTCCTCTTCGTCCTCTGACATCTCCATGTCTCCATGTCTTATCAACTGTACTGCCGAATGTACTCTAGTCAACTGCCACCGTCCCAAACTTAGACCCCATCTACTATACCTGAGCTATCGGCCTTATCTAAACAGGCCCCAACCCTGATCAGGCCGGATTTCATAGCCTCACTCTAGTTCTATCTGCCACCCTCCACGGTGAAGTCACAAGATGCAAACCCTACAAGCCACACTAGCCCTTCTCACTCTAACTATACTCCTTGTCCACATACCTAGACCCATTCCCACCACTGAACACACCACCCCCAACGCTCAGCTCACTCCCCGGCCATGACGCAGACTCCACCTCAACCATTATTGAATCGGAACTGCCTAACCGAAGAACCTCAACCACATAGAACCCTCGAATCTAAACCATGCAACACCATATCTAGAAATGCCAGACTCCGAGCCAGACTTGCAAAACTATACGAACCACGTGCCAGAACACTGACCACATCTAACCGTAGCAAACCCTTACCTAATAAGGACATAGAAAAACCACACAGCCCACACCCAAAGACACAGAATGCACGTATGCACACTTCTGCCACAACCCATGAAAAGACATGCACTCCCCCATCCACCAGCCCAGCTCTAAAAGGCGCACTAGTTAATGCTAGGTCCTTGATTGCTCATGCCATTGAGATTGCTGATCTTATCCAGACCGAAAATTTTGACTTTCTGGCCATCACGGAATCCTGGCTACATGCCGCCGCAGGACCAGCCATTATGCTAGCAACCCCCAATGGCTACACCATCCTAAGGGCAGACAGAGGCGAAGCCCGCGGAGGGGGCATAGCCCTTATCATTAAATCCAACCTATCCATCAGGCTACTGCCCCCGAACGACACTAATTCATGTGAAAGCCTAACAGCTAAACTAGCCATTAACAACTCCCAAACCCTTACTATTCACCTTATTTATAGACCTCCAGGCCCTATTGGAACCTTTGAGGAGGGCATCTCTACCATCCTATCGTACAACCTAAAACAATCTTCACAAGTCATCCTGCTAGGGGATCTTAACCTAGGCTTCAACGACCAAAATGACCCACAGGCAACTAGAGTAGCCAACCTACTCTCTGAACTAGGCTTCTCACAAAAAGTACTTCACCCTACCCACAACAGGGGTAGAATACTCGATTGGGTGGCAGACCACAACTGCAATGCCTCCATTCTATCGATCTCCCCACTAATTTGGACAGACCACTGCCTTATAACATTTGCTCTAGATACAATCATACCTACTACCTCCCCAGTCCAGCCAGCACCATCCATCCCAACCAGAAACAAGAAAAACATCACCCCGGACAACCAACCTACTCCCGCTCATCCTCCCCACACTTAACTCACTACCAGACAATCTGGACCCTGAAACACTAGTGAACATGTACAACAAAGTTATGTCCTCTGCCTTGGACACTATTGCACCACTCAAAGTGAGACGCAGCAAACCTAAAGCCCATCTCAACTCCTGGTACACCCCCACCTAAAAACTCTTCGCTCCAAAAAAAGACAAAGCGAGGTCGCATGGAAATCACAACCATCTGAAGAAAATAAAAGCACCCTGAGAGATATATCCACCCTCTACAAACAGGAAATACTGGCGGCCAAACGGGAAACATACAACACTAGAATAGCCCAAGCTAACTCTAGCATGAAAGAACTCTTCATCATCCTAAAGGAAATAGAATCCCCCATCCCAGTGCCTGACAACTGTGTCAAAGATAAAACCTGGTGCACCAACATTCAACAAGCCCTAGCCAACAAAGTAACAACTCTCCAATCAAAAATTGCCACGAAAAAATCCTCGCTCAGTCTCGACACTAAGCCCAAATCAGCTATCACCCCTCCCAAAAATAACACCAACTACCCTCGCTTTAAGTTCTCTAAAGTATCGACTATTGAGACAGAAAAAATCATACTGTCACTCAAACCTTCCAATTGCCAGGGGGATCAATGTCCACCTCAACTGATAAAGGACGCAGCCAGAGATCTGGCTCCCTTTATCTCAAAACTTATTAACGCCTCTTTCTCTACAGGGACCATGCCGAGCAACCTAAAAGAATCTTGGGTACTCCCATTGCTTAAAAAACAGACACTAGACCCTGCCATACCCACGAACTACCGCCCAATCACCACCGTACCATTCCCCTTAAAAATCATAGATAAAGTGGCGTACTCACAAATACAGAAACACCTTGAAAACAACAATTTACTAGGAGTACGACAGTCTGGCTTCCGTCCCCAACATGGAACCGAAACTGCCCTCTTAGACCTAAAAGCGCAAATTGATGAGCTAAGGGATCAAGGCAAACTAGCCTTACTCCTCCTCCTGGACTTATCAGCCGCATTTGACCTTGTTGACCACAAGGTCCTTTGCAGACACCTAGATATAGTCGCGCACTTCTCAGAAGAAGCCACAAATTGGATCCAATCCTTCCTCAATAACAGGACAATGAGAGTCTTCTCCACCACTGCGGCAGCAGACTCCATCCCCATCACATGTGGAGTGCCCCAGGGATCCTGTGTTTCGCCTACACTCTACAACATCTTCACTAAGCCCCTTTTCGATAATCTGGACCTTCTTGGCATCACCTACACTAACTATGCAGATGATACCCAGATTCTCCTACCACTTACCGGTGATTACGACAAGGATTTGGCCTTGGTGAACAGAGTGTATCTCATCATCCAGGCATGGATGGCCACACACGGTCTATGCCTGAATGATGACAAAACTGAAATCATCATCCTGGGTACACCCTCCACCCTCAAAAAACTGGGCCCCAACTACTCCTCCTTTAATATCGACAACAACCAAATCACAACCGCCCACGCGGTTAAAACCCTGGGTTTCTACCTGGATTCCACCCTTTCTTTCAACAAGCAGGTCAATGCGATGGCTTCAGCAACCGCCTACACCTGCAAACTGATCAGAGCAGGCAAACCCTTCCTATCAAACGATAGCTGCATCACACTTGCGAGAGCGCTCGTGCTATCAAAACTGGACTACTGCAACTCACTCTACATTGGGGCTAACAAGGAAGTCATCAAAAGAATCCAAATTCTGCAGAACAACGCGCTCAGAGCAGCACTTCGCATTCCTAGGAGAGCCCACATCACCGCACTCAGACGAGCTAACAACTGGCTCTCTACGCAGGAGAAAATCCAACTAAAAGTTGCCTCTTTGGTCCACAAATGGCTTAACAACGCCGCTCCGCAGTACCTATCTGCCAGATTCACCAAACTAAAACCAACAAGACTTACTAGACATGCTAACTCCAATAACCTATCCATACCTAGAGTCAAACTGACTAAAGTCGGTGGCTGCAGCTTTCAGGTTAAGGCAGCTCAACTCTGGAACGCCCTACCATCCACCCTAAAGTCTGACCAACCCTACCCCACCTTCAGACACAACCTTATAACGTGGATCAAAAACACAGACACATCTTAGATCTTCTACTGCCTGGACCTACCCAAGCCTAGGAACTCCTGTTTAGGACTGTAAATACATGCTTTTACATTCTTTACATGTATATGTTTGCGTATATTTCTGTATATTTTGCATATATTCCTGTATTTTTTGTTGTAGATTATCCTTGCTGCTCTGTTTGACCATGTAATCCTGTAACAAAGCTTTGAGCTGTCTTATAAAATGCGCCTGGTTACCGTTGGGTCTGGTGCGCAATATAAATAATAAAAACAAACAAACAAAACTAAGTAGGAGTCCTCTGAGTCTGAGTGTTACCGGTCAGCTCACGTGGGGTACCACCCTTCTTGTGCCGTCAGCTTCATTCCTCTCTTATCTGTTTTGACCAGCTGTTCAGGAGCAAAGTGGGCTCTTTCTTCCGACCTTGAGGTTGCACTACCACCTGGTCTTCTACTGTAACATTTTGGTGAGAAGCCACCTGTGAGGAATTTGGCCATCGCACGGGGAGTGTGCATGCGCCTGGGCTTTTTTGAAGTTTTGTAATTAAAATGAATGATGGGAGATCAACCTCAGAAAATGTGTGGGGCTAAATTGGAATCATTTTCCTCTGCTCACCACACAACAAACACATATTCAAGTGTACTCCACGGGGAACACAGCCTACAGGCGCAGTCCACCCTGTCACATTTAGCTGGAATGTGACATCCATGGGTACATCAAAGCATCTGAGGAAGGGGGAAGGCAACACCTTCCTCTGGCCATGGCCAGCCTAATGGACGGCTCAAGGTCCATAGAGGCACAAAACAGGGAAGCCCACTGTCCCCCATGCTCTATGTGCTAGCCCGACAGTGTTCTTTAGGAAGGAGTTTAGGGATACAGGGCTTCTGGTAGATGGAGGACATCATGTGATTTCATTATATGCCGACGGCATGCTTTTATATGTGTGTAACCCGGAAGATAACCTTGCGCAAAATCTAGAAATGTTGGATAACTTTGCAGCATTGTCAGGGATATCGATCAGTAAAACAAAATCTTGTATATTTACATTAACAGGATGGGTGGGGGTAGAGGAGTCATGCCACCTCGATCTGGGGCTGCAGTGGAGGGTCCAGACATTTTGCTATCTGGGAGTAAAATATCAAAGGACCCATGGATCTGCCCTCTCTATTATGTAAAGTTCTGTTGGTGGCAGCGCATACTGATGCGAGTTAATTGAAACATGCCTGCGATAGGCCTGAGCGCAGAACTGACAAAAGGGGGCAGGACACTAACACCTCTTTGATATGCAGTGTGTCAACTTGAAACTAGCTCACACCCCTCTGTGTGAAGGGCAGTGAATGACATGTCTGGGACAACTATTTACAGTAGACAACCCCTGCTGTGGGACCCCCTTTCAGAAGGAAGAAGCATGTCATTTGATGGAGATAGAAGTCTGTTCTCACCACAAACCTCAAGGGAGACCTGCGCTTTGATCAAGAGTCACAAAGAGCACAATTAACCAGAGAGACACTTTGATCCACAACAGACAGGAAAATGGGTGGGACTTAGTAGTACATGTTATAACCCCTTACGTTTCTTGTTGCAAAGCACTCTGGTTATGACCTCATGCATAACAGAAGATTGTTGGTGGGGATGCAGGATTGGTTCCTTAAGGTAGGCTTAGCCAGCGCCAATCACTGGGGCCCATTTGGCTTTAAAAGAGGGCTGAGCATAGCAGATCATCTGACTACTTTGAAATTAGTACGAAGGACTCATTTGGGCCCTGGCTGATGGTACAGTCTGCCTTACAACTTCTGCCAGTGAAGGAAGGCCAGGATTTCCAAGAGGGAAGCAAGATCCTTCCCCTAAACATCTCCTAGGGAACAGAGGGAGATACCAGACTCAGAGGACCCGTCCACACCCGGTACCCAGCCAGCACACAACGTACCCTGCTAGGTTCTGCCAGCAAGCTTCCTAAGTGGGAAGTGCCAGAGAGTCTCTGAACAAAGAAAAAGGCCGTCGCCTGCAAAATTACTCTCCTCAGCTTTGGGCCGTCCACTTTAAAGCTAGGAGGAGTGCCACATCAAGCATCAACCAGCGTCCATCCTTTAAATACATTTTTGAGGCAGTCGGGCCCCCGAACCGCGACCAGCTGCACCACTGACTGTTGTCATGCTGCAGTCACTAAAGCCGCTCGAGATGCCTCGACCAGTGTTTAGATCTGCCAACCAGCACAGAGACAAAGATTCTTGACGCCAAGCCACCGTGTAGTCCCGCCTGGATTCGTCCGTCCAGCCTCGCTTGTCGAACTACCTGCAGCCTAATACCCGCAGTTGTCTCTCGTCTTGAACTCTGTTGCAGGAGCTGCAAAGCATCCTGTAACTGACTCTCGCTGTCGAGCATCAAGATCATCTGGAACTGGAGGCTTCCAGCCCTTTAAGAAGAGTAGCAATACCCTGGGGATGGACGGGGGTGCAGATTCTACTTATACATCAATAATCAAGACGACACAAATAGTTTGGCAAAAGTTTGTCTGTTTTAATGCAAGTCTTTAAAACAGGGAGTACAACAAACATCAGCAATCGCTCGATACTCTAACTCTAACTATTTCATAAAAAAGTTGGGTTCTTATACCCATAATTGGTCATAGCTGATGTGTTGACCTGCGTCATTACCAATGTCATCCTACGTGGCAAACTATAGAAACTTATGGGGAAGCGGGATTGGTTCTAAGTGAATAACTAAGCATAGGTACTATATCTGTATGGAGTAATGGAGAGAGGTAATAGGATAGTTAACATCAGGTGGGGCAACTAAGCCCTCCCTTCAAAATGGCTACTATGAACGTCACTAAATGTACGACGTCCCATTGGCTACACAAACTCCACACAACTACGTGGTCCCCTACAATTGGTTGACTACTTACCCCCGTTAGTAACTTCCACCTACTCAATCAGCATGCAGACAAAACAACCAGGTACGGGTGAGCTTGTCTTGATACCTGTCAAAGCTGCACAATGCTGGAACAAGTTACCTCTTGACCTCAGAACTGAACAACCTTACCCTATATTTAGACACAAGATACTCAAATGGCTACATGCAAACGACACATAACCTGACTTACACTGAGCCCTCAATACTTGGCCCACACCGAACCTTCTGCATCCATGAACTACTCTGCTCTCTGGGTCACTGAGCATACACCACCACCTACCAGGCCCTTATGATACAGAGACTTACTAGACTGACTCATAAACCTGTTTATATACTTCCTATATTGATAAACTTGCTAGTGTGCCTTGGACATCCCAAGTTATGTCCTGCATCTGTATATATTGTTTTGTATTTATCGTTGTACATATTCTTGCCTATATGTTTTATCTATTCATGCCAAACACTGTAATGAAGCTTAAGATTTCTTGTGTATACTGATGCACCCGGCTACCTAAGGGTTTGGCGCGCATGACCAAATAAACAAACAAACAAACAAACAAACAAAACCAGCTTCCCACCAAATAAAAATGTGATCCATCATCACCTCAACAGTCCAGTGTCAATTACTACTTTGAAGGTGGCCATGGGTCTGTACTGTTCTCTGAGAATTTCTAAGAAGTATGGGTACTATCTGGCTTCCGTGCGTAGGTGTGATGTTCTCATCCGTCCAACTTTCTCCATCACATGTCTGGACACCACGAATTGAGCTTTTTCGTGTATTTGATTGTATTCTTCAATAGTCGTCTCACACCTTTTGTTTTTGCTTGACCTTCGTGGACATGACCTTCTGTTCTTTCGCGTTAATTGTATCTAATGTCAGCCAATTCCAGTTTGATAAGACCTTGGGTTTCTTGGCTCAGTCAACTCCCTAGCTGAAATTTATTCTGTTTAATTCAATTGCTTTTTTGTAACTGCAACATTGAAATGAGGCCGTCCTCGTTGTTCAGTACAGCTTTATACATAGTGGAAACATTCATTCTTTATTTCATCCATATGTATCTATGAGGTATGTGGGTATATGTTGGCGCTTGCCACGGTCTAATCTAATTAAGCATGTGGCTAGCTTCATGATTGCTTTGCTGCTTGTGTTTCATTGCATCCGTACATGTTTAAACTAACTAAAAATCTTCATCGAATTTGTGGCATAAATTCCTTCATCTTGATCCCAAGATGTCACTTATCCTTGGTACTTCTTTGTTCTTCCTTTCTGGTGTGATTATCTTTCTATCTGGGTGTCGATTCAACTTTGTATGACATCACCATTCATCCTGGTCATTCAGTTTCTTTGTTTCTTCAAGAATCTCGTTCAAATGGCCATCATATTGTCTTGGATGTAAGTATGGTTTCCTCAATGGGTACTTTACCTCCCATATTCTCTTAGGTATAGGTATTCTTATGGGTACTGCACAGAGCCCTCGCTCTTCTCTTTGCTGGTTTAACTGTTCAGTATACATCACATATTTTGGTTCATGCGCTTCAGGTAATGTAGGCGGGGCAGGAGGAGTTGGGGTACTTGACTTCTCCTCTACACTCTCGAGCACCAGTTACATTGTGGTTCTGTCCCCCTGGTCTTTCTTCGAAGGCCCCTAGTGACATTTATGACCCCTTGCTCCCTTGGTGCTGAAACTAAATAACCATAAACAGTTAAGACTGATTGCTTTACCGACTACCCACCTGTCAGTGTCCAGTGTGTATCCCTTTCCTTTGTGAAACTGTCTCTCCTCTGTGTTCCTTTACAGGGTGAGTTGTATTTTGTAGTGTGCTAGAACTGTCTGTTGTAATAATAGTAAAGTAAATATTTTGATACAACCTTGACTGGACAGTCCCTTTTTATCATTGGGTAATACTTGTATTTTCCCTGTCTTCCAACTAACCAATGATCCACCACCTGGCAAAGATAAGCCTGCCGTTCCATCCATGTTACTTAAAATTGGACAGGGTGTCAAAAGAGAAATTATATCGTTCCTCCTATTGCAATAAATATATGTATATTGGCCTACGCCAAGCTGCTCGAAAGTCGCTTACGAAAGAATCCGTGTTGCAAGGTCCTGACCTTAAATCAATGTAAGCCGCCATTTTAGGCCAATCCTCCATTTTAGGATTCGCTTTGTAAAAGTCACCCTGTGAGTTAAAAGGGTGGACAATGTCATTCCAAAATACAACATGGCCGTCTTGACCTCTGTACATAGCTAATATGTAACTTGCCTGCAGGCCACTTGTTGAGGTCGTGAACTGAGACCTTGTCCTTCGTTGACCTGTGTGTAAAAAGATTACTCGTGGAACGAAACTAATCCACAAGCATATGTTGAAACAATGTATTCAAATACTGAACGTAGAATACTTGTTTTACTACATTGTATTAATGTTTGAGAAGGCCTGCATGGAAAAATCTTAGAATACACAGTTATTGCATAGGCTTGTTGATACATGTATTAAAGGCAAACCAGTTATATGCGGTTGTTCGAGACTTGGCACAAACCCTAGATCGGTGATGTATTACATGGAATATTAACCCGAATTGCGGCTGGACATCGTGCCCACCAAGTGTATAAAAAGTGAATGCATTCTAATGTACAACGTCTCTCACTGAACACTCTGAACCACGCTGGAGTTCGTTGTGTTGTACTGAGGGCCGATAGCTATCTGATTTTGCTCTGTTTTTTTAACTGGATTCAGTATAAAATAAAGTACTTTGTATGTTCCTTTATAACCTGTGTTCGGTTTATTTCCTTTTGGGGTACTCAGCCTCGATATTTTGATTTCTGTTTTCACAGTTGGTGCCCAAATAGGGACCAGGAAGCAAATTTGAGTGGGCACCACAGGGGTATCGAGTCCTTCTGGCGTTTATCAAAGGTCTCTAGTGTGATAAGTCTTTGTTAGGAAGTTAGATCCTCTATGCAGGAGCTGGCTGAAAAAGGCCTGGAGACACCCAAACCCAAAAAATACAGCAAGAAACAAAGATTAGGTGAAAACCCAATCATACAGCCGCTCTCTGGAATCCCATACTGGGTTCTATATTAGTTGTAATTTCACTATGTATAGTTCTTTCGATCCAATTCTTGAAAAAATACAAAAGTCAAATATATAGTGATTTTTCAATGTTGAAAATTATTTTATAGAAAAAAGTGACTAGTAGCCACCAAAATCGTTCTTCGTGAGGAAGAGATTGCCATAAATCACTCTATCTAAAGACTTATTTTTGTGCCAATGCATTTCGGAATATAACAAATTCCTTCATCAGGGCAAGTCTAAAATAATAAACACATAACATTCACATGCAATTGTGCCAACCATCCCAAGATTAATGTCCAATATAGAATAATTCCCATATTAGAAACAACGTAAGTATATAAATATCAGTATGAACAGTCATCATCCAAATAGTTGAAAAAATATGAAGGTAAACACATACCCGACAATGTAATGAGCCGGAACTCCATTAACCATCCAAGGACGGGGCAGAAGATTATGCTTAAGACTTTTGCCACATGTGACAGTAGTAATATCATCTACGGCATTAAATGCCCGTGTGGGAAATTTTATGTGGGACAGTCAACCCGAACAGCCAAATTGAGGTGGGGTGAACACTGATCTTGTATTCGTAATGCGAACATCAATTCAGCTGTGGCACGACATTGGATGGCCAATGGACATAACGTGTCCGAAATAAAATTTGTGATTTTGGAAGCTTTAACCAAGAATAGCCCTCATGAGGATTTATGCCAACGTTTGAGTCGCAGAGAGACATATTGGATTGACAAACTTGGCAGTCTGGTACCCAATGGGTTAAATTAAGAGATCAACCTTCACTGTTTTCTCTAATTGTTTTCTCTAATTGTTTTCTTACATTGCATTTAGCATCATTTGGTTTAGATTGACACCAGTACGTATATGACCTGAATGTTGAGGGTCACTTGAATGTATATGAATAAGAGATGTTTCCCATGTTCAAAAGATGTCCTGCATGCTGCGCATCCTGGAGTTCCCCCAGGACCCGAGGTGCCGTCTGTCTAGACGACACCACTAGCGGCATTAAGGCACATATTATTAATATAAGGTACAGCCCTAGGGTTGCTCCCTAGGCTCCATCCATCCTACTTAGGCACGTTCACAATTAGTATAGCCTCATCTGAGGTGCTCATATAAATGCCATTACTTTAATCCAAATGGGTGCATTCTATCTTAGTATTTTTTCTATGTCCATGGATGACAGAACACTTATTTCTTTTTTGTTACTTATTTCTTTTTTATTTCTTTTTTGATTCTTAGGCGATGACCTTTATCATTACTGCCCCAGGAGGTCCAGTAATTAGAAATTTAGATCATATTGAGTTTATTGACCAGTTCTCGGACACGGGTCGCGGCTCGTGTTCATGGAGCCGTGATCACGTGTCTTACACAACTGAGTTGCTTGGCTGCGCACCGATGCAAGGAGGACATTCTGCCTTCAATCACGTGTCTTATTAAACCAGGTTGCTCGGCAACGCGCCGATGCAACGAAGACAGTCTGCTTTGAGCAGACGCTGAGAGAACTTCTCCGCTTAGTTCTTTACATATGGTGAGTTACAATCCACGCCTGTTTATTTCTATTTAGCGTTTAGCTACACTTTGGATAGGTCCTTTATATATATTCACTTTACCATTCACAGCACCTGCTCGCCGTACACGGTGGAGCAGCCTGACCTCTGAAACATAGATTTCGCCATTACTCACCTACATCAGGTAATGGACCCGATTCCCTCCATTTTGTAATAGGATAACTTTACTTGCCTTTCTACTGATTTGTTTCTTATTTTATATCTTTTGACCTGCCTTCTGATCCGGCTCATTACATTGTCGGGTATGTGTTTACCTTCATATTTTTTCAACTATTTGGATGATGACTGTTCATACTGATATTTATATACTTACGTTGTTTCTAATATGGGAATTATTCTATATTGGACATTAATCTTGGGATGGTTGGCACAATTGCATGTGAATGTTATGTGTTTATTATTTTAGACTTGCCTTGATGAAGGAATTTGTTATATTCCGAAATGCATTGGCACAAAAATAAGTCTTTGGATAGAGTGATTTATGGCAATCTCTTCCTCACGAAGAACGATTTTGGTGGCTACTAGTCACTTTTTTCTATAAAATAATTTTCAACATTGAAAAATCACTATATATTTGACTTTTGTATTTTTTCAAGAATTGGATCGAAAGAACTATACATAGTGAAATTACAACTAATATAGAACCCAGTATGGGATTCCAGAGAGCGGCTGTATGATTGGGTTTTCACCTAATCTTTGTTTCTTGCCCATATAGGGACCCTCAAGATTGATGCCGGATTGTTGAAGGTTGACACACGCTATCGGACCGTGATCGGACTGTGTGACAAAAAGGGGCCCCACTGAACGAGACGCGACACCTCAGCAGCACTGCGCAACCCGATCCCTGGACGATTAGCTTGTGGTCTGAGACGGCATCTTGATGAGGGTCCACTTATCGAGGCGGGCAGATTTGCCGAAATCACCATACACGAGGTAAGAATAGTTAGGTAAGATTCTTTGAAATCCGATTGGACCTCCTTAGGTTTGTTCAGGTGAGTCACGACCCGACTCTTAATTCAACCCTGAAAAATTGAATTTGGCGCATTGTATCTGCAGACACAATTATTGACCAGGTAACACCAATAATTTGATATGCCTGGGAAATTGTCTACCTGCTTCAGGGCATTGTTCCGCAGCGATAGACAATCTTTGGAATTTAGCCGCCCGGCACCACAGGAGGGGTCGCCGGCATGTACTATGTACTGGAAGCATGGCATTGAAAGTATAGTATTTAATGACATTTGGCACAGACAAACCAGACATGCCTCCGAACTTCAGTGGCCAACCAATGGTTGTTTCGAAATCCCTCATATTGAGTATTTAGAGTCAATTCTATTAAAGAAAAAGGCTAGACCTGCAGCATTTGATGTTTTGCAGAATTGGAAAAAAGAAGCGTTGCAACAACTTAAAAGTAGAGAGAAGCATGCGCGCCGTCATAAGACGAACGCTGAAAAAGCATAATTGTATGACCAAGATAAACATTCTGAATCGACTAGAAATATGGACAGGGCTTTCTCACTTGGAATTCAAAAAATATATCCGTCCAAAGATCTCAATACTTCCGATGAATTTATAGATAAATTATTAAATGAACGAAGGCCTGGTGCTTCTGCGCCACCTCCGTATGTTCGTCTTCCTGCTGCTTTGCCTCTTCCTCCTATTATTCCTGCTCCACCTGCTGTTGTTCCTGTTGTTCTTGCTCCTCCTAATGTTCCCTTTCCTCCAGCTCCTCCACCTCTTTTTATCGCACCAGTTACAGTAGCTCCATTGAATTTGCCTGCTCCCTCTCTTCCAAGTGGTCCTGAGCCGCTTGCAATCGATCGAGGCGCAGGGTCGCAGGTTGTCACTCGCAATACCGTACCACCGGAGAAGAAACGTGAGTTAATTGCATGGGCTAAGCATTGTATGAAGAAGGATGATCAAGCTAGTGTTTTTGCCACACTTTGTAATACGGATACATTTCCTGAGAAAAATGTTTTTATTGAAGGTTTAGGGATTCAGTTATGTATAATGTGGGTAAAATTAAATAATGCAGATCTTCCGCAAGGGTTAAGGGATGTAAATACTCTAGCGTTTTCTAGAGACACTGTGGAGAAGGTAAATGAGTATGTCGAGAGGTTATTTGGGTATAGAAAGGAGTTAGAAAAGTTACAGAATGAGGATGACGAGGAGGAAAATATGTATGTACAGAAACGGTTCCTTCCTTGTCGTAAATCGATATCTGAGGAAGCACGAATTTGTACGAAAGATGCTCTTAGATGGATTTCGGATATGTCGATAACTCCAGTTGAAGTATATGACACGTATAGTCAGTATACGCCAGAAATGCAGAGGAAAGTGATACAGGTAATGATAGAGTACCTACAGGATGATTGTGTAAAAAGAAAGATTAGTTGTCCCACAGAGTTATTGAGTATTTACAAGAGAGCTTTTTCACTTGACACTTCTTCGACTGCTTTAGCACTCGATTTAGCTCTGTTGCTTAGTAAGCGTTCGGAGTCACCTACTTCTCAGTTGCCTATTAGAGAGGTTCCTCCGACATTTGTCCCGAAGGTTGAGATTGCGGCCAACGCTGCGCAGGGTATAGTCGCTGTGGACATTCCTGCACATTATGTATCACAGTTCGTTCACGTCCCGTTCTCAAGACAGGAAGTGAATACCATTAGGCAATCCATTCCTGATATTAGGAAAAATCCGACAGGATTCTATAAAGAAATAGAGTCCGTCTTGCAATCCTCAGTGTTCACCTTAGGTGATATTGATTTGTTATTCCCTGTACTCCTGCCTGTAGATTTGTGGAAGCAAGTTAGAACTATAGACGACGTACCAGGGTTGGGAGATACATGGGTGAATATAACTAGACTTGATGGAGAAAGGCCAGCTGTTGAAAGACCGCCTCAGGTGATACTAACTTTGCCTGATAGAATTATTGCAAAATTAAAAACTATAATTCCAGAAAAAAGAATTATATGGGACAAACTTACGGTCTGTGTCCAAGGAAAGTCTGAGTGTGCTACCGAGTTCTTTAATCGGTTCGAACTGGTATTCTCGGATTTCAGTAGACAAGACCTAAGCACAGAGTCTGGGAAAAGGTTGTTCGTGGACAAATTTGTGCGTGGGTTGCGGCCTGACATCCAGTCACAAATTATATTTTCTGAGAGCGCTTGGCAGGTGAAATCACAATCAGAAGTACTGCACATGGCTCAGTACTACGAGAACCGTGTCAATAATGAAAAAGATGGGGTTGAAAAACGAAAAGGCGATTTGAAAACTAAAGTGCTATTGCAGCAAATTGTTAGAGGCCCCAGAGGGGGTAGTTCTCAGGTTAGAGGTCAGTATGTTCCACAGTCGAATGTGCCCTTGGGTCCTGTGAACATTAACCAGTGCGCCTATTGTCGTCGAGAGGGTCATTGGCGAGCACAATGCCCGGTCCTTCAACAAAGGTCATATAATACATTTGGAAATATGGGTACGCGATCCAGAGGTCGCCCGGGTGTAGAGGGCCCTGGTAGAGGTCAGTTTGCACAGGACCCTCAGCAACCTTTCTCGCAGGACAATCAGACCCCGAGTGTGGACACCAGGAACATATTTGATCATCCTTCCGCTGCATATTTATCTGAAGAGCTTCCTTTTGATGACATTCTGTTTCGCTAGGCTTGCACGAAGCAGGGTTTGGAACCTGCTGTCATGATGCCTACCCCCGAAGCACCAGGCCAGGCCCAGCACCCCCGGGAGCAGGCATCACGCCCCCGGGTAAAAGCCCAGCGGCCCTTTATAGGGGCTCTTTGGACTCTGTCCTGGCGCTGTTGGCGCCAGGCTCATGTTGGACATCAGGCCTGGCGCCATAGGCCATACCAAATAGGGGATCAAGTATGGTTGGCTACCAAACACTTATCGCTCAAGGGACCTCAGACTTTTAATCCAAGGTATTTAGGCCCTTACTCGATCAAAGCTATAATTAACCCAGTGGCAGTCAAGCTAGATCTACCAGCTAACATGCGGATTCACTCCGTTTTTCATGTGTCACTTTTGAAACCAGTGCAACCAAGAACCAGATTAATAAAGCCACCAGGACCAATCCAGATAGATGGGGAGCCTGAATTCGAGGTGAAGAACATTTTGGACCATAAGATCTCAAAATCAAAACTTTTCTATCTAATTGATTGGAAGGGGTACGGGCCTCAGGAAAGATCTCGGGAACCCAGCGACCACGTACATGCACCTTGGCTAGTAAAAAGGTTTAATCGGAATTTCCCGAACAAACCGAAACCTCCTGAGGGAACGACCTTGGGAGGGGCCTTGGGGGGGAGTGCTGTCATGATGCCTACGCCCGGAGCACCAGGTCAGGCCCGGCACCCCCGGGAGCAGGCATCACGCCCCCGGGTAAAAGCCCAGCGGCCCTTTATAGGGGCTCTTTGGACTCTGTCCTGGCGCCGTTGGCGCCAGGCTCATGTTGGACATCAGTCCTGGCGCCATAGGCACCAGGCTCATAAGGGGAAGTGTTTGGTGCACTTACCTGAAGCAGACCATGCTGCACACTCACCAGATGCAGACCATGCTGCATGAAGAACCAAGCCAAATGAGGCTTAGGAGGGACTATTTTTCTGAAGGAACTATTTTGTTACTTGGGTGGGGCTGTGGAAGAATACTCACCTGGAATTTCTTCCAAGGCTATTTAAGCCACGCCCGGACAGCCACACGTGCTTCGCGTTGTTCTGCATCCCAGCAGCTGAACGCTCACCGTGTCTGCTCCTGCACCTGGACTCCAGCCACGCCCGCCTCGAACCTGGAACACCTGTAAGGAAAGAAGAGAAGAGAAAGGTGAAAACCAAGAACTTATTCAACCTTCTTACCTGCATCCGGAATCTTCACGCCAGCATTCCTGAAGGAAGACTTCCATTTAAAAGCACTGCGTTGCTCGCTGCAGCGCCGCGCTTCACTCACCTGTTCCTGTGACTCCGCCCGGCTCCATCGCGGCTCTCAGCACCGGTCGAAACATCTCTGCACTTAGGGGAGAGAAGAAGAGACAAAAGGTGAGCAAGGGAACACAAGAGAAAAGCCGAATTTTCAGCCATATTACTTACCGGCTTTTCTTGGTGAACCATTCCACATCTCGGGTCGGCGCCGCATCTTTAGCAGGTACCGCACCCCGGCCCCTATGGGGAAAGGACAAAAGACATTACTGGGGAATTATAAAGACATTTAGAGGGGTCGCTCTCATCACTAACTCACCTGATTTTTCCACCGGCAATTTAACCCCTCAACGCATCGCCTTTGTTCTGCACCTGAAATAAAGGACAGATCACAGGTTAGGAAAAACAACATAAAAGGAGGCTCACACTTGAACTTTTGCATCTTCATACTTACGGCGTATCGCTCAGAAAAGTCAAGTGGATTTGCCAGCGCCATTCTGAAAACCAGTGAAGTAACTGGACGAACGCGCGCCCCTGCACCAGAAGCAGGATGGAGAGTTCATCCTTCCAAACCATAAGGTGAGCTTAAACCGAGGGTTTTGGAGGAAGTCACAGAAGAACGAAGGGGGAAAAGGGGGGGAGCAAGCACACTATTCAGCAGACAGTTAATCCCCTTTCTCATCTGCAGAAGGATATTCCTACGGGCCAGACAAGCAAGATTTGGGGGTCCTGTTCAATCAGTGGTCCGAATTCTGCGCTTCACGCTTGAAGAGGCCACAGCAACCCAGACCAGACCAGCGCCTCCGTGGGAGCCAGGTGAGCGTTACAGAACGCAAAGCCTTCCTACAAATTCCCACCCAGGCGCTATGGAAACTTCTGAGACTGACCAGTTGGCCCATCTACTGGGGGAATTACGAGCCGAAGTACACGCCGCTCGTCAAGAGACTAATGCTCTCAGGAGGGAAGTGATTGTAACAAAGGAAAGAGCTGATGACCTGGCTAGACAGCTTTTGCAAGGTCAAGCTGGACAAATTCCTTTACCCGGTTCCAGTAACCCGGTGCAGATTAATCTACCTGGAAACATGCAGCTGGACCCACCCGAACGCTTTGCTGGGGACCCCAAACGATTCGCCGTATTCATGAATCAGTGTCGTTTGCATTTCCTGTGCAGACCTGGGGCCTTCCCTAATGACCAGACCAAGGTAGCCTTTGTATTGTCATATCTCAGCGGCAGTGCTGCCGATTGGTCAGTTCCACTGGTAACTCAAGATGACCCGATTCTTCGTGATTTTCAAGGATTTCAAGCAAGCATGGAAAGGTTATTTGCTCGTCACTCCCAGGGGCAGGCTCTAGATGACAAACTTCTATCTCTGCGACAGGGCAATCAAGACCTCCTTTCCTACATTGCAACCTTTAATAGACTAATTGTGGAAACTGGCTGGCCAGAGGATAAAAGAATCACGTTATTTTATCGAGGTCTACGCGGAGAACTTAAAGATGTCCTGGCCCAAGTTGTAAATCCGCCCCAAGAATGCTCAGAATATATAGTCTTAGTGGTCCAATTGGATCACAGACTGCAAAACAGAAAAGCAGATCAGTCCAAGTTTGAGACCCGGGTGTTAGTCAAGACCCACGCTAACCTCAAGGGGGCTGAAGCCTCTGAGCCAATGCAAATCGGAGGAGTTAAAGGACCTTTAACGCAAAAGGAACGTGAAAGAAGACGGCAGATGCACTTATGTCTTTATTGTGGATCCTCTGGACACTTTCTACGAGATTGCCCGGCAAGGCCGCCCAGGAAAGTGGAAGGAGCCGCTGATAAAATCCATGAAACCTCTGTATCGGGAAACAACCCCGCCCGACAAGCGTAGGGGTCCGCTTGCCGAGCTTGAAAACAAACTCTCAGACCTCGCATTTCATTGTGCCAATGGTCCTCGTAGATCCGGAACAGCCTAAGCGGTTGCATGCAATAAAGGCATACATCGATAGTGGGGCTATAGGAAACTACGTGAATCGTGAATTGGTCTCCAGGATTAACCTCCCTCTGCGTCCTAAAACCAGCAAAGATGTCATCACCACAGTTGATGGAACCAAAATTGCCTCGGGACCGGTAACACATTCCACAGCTGAGGTGACACTTGTAGGTCCGGACGGCCATCGGGAGGCAGTTGTGTTTGATGTAATCAAGGCTCCACAGTTTCAGGTTATTCTCGGAATCCCTTGGTTAGAGACACATGATCCTCGAATTGATTGGCGAGCAAAGAGAATAACCTTTCCGGAGTGTGCACGAACCTGCTACCCAGAAAATCTGAAGATCAGTCTAGCATCAGTAACCTCTGTCTCCATGCAACTACCTCCGGAATACCAAGACTTTCAGGACGTCTTCCAAAAGGAACAGGCCAACACGTTACCTCCTCACAGATCGTACGATTGCCAAATTGATCTGGTGCCCGGTGCACAACCCCCTTGTAGCAGGATTTATGCCCTTACTGAGCCGGAGAATCTGCATTTGAGACAATATTTAGATCAATACCTAGCCAATGGTTTTATTCACCCGTCAAAGTCTCCGGCATCCTCGGCTTTGTTCTTCGTGCCAAAAAAAGAAGGCAACCTTAGAACTTGTATCGATTACCGCGGATTGAACCAGATAACTGTTAAAAATCGTTACCCTCTGCCTTTGATCCCTGAACTCCTTGACCAGGTGAAGGACGCTTGCATATACACCAAGTTAGATCTCCGGGGGGCTTATCATCTGGTACGAGTAAAAGAAGGCGACGAATGGAAAAGGGCCTTCCGTACAAAATATGGACTATTCGAATACCAGGTGATGCCTTTCGGGTTGTGCAACGCGCCTGCTGCCTTCCAATTCTTCATGAAGGATGTCCTTTGGGAACTCATCGATGTCTGTGTTGTCGTGTATATCGATGACATTCTGGTGTACTCCTCTTCGGAATCAGATCACAGAAAACATGTCAGGGCCTTTCTTGAGAAATTGCGCCATCACAAACTGTTTGCAAAGCTGGAAAAATGCGTTTTCCATACCACCGAGGTTGAGTTTCTTGGATTCATCCTGACACCTAAAGGGGTCTGAATGGACTCACGGAAAGTGGATGCCATCCTCAAATGGCCATCACCTAGTTCGGTGAAAGGTGTCCAAAGCATGCTTGGTTTAGCCAATTTTTATCGCAGCTTTATCCCGGAATTTGCACGGGTGGTGCAACCCATCACTGCACTCTTGCGGAAGAATAAACGTTTTGAATGGACCGAGGAAGCTGAACAGGCCTTTCAGGAATTAAAAGCTAAATTTACGTCTGCACCTATTTTGAAACACCCGCGTCCTGATCTCCCATATATAGTCGAAACCAACGCATCCAGCTTAGCCATGGGAGCTGTCCTGTCTCAGAGAGACCCCGAAACCAACCAACTGCACCCCGTAGCATTTTGGTCCAGAAAGTTCTCGCCGCCGGAGATAAATTATGCAATCACTGATAAGGAATTATTAGCCATTAAGTCCATCTTTAAGGCTTGGCGGCATTATCTTCTTGGCGCCAGGCATACCATCACCGTGATCACTGATCACCGAAATTTACAATATTTAAAAACTGCCAAGGCTCAGTCTTCACGACAGCCCCGATGGGCTTTATTCTTTGCTGAGTTCGATTTTGTAATCACTTACCGTCCCGGCTGTAAGAATGGCAAAGCGGACGCGCTATCTTGAATTGGAATGGGAGAAATGGACACAAACTCAGAACCTGTGCCGATAATAATTCCCGAACAAAGAATCTTGGGGATAACCACTTTACAAACCCTTGAAGACATTCAAGCACGGGTAAAACTATTCCTGGACTCTTCAGCCTTGCAGGATTGGATCAAAAGGGGGTCTGACTTTTCCATCAACGATGGCTTACCTTACTTCCAAGGACGTTTATTTTTGCCAGAAAAGGAATTGCAAGAACTGGTTATTTCCCGTCATCACGATACTCTGATGGAAGGACATCCTGGCATTGCCAAAACAGAGGAAAAAATTAAACAACAATTCTGGTGGCCGTCTTGGCGAAAGGATATTAAATCTTTCGTGATGTCCTGTGGAGTTTGCGCCCAAAACAAAGGTCAAAAAACAAAACCCGCCGGTCATCTTCAACCCTTAGACATTCCACCAGCACCTTGGCACACCTTGTCACTAGATTTTATCACGGACCTGCCCTCTTGTAATGGATACAATACTATTCTGGTTGTGGTGGATTTATTTTCCAAGATGGCCCATTTTATTCCGTTGAAAGGATTACCTTCAGCTTTTGTTCTTGCCAAGGAATTCCTCGAAAATATCATCCGTCTGCATGGATTCCCGTCCATACTAATCTCTGATCGGGGAAGCCAGTTTATTTCTCATTTTTGGAAAAAGTGTTGTCAACTGGCACAAATCGACGTAAGACTCTCAACCAGCCACCACCCACAGACCGATGGTCAGACGGAGAGAACGAACCAGACCCTTGAACAATATCTACGATGTATGTTGCACCAATCGGAGGGTAATTGGAAGGATATATTATGGGTGGCTGAATATGCATACAATAACTCGATACACTCTGGAACTGGTCAGAGCCCCTTTTATACCCTATATGGACATCACCCTCGTACTTCAGACTTGGACTCACCTTTGAGCCTCGAAATGCCTGCAGTGGACCATTTGCATTCTATGATTACTCAAGCCTTCAAGGATGCTACTGCACACTTACAACATGCGAAAGAGAAATACAAAAAGAATGTGGATCTGCATCGAAAGGAGGCGCCTCCATACCAAATAGGGGATCAAGTATGGTTGGCTACCAAACACTTATCGCTCAAGGGACCTCAGACTTTTAATCCAAGGTATTTAGGCCCTTACTCGATCAAAGCTATAATTAACCCAGTGGCAGTCAAGCTAGATATACCAGCTAACATGCGGATTCACCCCGTTTTTCATGTGTCACTTTTGAAACCAGTGCAACCAGGAACCAGATTAATAAAGCCACCAGGACCAATCCAGATAGATGGGGAGCCTGAATTCGAGGTGAAGAACATTTTGGACTCTAAGATCTCAAAATCAAAACTTTTCTATCTAATTGATTGGAAGGGGTACGGGCCTCAGGAAAGATCTTGGGAACCCAGCGACCACGTACATGCACCTCGGCTAGTAAAAAGGTTCCATCGGAATTTCCCGAACAAACCGAAACCTCCTGAGGGAACGACCTTGGGAGGGGCCTTGGGGGGGAGTGCTGTCATGATGCCTACGCCCGGAGCACCAGGTCAGGCCCGGCACCCCCGGGAGCAGGCATCATGCCCCCGGGTAAAAGCCCAGTGGCTGTGGAAGAATACTCACCTGGAATTTCTTCCAAGGCTATTTAAGCCACGCTCAGACAGCCACACGTGCTTCGCGTTGTTCTGCATCCCAGCAGCTGAACGCTCACCGTGTCTGCTCCTGCACCTGGACTCCAGCCACGCCCGCCTCGAACCTGGAACACCTGTAAGGAAAGAAGAGAAGAGAAATGTGAAAACCAAGAACTTATTCAACCTTCTTACCTGCATTCCGGAATCTTCACGCCAGCATTCCTGAAGGAAGACTTCCATTTAAAAGCACCGCGTTGCTCTCTGCAGCGCCGCGCTTCACTCACCTGTTCCCGAGACGCCGCCCGGCTCCATCGCGGCTCTCAGCACCGGTCGCCACATCTCTGCACCTAGGGGAGAGAAGAAGAGACAAAAGGTGAGCAAGGGAACACAAGAGGAAAGCCGAATTTTCAGCCATATTACTTACCAGCTTTTCTTGGTGAACCATTCCACATCTCGGGTCGGCGCCACATCTTTGGCAGGTACCGCACCCAGGCCCCTATGGGGAAAGGACAAAAGACATTACTGGGGAATTATAAAGACATTTAGAGGGGTCGCTCTCATCACTAACTCACCTGATTTTTCCACCGGCAATTTAACCCCTCAACGCATCGCCTTTGTTCTGCACCCGAAATAAAGGACAGATCACAGGTTAGGAAAAACAACATAAAAGGAGGCTCACACTTGAACTTTTGCATCTTCATACTTACGGCGTATCGCTCAGAAAAGTCAAGTGGATTTGCCAGCGCCATTCTGAAAACCAGTGAAGTAACTGGACGAACGCGCGCCCCTGCACCAGAAGCAGGATGGAGAGTTCATCCTTCCAAATCATAAGGTGAGCTTAAACCGGGGGTTTTGGAGGAAGTCAGAGAAGAACGAAGGGGGAAAAGGGGGGGAGCAAGCACACTATTCAGCAGACAGTTAATCCCCTTTCTCATCTGCAGAAGGTTATTCCTACGGGCCAGACAAGCAAGATTTGGGGGTCCTGTTCAATCGGTGGTCTGAATTCTGCGCATCACGCTTGAAGAGGCCACAGCAACCCAGACCAGACCAATGCCTCCGTGGGAGCCAGGTGAGCGTTACACCTACACCTATTCCCATCAATCAGAAAGGTCCCTACGTTGAAATGTTGGTTGGAAATAGGAAACATCAGTTTTTGATAGACACTGGAGCACAGAAGTGTTCCATTGATCATTCACGGGTTCCAAACATTCCACTGTCAGGGCAAACCAATGTTTCTGTAGGGTTTTCTAGCACACCAGTTGTTTGTCCGGTTTCTTTGCCGGTACCTATTTCTTTGGGTCCCTTAATGGACCACTGTCCATTTCTGTTGACTTCGAATTGTGGAGAGAACCTGCTGGGGTTGAATTTGTTAAAAGAATTAAATGCAGTGATTTATTGTTCTTCTGATGGAGTGCGCTTGACGATTTCACCACAGCAATTTTCTGTCTCACAATTTTTGACTAGACCTTTGTCTCCAGAATTCATTAATGTACCAGGGAGCTTATGGGCTGTTGACGAAAATGATGTCAGTGTTTTACAGATTGAACCTGTCAAGATAGTTTTGAAACATGGAATTGAGTTGCCACGCATTCCCCAGTATAAGATTTCAGTTGAGGGCGAGCGAGCATTGAAATGCATTCTTTCCGATTTTGTGCATCGCGGGGTGATTGAAGAAATTTCAGGAAGTTTGTGTAATAGTCAGATTTTACCCGTGAACAATAAATGCGATAATGCAATTCCATTCCGTTTCATAATTGATTTACGTGCCATTAATAAAGTCGTGGCTCCACAATTTCCAATTGTGCCTGATGTAACGACAATCCTAACCATGATTCCAGCTACTTACTTTAGTGTGGTGGATCTAAAGAATGCTTTCTTTAGTATTCCTATACACATGGATAGTAGATACTTGTTCGCGTTCACCTTAGGGGGACGCTCGTTCACATTTACTCGTGCACCTCAAGGGTACACAGAGAGTCCTAGCATTTATAGTAGGGCTTTGAAAGAACAACTTGATACCCTTGAATTGCCCTCTACCTGTACCTTGCTTCAGTACGTTGATGATTTGCTTTTAGCTGCTGACTCTGAGAGTGCCTGTAAGGAGGACATTATGTTATTGCTTATCCATCTAGCCAAGCATGGTCACAAAGCTTTGCTTAAAAAATGTCAATATTGTTGTCAGGAGGTCACCTATTTAGGCTATCTCCTGTCAAAGGAGGGAAGAAGATTGACACCTGAAAGAATAAAACACATTTCTGGCATGTCTGTCCCAAATATGCAGAAGGAAGTTATGGCCTTGATAGGTATGGCTTCTTACTGTTGGTTGTGGATCCCAAATTTTTCACTAATGATCAAACCAATGTTGGCTTTGACGAAGAAGGGCATTTCTTCGCCATTGCCATGGAACGCGGAACACCAGCAATCGTTTGATTTGCTTAAGACTGCATTATGCTCTGCACCAGTTTTGGGCACACCAAACTATGAAAAGGCCTTTGTGATGGATGTGCTTTGGCTCTATTAACGCAGGAACATGGAGGGAAGAATAGGCCATGCAGTTACTTGTCTTCCGCCCTTGATCCTGTAGCATGCGCTTTGCCAAGATGTTTGCGAGCTGTCGCTGCTGCTGCTGCGTCTGTAAAACAGAGTGAAGGAATGGTCCTAGGCCATGATCTAACCCTGATGGTGCCTCACTCTGTAGATGGTCTACTGAACCGAACTCAAACGCAACACCTCACTTCTGCACAGTTGACAAGATATGAATTGATCTTGTTTGCTCCTCACATTCAAATTAAGAGGTGTTGTGTTCTTAATCTGCTGAACTCCTACCTTTCCCGCAAGATACTACTTGCGGCGATGAAGTGCCACATGATTGTTTGTATACGACCGAACAAGAGACAAAGGGTAGAATTGATCTGAAAGATACTCCTTTGGATAATCCGCAAAGAGAGCTGTTTTGTGATGGCTCCTGCTTTAAACTTCCGGATGGTACATCCACAGCTGCTTATGCGATCACTACATTAAGCACCTTTGTGGAAACGAAGAGAATCACACATAATTCTGCGCAGGCCGCAGAGATTATAGCATTGATCCAAGCTTCTGAACATTCCGAAAGGGCTTGCAGTAAATATATATACTGATAGTCAGTATGCCTTTGGTCTGGTTCACAACTTTGGGAGACTTTGGTCAGAGAGAGGGTTCCTAACTTTACATGGCACCAAAATCCAACATGGCTCCCTAATAGTACAACTACTCTCAGCGCTTGCGCTCCCTACTCAGTTAGCAGTTATGAAATGTGCAGCACATCGAAAGATTACAGATGATATAGGAAAAGGGAATGCTTTCGCTGATCAGAAAGCTAGACAAACTGCTACCGATCCCCATACAGAGATGTATGTTTCAAGGGAGACTATAAATGCTTATGCGATGGATGAGGTTGTTGGGTCTGTACGGGATATCCAAGCTGATGCCACGTTACAAAAATCCAAAAGGTGGGCTGAAGGCTTCGGGAAACTTGATGATGACAGGTGTTGGGTGGATATAGTGGAAGGGAAATGGCTACTCCCTGAAGCGTATGTAATGATGATGGTCATCATGGCCCATGGTCTTACGCATGTATGTGCCCAGAAGATGACAAAAATGTTAGAGAAAGTTTGGGTAAGTGCCAAAATTTCGAAAATTGCCCAGCGCTATGTCCAGGATTGCATGATTTGTCTACAACATAATGTGGGAAAGGGGACAGTAACTCCAAGGGGAAGTTTCTGGCCATCCTCTGTCCCGTTTGAAGTGATCCACTTTGACTTTATTGAAATGGAACGATGTGATAATAAAAAATATGTGCTGGTGGTCATCTGCGCTTTTAGTAAATTGGTTGAGGCTTTCCCTGTTAAAGATGCTTCAGCTATAACTACTGCAAAAATCATGTTAAGGGAATACTTCCCGCGGTTCGGGCTACCAAGAGTTATCTGGTCAGACAATGGTCCACATTTTGTCGCTGCTGTAATTCTGCAGATATGTACGGCATTACGAATTGACAAACGGTTCCATTCAGCCATACATGCTCAGAGCGCCGGACTAGTAGAAAGACACAATGGTATCATCAAGAACAAGCTCGCTAAGACGTGTGCCGGCACCAAACTAAAATGGCCGGACGCCTTACCAATCGTGTTGTTATCCATGCGTACAACCCCTCAAACTAAGACTGGGCTCTCTCCATTTGAGGTGGTAATGGGGAGACCTGCCAAAATTTGGAACCTTCCTAAATGTAATTCATTGAGAAATGTTAAAATGTATTACTTTCAGATTATTGTAGCCAGTTGACTAAAAACCTGTATTTGATTTATCACCAGGTATGAGATGCTTTACCTGTGCGATACGAGGGCCCGGGCCACAGCATACGGCCTGGAAGCTGGGTGCTCGTCAAATTGTTCGAGCGCTCCTCTTGCCTTGCGCCTCACTGGCGTGGGCCATTCCAAGTCCTGTTGGTCACCCAGACAGTGGTGCGGGTCGCTGGGACAAAGAACTGGATCCACGCGTCCCACGTCAAGAAACTTCCTCACCCTGTGCCACATGTTACAGAAGAAACAGAACCCCTCACTGACACTGCAACCAACGATCCCAAAGCAGTAAGTAGCACTGAGAGTGTGTCGGAGAATCTCTCTGAGCCCGTGAGGCTTGGGGAAGCTGCCATTTTATCTCCACACTCACCAAAAGTATTGCAACCGGAAACTGCCATTTCAAATTCGGCACCTTCACTTGCTTCCGACACGTTGCTTCCAGCAGGAAGTGACGACATATTGTTTCCGGATCAATCAGTACCGGGAAAAGTAAGGTACAATCTACGTCCAAGGAAATAGACTTACGGCACGGTTTTGCTGTGCATCTGATAGACTTACGGCACAGCTCGGCTGTGCAATTTGAAGAAGAAAAGGATCATCGAGTGCTTGTTTTTGCCCAAAATTTGAGAAAGGGGATTCTGTTGGCTAGGGTTGTGGAAGAACTAAGAAGTCGCTCGACCGGGAGGTCACCAGCAATGAACTTTGGAGTATCCGTTTGAAGACTACAATGCCTGCTACCGCTACCGCTCGTACGGGACTTGTAAATAAGGGGGTGACCAACCGGGACAACAGACAAAATGCCTGGGCCCCGAAAATGTATTGCTGTATCTTTATAATGATATTTGTTTTTTTAATAGTCACTGCCTTAGGATTGTGGTACCTCGAGGGAACTCATTCTTTAGAACTTTTGTTGCCTACTAAAAGTACACCTATTGTTCCTACTCCCTTTGTACATTTCCATACTCTATCCCCTAGGGATTCTCAGCACAGACAAAGGTACCACAATAACACTCTACTGCTTATCATGAATACTACACATGCCATTTTTAATAAATCTAACTGTTGGGTCTACTTACATTTACCGCAACACGGGGATAAGAAGCTAGGTTGGTATATTCATCCTTTACCTTTGACAACTGCTTGCTATGCTTCTCTTAGAGCACTGTTCTTTGGCCGGTGGAATGATAGCATCTCAAGGAACTTTGATGGCACCAATTTGAATAGTTTTGAGAAACGTGTTTTAACTCCCCTGGGATGCTCGCTTTTTGTAAACAGGAGTAAACCGAATGTTGCTTCTATTAGGCCTTCTGATAAATTGTCTCGTCCTTTCCAATCTTTGATTTCCTTTAAGATGGCTCCAATAGGCAATAAGGATGCCATGCCTCCTTCTTACACTGTTAACCATAGCCCCGATTCAGTTTCTCTTTTTGCATACAGAGGAATGGAACTCAGTCAATGGGAAATTTTCTAGGTTGTGCCAACGTTGCAAATTTGACAGAGGAAAACAGACCATTGTATGTAGGCAAACCTGTCTACTTTGTCTGCGGTAATATAGCATTCCCATGGTTGCCCAGGGATTGGCAGGGAACCTGTTATTTAGGGATCCTGTTACCTGGGTTGTTTATAGCTAGTACAAGAGAAGTTTCAAAGGCTTGTCCACGGCGGGATGAGAATGGTGACACCCCAGCACAAATCTTGGGAGATATAGCTAAATCAGTTGTGCCATTTTGGGGGCAGATAGCGAATTCAGAAGATATCAGAAAACTAGTGAGAGTACTGGAGAGAACCATCAACTGGACCACGGACATACTCTATAATATGACGTTAGAAAAAAAGGCGATAAGATTAGTAGCACTTCAAAACCGAATGGCATTAGATGTCATTCTGGCTGAGCGTGGTGGAGTGTGTAAATTAGGGGGGTCCGCTTGCTGTGTTTTCGTACCAGATTCCTCCCCAACTATCTTCAAGGCAATACAGAATCTGCACGTCCTTAGTTCCGAAGTGCATGTTCCCGTGGGAAACTGGGATCTAAGCGCTTGGTTCTGGGACTTCTTGCGATCTTGGGGTTGGAAGGTACTTTCAGTCTTGCTAATTATTTTGGGAATCCTGTTGTTTCTTTGTTGCTGTGTTCAGTGTCTACCTGGTATGTGTTCGATGCTAGGGGGATGTTGCGCACAAGCGATAGGTTCGATAGGACATAAAGTGTATGCCCCGGATAAAACTTCCAAAGAATATGTGTTGAAAGAAATTTTAGCAAACGACCTAATGGCAATAGATATTTCCGATAGTGATTCAGGGTGCACGGACGATGATGCATGGAGTTATTTGCAAGGAGATCCAAAGTAGTTTTTAGCACTTGGCATGGGCCAAAAGGAGGGTTTGTCAAAAGAGAAATTATATTGTGCCTCCTATTGCAATAAATATATGTATATTGGCCTACGCCAAGCTGCTCGAAAGTCACTTGCGAAAGAATTCGTGTTTGTTTGTTTGTTTGTTTGTTTGTTTGTTTATTTGATAATGCGCTCCAAGCCCTTGGGCAGCTGGGCGCAACAATACAAGTAGACTCGAAACTTACTTACAGTGCCTGACACAGGCTATTACAAAACAGATGTAACTTACAACAAATGATACAAGTGATACAGTACATATAGGATCAAGATGGGTAAGCGTAGAAGAATACCGTCTTAACATATGTATTGCATGATCAGTTAGATAAGGGTGAATATCGTTACACATCATTGTTGTGCAGCCATTTGAGAGCGTTACATCTAAATCTAGTGTAGGGTAATGGGCGTCTGAGGTCAGGTGGGAGTATGTTCCATGATTGTGCAGCTCTAACAGGGGAACTAGATCCACCCGCTGTGGTAAGTTTGAATCTCAGGACTTCAAGTAAGAAGGTGTTGGCAGATCTCGGCAGTCGGTTTGAGGTTCTCCAGTTGATTCTTTCAGCTAGGTAGGGGGGTGCTTGATTGTTGAGGCATTTGGATGTGAGAGAAATAGTTTTAAGGAGGATTCTGTCCTTTATCTTTAGCCAGTGGGCCTCAGTCCGGTGTTTGGAGATATGCTCTCTACGTGGGATATTCAAAGCTGCTCTTAGGGCATTATTTTGTAATCTCTGGAGTTTGTCAATGACCGACTTATTTGCACCTGAGTATAGGGCTTTGCAATAGTCCAGTGTGGACATGACAAGGGTATTGGCCAAGGTGAGGCAGCTGGCACTGGACAGGAATGGTCTGGCAGCACGGATGAGTTTACACGTGTAAGTGGTTGTAGAGGCGAAGGAGTTCACTTGCCTTTTAAGGGTGAGAGCTGAGTCGAGGTAAAAACCTAGAGTTTTAACCTCTCGCATAACCTTAATAGTATTATTGTCGATGTTAAATGAGGCATAGTTCGGGGTGAGTTTAGTTAGGTTAAGGTCTGATCCGAGGAGCAGGATTTCAGTTTTATCGTCGTTCAGGCAGAGGCCATGGGTGGCCATCCATGCTTGAATGAGGATGTATATTTTATTCATCATAGCCAGGTCCACTTCATAGTTGCCCGAAAGGGGTATGAGGATCTGGGTGTCATCTGCATAATTTGTGTAGGTGACACCCAGTCTGTCCAACTTGTCGAACAATGGCTTGGTGAAAATGTTGTACATAGTGGGTGAGACACAGGAGCCCTGTGGGACTCCACATGTAATTTGGATGGGATTGGCACAGGTAAAGGTGGAAAAGACTCTCATGGTCCGGTTGGCTAGAAAGGATTGGACTCATGCTATAGCTTCCCCTGTGAAACTGGCAGCGAGCTTGAGGTGGTTGCATAAAAACTGCATGATGCACCAAATCAAAAGCTGCTGACAAGTCCAGTAGGAGTAGCAGCGCTGTTTTCCCACTATCCTTGAATTCCTCAATTTTAGTTTTAAGATCTATCAAGGCTGTTTCGGTGCCATGGAGAGGGCGGACGCCCGATTGGCACGAGCCTAGTAGATGGTTAGCTTCTAACTAATCTTGAATTTGGAGATAGGCTACTCTATCGATGATTTTTAGTAGGAAAGGTACAGTGGTGATAGGCCTATAATTAGTTGGGATGGATGGATCAAGGGTTTGTTTCTGAAGAAGGGGAGGACCCAGGATTCTTTTAGGTTAGCTGGCACTGGGTTGGATTTGAAAAAGGAGTTAATGAGCTTCGAGATAAACGGGGCTAAATCTCTGGCTGCGTCCTTCATTATTTGAGCTGGGCAACTGTCGCCCTTACAGTTGGAAGGCTTCAGTGAGAGGATAACCTTTTCAGTGTCGATGATGGAGATAGGTTTGAATCTAAAAGGGGGGATAGTATTAGGTTCAGTGACTAGAGGTCCTTGTTGATCAGTAGGAGAGAGGGCATCCTTTTTATTAGTTATTTTAAGCTGGAGGGTGGAAATTTTATGCGATAGGGCGTTCTGTATGTTAGTGCACCATATCTTGTCCTTGGGCACCGTGTCAGTTGGTTGGATGGGGGATTCCATTTCCCGGAGGATGGCAAAAAGTTCCTTGGTATTATATTTGGCATTAGTAATTCTGTCATTGAATACATTTTTTTTTGTATTGATAATTTCTGTCTTGTAATATTTGGTGAATTGGGTTAAGTTAACTTTGTTGTCGTCAGTAGGTGAATTACGCCAGATAGTTTGGAGTTTTCGTTTCTGCTTTCTAAGGTCCTTAAATTGGGGTGTGAACCAAGCATTAAGGTGGGCTTCTTGTTTAGCTTTGCGTAGTTTGGGTGGTGCAATAGTATCTAGTGCATGAGACATAGCTTTATTAAAGGTGTCTACTAGGGTGTCTGGGTCAGTATTGTTCTCCAGGCCATTGATAGTAGGCAGGAGGAGGGGGATGAGTTTTTCTGTAGTAATGTCGTTTTTACTTCTAGTAGGGAGTGGTGGTATCATTTTGATAATTTTAGGGCTGAGGAGGTCAAGTGTGGCAGTGAAATTTATTAGATAGTGGTCGGTCCATGGTTGAGGGATGATGTCAGTAATGACTATGTTGCAGTTAAGTTCAGATACCCAGTCATGGGTTCTACCTTTAACATGTGTGGGGGTGAGGACTTTTTGGGTAAGGCCGTGGTCATTTAGGATAGCTGTTATAGAGAGGGCATTTTTATTATCTGGCTCATTGAAGCCAATGTTAAAGTCGCCCAGCAACAGCGTTTGCGAGTGATTTTGGGTATTGTTATCTATGAGGGTGGTAAGGTCATCTTCAAAGGTTCCCAAGGGACCTGGGGGCCTATAGATCAAGTGAATAGTTAGCGTGCGGTTATTAGAGAGTTGCAATTTTGCTGAGAGTACTTCGCAGGAAGCACAGGGAGGTGAGGTGGTGAGTCTGATAGGCAAAGTACTTTTAGCGATGATGGCTACTCCTACTCTGTGGATCTGGTAATTGTCAGGTACGGCTAGCATCAGGGAGGGTCCTGCTGCCTCGTGGAGCCAAGTTTCTGTTACGGCAAGGAGGTCGATGCTGCTGTTGTTTAGTATGTCAGCAATTTCAGTTGCATAGGCTACCATGGATCTGGCGTTGATAAGGGATCCAGTAAGTGATAAAGTATTCTTAGGAATAGGATAGTTTGCAGATTTATCTGTGTGCTTGTTTCGACTCGGGTGTTTCTTTTTATGAAAGTGAGTGGGATTCGGGGTCGGAGTTGAGGGTTTCGTGGCTTGAGTTTGCTTATCCAAGTGCGTCTGTATAGTTGGGGATCTAACAGTATTGTTTGCGCTATTTCTTTTGGGTTCATAAACGCAAGGTAGTCTTGCCCTAAGTCTCAGGTTTCTGTCTGTGGGGGGGCTAGTGCTGTAGGTAGCAAAGGCCATGATTGTAGTTAGGAGGGTCAGGGAGGTCAGGTTTCTACACATGGTAGTTAGAGTAGTTAAATGGTTCAAGTTACTTCCCTTACTTCGCTAGGATGTCTGGCTTGGGTGTCGCAATATAGATTACGGGTGGCTAGTTATAGCCAGGGGTTCATCTAGTGATATGGATAATGATATTCAAGAATCACAATATGAACTAAAATGCATGACTTAGAGTTGTTAGCAACGTGCAAGGCAGGTGACCCAAGGGTCTTAAATAGGTAACAGGATGCAGTGGCAAGCTACCAAGGGGTCTCTGATAGGTCATAGGGTGCAGTGGTAGGCGACCAAAGGGTCTCAAAAAGGTCACAGGGTACAGTTGTAGCAATGCGGCAGTCTAGGCAGTACTGGGTGAATGAATGGGCACATTCATAGCAGAGGTACAAAAGGCAAAGCAGATACCAGGCTTGCAGCAAATGCGGGCATATCAGGCAAAGAGCAATGCAACATACATGGGGCACCAATCAGTATTGAGGCACAGCAGGTTAGGTTATGCAAGTACACTACACTTACATCAAGTAAGGAGCAGTGCAGAGTACACAAGGCACCATTCAAAAGTTTGGCACGTCAAACAGGCATTGAACCAAGAGGCATCAGGCAGAAGAGCGATGTAGCATACATGTGGAGCAGATCAGAATATGTGCGCAGCAGGTTTGGATAATGCAGGAGGTAGGCAGACTAACTCAAGAATCGCGCACATTAGTCTGAGGCAGGCGCAATAAGGAGAGTATAGCAGGTAAAGCATAGGCAGTATGGCAGGTGTTAAACAGGGGTGCTGCAGGTGAGCATGTTGGTAGAAATCTGGGGGCGAGCACTATAGACGGTAAGGAGAGCGCTGTATCTCAGAGTCAATAAAGTACATTAAAGGTGGTGCAGGTAGCGTGGATTACCTTCCATTGCAGGTGGTCAAGCACTGCTGGTTGAGTTAGCCGGAGGGGCACTAGAGGCAAGATGAATTGCAGAAGTTTTTGGGCATAAGGACGTCGCCTGGCTGCGTGGCTGCGCTCGGTCAGCTCAGTCAGGGGGATGGCCTTCTCTCTGGGCCTTACCTCATTGGCCGGCTCTCGCCTGCCGGTGATTGGAGGCACGATGTGTTGCCAGTCAGCACCAATCTGGAGGCAGGATGCAGGGTGCAGGTCAGGCAGGCATTCAGGACAAGGTCAGGCGCGGGGGGACCAAAGCACGGCAGCCATCTTTAAATTATGGTGGCCATCTTTAAATTGCCTGACAAACGAATTTCGAGTGGAATGCAAACACATGGGCAATATGTTGCAAGGTCCTGACCTTAAATCAATGTAAGCTGCCATTTTAGGCCAATCCGACATTTTAGGATTCGCTTTGCAAAATGTCACCCTGTGAGTTAAAATGGTGGACGATGTCATTCCAAAATACAACATGGCCGTCTTGACCTCTGTACATAGCTAATATGTAACTTGCCTGCAGGCCACTTGTTGAGGTCGTGAACTGAGACCTTGTCCTTCGTTGACCAGTGTGTAAAAAGATTACTCGTGGAATGAAACTAATCCATGAGCATATGTGTATTCAAATACTGAACGTAGAACACTTGTTTTACTACATTGTATTAATGTTTGAGAAGGCCTGCATGGAAAAATCTTAGAATACACAGTTATTGCATAGGCTTGTTGATACATTTATTAAAGGTAAAACAGTTATATGCGGTTGTTCGAGACTTGGCACAAACCCTAGATCGGTGATGTATTACATGGAATATTAACCCGTAGTGGGGCTGGACATCGTGCCCATCAAGTGTATAAAAAGCGAATGCATTCTAATGTACAACGTCTCTCGCTGAACACTCTGAACCACGCTGGAGTTCGTTGTGTTGTACTGAGGGCCGGTAGCTATCTGATTTTGCTCTGTTTTTGTAACTGGATTCAGTATAAAATAAAGTACTTTGTATGTTCCTTTGTAACTCGTGTTCAGTGTATTTCCTTTTGGGTTACTCAGCCTCGATATTTTGATTTCTGTTTTCACAAGGGAGGTTTATAATTTACTTGTGTTTCCACTCTGATTGGATCTCTTTTATAGTACTAGAGGTGTGGAGCTGATTGATGGTTTAGAAACCAATGTTCACCCCAGGACCACTAGTGCCCCGGAAACTAATTTGTGACACCACCCTAAATATGGAGAGCTCCTTCACACCCCACTCAAGATGTCATGCAACAAACTGTTTAACAGAGTCTTTTATTGAGCCCTAGCTCCAATTCATCTAATACCCCAGCGCTACCAATGAGCCAAGAACCAGGCCAGAAATATATTTAGGTTTATTTGGATTTGTCATGGTTTAGTACATGGCACACGCCAGCCAGGGAACTCCTTCCACTACAGTGAATGTGGTGCACAATAAAACACTTTTTATTTTTAGTATACTACGGACTCTTTTGAATAGGCCTCCAGTCCGTCTCGCACCCAACCTCCAGCAGCGCCCCGTGTCACAATGGACTAGGAAGCAGGCCGGTGTGTATTAATTAGATATTTTGTTAATTTATCATTCAATGTAGATGAGGATAATCATAACACAACAGCCACAAAAATTGTGGCAACACAAATGCAATATCCTATCTAGAGTGACCAGACTAAAATAGACAGTTACACTCGCTTTTGTTTTAATGATAAAACAGGAAAATAACTATTACACACAAAGTGCTAGTACCTGCAGTTAAGCACTCCCTCCTGCAACACTCACCCCCAAACATCAATTGGACGTGGTTCCTTTGAATGGAAGGCAGTGGCAAGGAGTAGGAATATAAAGGGAAAATTGGTTTTGCAGTGAAGCCCACCAGCACAATATGGGAAGCCAGCAAACAAAGGGAAAATCCGTTTTTGGGGCAAAATGGAAGAATGTTTTTTTAAATTATATCTCACAACTGCTAGGGGACAGAATAGAAGAAGATTTGTACTGCTTACACTCAGGTGACAGGCCAAGTTTTAGGGAACACTAATCAGCACACCAGGGAAAATAGAAATAAAGTAGGAAAGTCGGTTTTTGAAAGAAAGCAAATGCAAAGGGAAAATACAGTGGCAAATGGAAATTCATTTACACAGAGGCTTACAACGACAGATAGGCTCTAGAAAAGGGGTTTAGCTCACAAAAATCAAATCAGTTTTGGTTCAGGCTGACAGATAACACGGGTAAATTAAAATTCATTTAGCAGGGCATAATTTAAAGAAAGGGACACCTTTGTTTCTCCGATCACAAGAGGATTGATTCTTTTGGGCAACAGTTTAATGACTATAATAATCAACAAAAACACTGGGAAAAAGATTGTTGGTTTCGAACTCCACCAATCCTGATCCTGTGAAATTCAATGGGGGAATTAATTGATTTACAAAAATACTAAGAATTTATACAGACAAATGAGAGGTTTTTCAATGGGGATATCCTAACATACACTGACAAACAAGAGATTCTTCTATGAGGAGATGACTGAACTACACTGGCAATTGGGGTTTTCAATGGGGAAATATTGGATGCACTGCTATAAAATGAAGGGTTTGTGCAATTTAGGGCTGGGTTATTGCTACTTACATACACGCCTTTGTTTAAGATTCAGGAAAGCCAGCTGCATCTCAGGATACTCTGGAAAGATAGGGCAGGAGGTCTGGTCACTCCACTCTCAAAGATGGTAAATGTCAGCAGCGTTCTCACTGTCCTCCTTTTTCTTTCTCCTCGGTTTTTGTGTGTCCTGAGTCCTAGTACAGTCTCCCTGATATCGCAGAAATTACATAACTAATTTTACAATCTAGAGGAAGTACCCTGCAATAATCCTTGTTGCTAGGATTGGATAGTTACCCTCTCTCCTCTCTCCGCCCCCAGTCAGGATTGGTTTAGGGGTTGGGAGCACCATCTGTCTTTTTACATTTGTCATCATCCTTTGTTCTCCTTATAACTTTTTGGCAAAAACTAGTTATGTATCACAACTTCCTAATTGAACTAGCAACTGCCATATGAAACATATATTTCGCTTTAGCTGATAATGGGGAATTCGATGAGCCGACCACCAAATCCGTACAATTTAGCATGGCCATGTGTCACATTTTTGTCATTTCATAAAATGTACAACATTTATGAATATATGAGTTATCAAGCATATTCCTGATTTCATTTCCCACCTTTACACCCATTCTCACATTGTAACATGTTCAGATTAGTCAGAAACCTAGTCTAACTGGCTATTACAGTTCCCAGAGTCACAGATAGATGCATTTTATACCCCCACAATCGCCTGGAAATTCCTTGAAAAACTGCATAAAAATGAAATTAATCCTCAGTCTGATTACTGTGTAAAATGCCTAAAATGAAATAGTCTTTTATAGTAATTATTAGTGTTTCTGTCAGCAAATGGGATGGCTGCTTCACCCCCCACATCCTTCTATTCCCCAGGGTCACCCTGTGACCAGAGATTTTTATGAGTCTCTTTGAAGTTAGTGTGGGCTCTCTGAAGTGTGTGCAACAAGGATTCACACCTTTTAGTCATGCTTCCGCCGAGCATGGCCTTCTCTTGAAGTCCCTGCTTTCCTGCCAGCAAGTTTGTAGCATAGTGCATTTTGACGCCTTCAGCAGCATTATATTTTATTGTGGGGTTATTAAATGGGAGGTGTGACATCCAGCTGGAGTGGGGCTTTTCATTGTAAAGTTTTGCACCCAGCCAGAACATTTTTTTCCTGAAGTGTCTCTTCAAATGTCATTGGAGTTTTGTGGGTGAACCATAATATACATTGCTTTGGTCAACCCACACATCCTGTTCTGCTTTCCTAACATTTTCCTGTGAGCAGTGATATCTTTTTTCATTGTGGCTTTTTCAAAGCCATTTTTATTTGCAAACACATGTGCAGGCCGTTTTTGCTTCCAATGTTTAAAAATCCTGTTTTCCAGGTCACATGATTCTTTGATTCCTCCTTCTTTTGTGAATTAAACTACTGCTTGTCCATTGGTAATGCCAGGTAGGCCCCTTTCCACAAGGCTCTTCAACTTTACATGAACAACAAAAGAAAAAGCCACGCCGTTTTGTTGCAGTGTTTACATTCCTGCCATTCATGTTACCGGGAAATTAAAAGCCAGGCCGTTTTTGGTTGCAGTGTTTAAATGGCTGCTATTCATGTGAAAGGGACTTCTGTTTTGGGCCTTTAAATGCACCCCACATGCCACCCTGCTCTTCCATGACTCTTTGTTGAGGAAGAGCAGGGCAGAGTGGGGGTTCCTTTGGCGTAATTTTCCTTCATCAGTGAGTGGGCACTCCATTATCCCCTTCCATCTCTGGGTTGGGGGGTATGGCATGGCACCCCCTTTTTTTGCTTCTTTTGGGAGTGGGCACTCCAGCCTCCCCTTCCATCTTTGGATTGGAGGGTGGAGCATGGCATCCTCTTTCTTCCTTCCCTTCCAGATCCCTGGGGTTCTTATCGGGCTCTGCTCTCAAACCCAGGCTGAAATTTAAGGAGGGTAGTTCTCTAATAGATGAGTAAAAAAAACAAGTTTCTGTAGTTTTTACACACATTTTTCCTGGAGGATTTACAAGAATTTACAATGACAACAACCTACAGTTATAATGAGACATTTTTTGTTTCATAAACAATTTTTAGTTTTTATTTTCTTCATTTGCACAATAACTTCAAGTAAATTACTCACTGTTTTATATATATATATATTCAGTAAAAAAAGTTTGTTGAAGGGACGTTATGGTTAAGTTGCGCTACTAAAAACCTATAAAATTCAGTAAAAAAAGTTGTTAAAGGGACGTTATGGTTAAGTTGCGCTACTAAAAACCTATAAAATTCAGTAAAAAAACTTTGTTAAAGGGACGTTATGGTTCCAAGTAAAACCGAAAACTCCCAGAAATTCGCTAGTTATGGTAAGTTAAACAACCATAACTCACGCCACCACTGTGCACTGCTAAGACTAACACCCAGGACATCAAATATGACATCACAAATGTCATTGATGACATCACTGATAACATCACATGTGCATTTACTTTTCATAAAAAGTCTGTGCAATGCATTCTTATTATAATGTTCACATAAAAAGTGTCAAGGATCATTTGAATAAATATCATGAGCTACTTAGTGCATTAATCAATACATTGATATAAATACATTCTATTATAACTTATATCAAGTATACTAATGTACTCATGTAGAAACATACACATTGTGTGCAGCATACATGATGGAAGTGTAATATACATAATTTTGCGATATTCAATACTGAAATGATAACTACTTCCTTATTACGGTTTTCATACTGTTACACATGTAATAAGTAGCTAATAAAACCTACCTACTACAGACAAAACCTAAATAAATAACAACACATACAAATATGAGTATATACGTGGAAAGTGAAATAAGCAAACAATAGCAGTAGCAGAAAGTGTTCATAACCTAACTAATTATCTTTTTGTAGAGAAATTATTACTCTGTTTCAAAGGCGCAACTTACCCTATGTATCACATGATGTGACTGCACCCTAAAGAAAGTAGTGTGAGTGCAATGTATACAAATATGAATATATACAGGGAAAGTATAGTCATAAAAAAAGAACTATCAGAAAGTGCTGATAACCCTAATGATTATCTTCATGCACAGAAACAATTGCTGTGTTTCAAACCTGTGTCTTCCCTTATGTATATGTTACATATGATATGACTGGACCCTAAGAGAATTACTGTAAAAACATACTTGAGGGATAACTCTACAAATATATTACCTTTTCAATTGTTAATTCCTGCTTGCTACTGAAGAAAACCATGTGCCCTAGATATGTCAGTAAAGGAATAAAGGGGGAGCCAGACATGTGATGTCATCAGTGATGTCATAAATGACATTTGTGATGTCATCTTTGATGTCCTGGGTGTTAGTCTTAGCAGTGCACAGTGGTGGCGCGAGTTATGGTTGTTTAACTTACCATAAATAGCAAATTTCAGGGGGTTTTCAGTTTTACTTGGAACCATAACGCCCCTTTAACAAAGATTTTTTACTGAATTTGATAGGTTTTTAGTAGCGCAACTTAACCATAATGTTCCTTTAACAAAGTTTTTTTACTGAATTTGATAGGTTTTTAGTAGCGCAACTTAACCATAACGTCCCTTTAACAAAGTTTTTTTACTGAATTTCATAGGTTTTTAGTAGCACAGTTTAACAATAATATCCCTGAATTTATGTACATGTAACATGGAACATACTGAACCCCCTCTACTGAATTTGATGTCCGCGAACTCTACTTATGTCCGCGGACAGGGTCGGACAACAGCAGCACTACCCAAAAAGTCTGGAGGATATCTTTAATTGTTATATCATAACATATGAACACTGCACAAATTCACAAACCAGCACACATACACATTATAGTAGTAGTAATAAATAAGAAGTGTAACCCATACATATAACACATCAACCATTCATTTAAATATAATATGTTCTAAAATGGAATATACCAAAAAAAGAAAGATAGGCTTCCAACCTGATTACCTCACAGAAACTTCCGAACTAAGAGCAACAGCAGATCTACAGACCAGTAAGAACACACCTTACCAGAGGCTAGTAAGTGTACTTCATTTTACTCATATATTTCTAAAATGTCTGTATTAGATACAAAAAAGTGATATAATTTTTTTTCTCGCAGAAATGTCTAGTACTCGGGAGTGGCTAGAGGAGCATTTCCCACGTGAGTAAATGTCTGAAGATAGTGAACCTAATGGTAGACACTTTTCTGTATAAACCAATTAATAAATATTATTTTATATACATTTAACATATACATTTTATTTTTTGTACAGACCATACAAACATTGAAAATAGTAAACGAAAAGAAATATTGGATAAAACTCTCCAGCACATGGAAGAAAAAATTGACATACTCATGGAAAACTTCAACAATTTAAAAAACTTTGTGGAGGATCACTTGAAAGAAAAACCTAGATGTACCTGTCCCCCCACACCATATCCCAGTCAATTATCCCCAAACCCTCTCCATGAACAAAAACATTTTGATGAGACTTCCATCCCTTCTTCACCTCATATGAATCCTCTTGAAACCCCCAATTCTCCTTTGTTTGTCTCAGTTTCTGCTTCACCTTCTCTGTCATAAATTTAACATCCATATATAATAAAGTAAAATTATTATATTGTGTCCTAATTCATTTCTTGTTTTTTAAAAAAAAAAGCAGTTGAGGTGTCCGCGGACAGCACGGGTGTCCAGAATGTCCGTAAAGAAACCAAAATGGGACGTCCTAAGGACACTATACCTGTCCGTACTGTTCGCATGCAAGTTGAAACTGTTCTAAGAACAAACCTGGTGTTCGGGATGTCTGCCATTAATCAAAATGGAGGTGTTCTAAGGAAACTTTACCTGTACGTACTGTTGGCAGACAAGTTGAAACTGTTCTAAGAACACATACGGTGTCCGGGATGTCCGCAATCAAACTAAGACACGCGGTGTCCTGAAATGTTCATAAATAAACAAAATGGGGGTGTCCTGAGGACGCTAGACCTGTCCGTGCTGTTCGTAGGCAGGTTGAAACTGTTCTAAGAACACATCAAGTGTCCCGGGATGTTCATAAATAAACAAAATGGGGATGTCCTGAGGACGCTATGCCTGTCCGTATTGTTCGCAGACGAGTTGAAACTGTTCTAAGAACACGAGCAGTGTTTTGAAATGTTCATAAATAAATGAAATGGGGGTGTCCTGAGGACGCTATACCTGTCCGTACTGTTCGTAGGCAAGTTGAAACTGTTCTAAGAACACTCATCATGTTCGCGGACATTAAAAGTGCCCATATGGCATAGTTAAAATGTTTGACTCTATGGGTGTGATATGCTGCGGTGGTTGTGGCCATATCACACCCATAGTGGTTTATAACTTTGGGAGCCAAGAAGAAATTTATAAGCAACAAAGTTATAAGCCAGTATGAGTGTGATATGCTGTGGTGGTTGTGGGCAGGGCCTAGAGTCTTGGGTGCATGGACAAGACCAAATTTATAAGCACAGAAGTTATAAGCTATTATGGGTGTGATATGCTGTGGTGGTTGTGGCCACGAGACTTGGGTGCATGGCCAAGACCAAATGTATAAACACTGAAGTTATAAGTCACTATGGGTGTGATTTGCTGCGATGGTTGTACTTATTATAATATACTTACTGTTTGGTTTAGTAACTGAAGTACAAATATTCCTTGTAAATTTCTGTGATAAAAGAAAAGATCATGTTAGTATTGGTATTTTGTAACGACTGATAACATTGAATAATCAACATTTTGTTTTACCCTCATATTTAGTAGATTACAAACCAGTGTACGGTGCAATTTAATTTGCTCAGTTTCTGTGTTTGTTGCTAAAATCATTGGGTCTGTGGGAGAAAAAAAGCCATGTTGGATTAAAAAAAAACCTTTTCTAGTTATGCTACAGTCTATTTGTTTGTTTGTTTTCAGTGTTCACTTGTTGTTTCTGGCTAATGTTCTATATGTTGGCTTGTTGCAGATTTTTGGAGCAGTTAGATACCTGTTGACATATTGTAACTGTCTATTTTTGTTATAATGAAGTGGTATTGATTTATCTGTTTGGATATTGTAAAATCTTGGCGTATTCTAACTGTTTATTTTTTTATATAATTTTGTGGTATTCATTTATCTGTTTACTTGTTGTAGAACCTTGGGGCAGCTAGATAGCTGTTGGCATATTCTAACAGTTTATAGTTTTTTAATAGAAGTTTTTTTTAATGTTTAAGTACAGTTTAGTTAATACATTTTGGTTTTAAGAAGATTAAATAAGCGTTTGTAAGATTTGCTGGTGATCTCTGCTTTAGAGTAATGGAACTACCATTACATTCGAACCATCCACATTCTTTTTAATATATATGCAGTATAGTGAACTGCATTGGTTGCGGCTCCTGTGTGGTAGATTATACCTATTGTTGTGAAGGTTTTCTTACCAAGTGATACTTGACCATGTGTGAATCCACTCAGCTTAAAGTTGTTTTTGGTACCATCTGCATTGTAACGTAGAAGCATTAGTATTACGTATTTAATATGTGTTTGTATTAAGAAGGTGGAGTGATTATCCGAATTGCAGGTAGTACATAATCTACCATGGTTTGCATTTAGTACAAGTTGCTGAAATGGAACGGATTCACAATTAGGTATTGATAGATACACGAAGCGCTCATTTGGGATTTGTTCTTGTGTCACATTGTTGCAGAGAGTGCATGTATGTTTCCACATGTATGAAATCTGGAAGATTTAATTTATAGATATGTTTTTGTTTTCCAGTACTTGTAGTAAGTACATTAGAAATTCTTGTGGATCTTCCTGTGAGTTTATAGTGAATTTCACCATTCCAGCACAGTAGTCCAATTGTTGTCTTATTCCATAAACACTATACAGGTTGTCAGGATTGTTTGTTGCGTTTCTATGAAGTACTAACATTTGCAAACACAATTGGTCTGTACTGTGTAAGTAAATGTTGTCAACAATTGTGGTAATTGAAATAGAATATTCATTGCTACATTTGCGTAGCAACTTACACCACTTACATTTGAAAGTTTAAATGGACCAGGTAGTTCTGTATCTGAGTACTTTCTTTGAGTTTGTCTTCCTTCTTTGAAGAAGTACCTGGTTCACTTTACATAATAGGTTCTTTTTTGCTTGTGGTACTTGATGAAGTATTAGTTTATTTTACTCTCTTTGGAGGATTTGCAGTGACATCCTGTTGCATTTCTGTTTGATTTAGTTTTCTTTTACAACGTTTTACTTTTTGTGGAACAGGATATGTTTTTAGATGCGGGGTGTACAGTGAACGAAGTCTATTGTATTCTAAAATGCAGGGAATATCAGTGTTGACTTTACTTGCCTCAAAGTTGATTAGAAATAGACCGTCAAGTGTACGTTAGCGTGATAGTGCTACGTAGCTCATGCCTTCTTTAAAGACTGTGTTACCAATGTCTATCAATGCTTTGTCTAGGGTAAGACCTTGTGATTTATGAATGGTGACTGCGTATGCAAGAGTTAGAGAAAATTGTTCTCTGTGTACATACATGTCTTTGAAGAGAGGGAATCGAGCTGTTGAGCGTCCTATCCATTTCACTTCTGAAGGTTTGTCAAAGAGAATATTGACAAACTGAATGTTGTTGTCACGTGGGTATGTTTGAAAGCCAACAACTGTACCCAGTGCTCCATTACCTAGTCATTGATCCACGTCAAGGTTATGTTTAAGCATTACTCTGCAATTTAAGGATAATTTTAATATTTTTTCCAATCCAGCTGTGTTGGAGATTGAATTTTCTAAACTATTTAGTATTGTTGTAGCTTGCTCACACATGGGTAGTGTCATACCATGTATGTCTAGTTTGTCTGTGGCGCTAATTTCAATTATTGGTTGCATTTCTTTTTTTAACATTGTTTTATTGAATTTGAAACAGCTTGCAAGAGTTGGCATTAAGGCCATACAATTGACATTTGTGTGCGCTAATTGTTCCATAACATCCATAGCACATGCATTATCGCCATAAGGTGCATGAATGTACCGGGTTTTCAATATTGCTTGTGCTTCTTGAGGTAGTACACCAACTCTAATACTTTTTAAGATGTTGGCATAAGTGAGATCTGCAGATTGCCGCATGTTTTCTGTTAATTCTCTGTATTGGAAATGTTGCCAAAGGTTGACATTTCCTATGCTGCCAACAGTTTTTCGGCAGAGTTTGTGTCCTAAGGTTTTAAAAATAGGCTCACCTTTCACTGGGGTTAACTGAAGAAGATCTCGGAAAAACAATAATGTGTTTTCCTCCAAAGAGCTCTTCGTAATCTGTTTTGAGTACTTCTTGTAATCTGAGGGGAATCAAAGCCAACATCAGATTGGAGACCATGCTCACTTCATCTATTAGTAGTATTTTCATTTGTTTTTATACTCTGCGTAGTTCCATTGCAGCTTCTGTAGAAAGTTTGTAATAGTCTAATTTGTTTTGGTGTTCTACTGGCAGGAGTAGTAATCTGTGTAAAGTGACACCGCCTATGTTGTAGGCAGCTAAACCTGTGGGGGCAGTGACAACAGCTGACAGTTTGTTGTTTGTCAATTGTTGAAGGAATTTGCTGATGATTTTGATTAAGAATGTTTTGCCAGAACTAGCTTCAACACTGACGTACAGTAGTATAGGTTTGTAATTTTGGCAGGTGCATTCTTTATTTTCATGTTGTACACCATGTGCAATTTCTTTTGTTGCTTCTTGAAAAATGCTACGTTGCTCATTGTTTAGTTTTGAATGTAGTATAGTTAAGTCTTCTTTATCTTCATATTGACACATGGTGTTTTCTACTTCCGTCATAGCTAATTCTGCCTCATTTGCTATTAGTGGCTGTCCCAGTGGTTCTTGGCTTCCTGTTACAGAAGGTTGACTACTGTCAGGAGTGTCCTTATCTAGTTGGGCCTGGAGTTCTTCTTTGTGTTGCTGTTCATTGTGCAACATTGTTTTGTAGTGTGTAAAGTTTACATCAGTTATAGTGCTTTCATTTGCTTTGAAAGCGTCTTCGTAGGAGTCATAGTTATCTAGTATTTCTTCTCCTTTTCTCCATGGTTTAAAGAGTTGTAGCAGGGACATGTAATATAGTTCTTTATGTTGAGGAGTCTTTAATGACAATTCGATATGATTAATAAAATTTGGTTTGGTGAGTTTTACTAAGCTGCCTTCACAATTTGACACTCTGTATCTACCTTTTTTTTCATCGGGTTTTATATTATTTTTGTATGTGAAGTTTTGGGCTATGTGGTATAGACACAACGAGTTCGGCGGTAACCATGCTGCTATTGGCTGCCGCCGAATTCGCGTCGGGGTCCGGGTCCTCGGAAGGCCCGGTAATTCCTCCCTCTGAGGACCCGGACACGGTCCTTCCACGATTCAGCCCCCATAGGGCTGAATGGGAATGGGAGAGCGAGCAAACAACGGGCCATTATGAGATGGCCCGTTGTTTGCTCCCCCTTCCCTTCGCGGGACCCAGTAAGCACGCCTGGGGAACTCGTAATGCGGCGATATGGAGTGAACGGCGCCGGCACTTTTTACAGCGCCGTTCACTCCGTACCACCAGGGTCGTAATGAAGCCCATGGTTTCCAAAGTGGTACTTCTGTTTGGGTAGTATGTTTCCAGCAAATTGATTTTTTAAATGTCTTGGCTGTTGCGATCATGTTTGGCTATTGTTTCTATGTTGTCGTATGATTTGAGAACTCTTTTTCAAGATTTAGCAGGACCAAGACTTAGCCATACTATATTTTCAGATTTTCCATACAAGATTTTTTTGGGAATGTTACACATTGACGTGCATGGCCATTTGTATACTAGACGTTCTGGTTCAGTTGAATGGAGAGGTAATTCTAAGTTTTCTGGGGCTATTTTTGTAAGCAGTATTTCTTGTTCCATTATGGTATTATTAACTTTTTCATAACCTCGTCCACTGCTATGTATGGCAATTGTATTTGTTTGCTTTTGTTTGTATACTTCTTCCTTAGAATATGGTTCTGTGCTTGTGGTGTGACTCCACTCACCTCCACAGATATTTAAGAAGTTATTTTTGTTGACATTTCGTTTATTGAGAAGTCTTTTTTGTAATTTAGTCATTAGTTTTGTTAGCGGTCTCATTTTGATTAACACTAAAATAAATAACCTTCTTTTGAGAAGGATTGCACTGTCTATCAAAGCTTCTAAGATTAATTTTTTATGGTAGGTTTTAAGGGTTGTGCATGATTTCTCTCCTGTTTTTATAAGATTTTGAAGGACTCTGTGGCGGAAAATTTTTGCTAAAATACTTTTTTTGGTATGCTTATTTGGCACTATATCAAGGTTTATAGGAACAGTTTTAGCAGTAGTGGTAGCTGAATTCTTGTTAATAGTTTTCTGTTTTGTTTTACATGTTGCTAGAGGAGGCAAAGTTTCGGTACTTGAAGCTTCTTTTGTTTCACTAAACGACTGTATTAGCTGTTTTGTTTGAACTTCTTCTACAAATTCTGCTAGAGATGGATGCTTATTTTGGGCACTTCTATTTTCATTTGCTCTACTTCTGTGTTGCTTTCTACGGACTTGATTTTTGGTAGGCATTCTTTAGTGTGTGTTGAAAAAAATAAAGAAGGTATGGGTTGGGGTGTTCTGCAATGTATGTGTGCTCTGTGCATGAGTGTTTGAGTATGATGATAAAGATGTATGTGATGGTGTGTGATTGTGCATTGGGCTGCTACACCTAGTTGGGATGGGCATTCTTGAATTTATGTGCTACTAAACTGGGGTTCAGATGACAGTAGAAAGTAAGCTAGTGGTGAGGAGAAGCACACATAGTAAATCTAATGGTATAGAATTAAAACAGTTGTTTGTTCTATAATATTAAAATTCTAGGGGCTGAGTTATGTCATTTGTGCGCTGAAAAATGAGGATTTGTGTGCCATTCTGCCTGTAAATCTCTGTTTAACAAATGTGGATTTGTGGACAGAATGGTGCACAATCTCTGTTTTTTGGCACAGAAATAGCATGAATTAAACCCACAGTGTGTTTGAGTAATAGTAAAAATATTATGGTGGTATTTAATTTACCTTTTCTGTTGAATGAGCAGGTTTCTTCTTAGTTGTTGTTTGTACTTCAAATTCTGCTGCTGCATTTCAGGAGAGTGGTCTTCACTGCAATTGTAAAGGAAACAAATTAGTAATTTTATGTGTTTATAGCACTGATGTTAATTTAGACATTGATTTGTATGTTTTTATAAAAGTGTTGTTGTTTAATATTTGAACATAGTGTGTGCATGCAATTTTGTTTGACTATGTGCACTCTTTATATTTTACTTTAAATATGTTAGTTCAACATGCTTTTCAAATTTGTGTGTAAAAAGAAATTAAATAGCAGATAGGTTTGGAAGTGACAGTTGATTATACAAGTTAAAAGTCATTTAATCTGTTTATATGATTGTATAAGAATTGAACATGTACTATACAGAAAATATGCATACCTGTAGTTTGCGTCCATGCATATGGATATGCATCCAGCTGCAAGTAGAAATCTTTGAGACTTGTACAGTATTTCTTGTAGAAGGCGCTTTCCAATGATATGACACTTGTACTCAGAGTGATTAACAGTACATTTGAAGTGCTGATCTATGATGATGGAGTTAGATGTAGAGGTCTTGGATGTGATTGGTGGATGGTCGTGTGACTGGTTAGCTATACCCAATGAGGGAATGGCACAGAGTGTGAAGTGGAAATGGTAGAAGGGCTGTCCATGTTACGATATGTCCGCGGACATGGCAGTAGTCCACGGACATCGCGCGTTACATACAGGGATTTTGGGGTGGAGAGGCATGCAAATGAGAATGAGCAGGGCAAGGGATTGGTCAGTAAAGTTTAGTGGGTGTGTTGTGCCAGGAGAGAGTTTGTCAGATACTCTTTTTCCTGAGAGAAGAACAGATAGCTATGGCTGTGTGTTTCAGAAAACAGATTGTTTGGATTTTGGGAGACTCGTGGATACATTGGTTAAAGGTGCATGCAGAAAGCTGCGGAGTAGCTGTAGATCTTGGATTCCCACATGTGGAAGTTCACTGGCATGGAGTACGTGGAATGAAGTGGTTGGACTTGCTACCTTTCTGTGCTACTTTGGAGACAGAGCATCATCCAGACATTATTGTAATTCATTGTGGAGGGAACAGTTTAGGACATGTGTCTGGAATTTCCTTGAAATGTGCAATGAAAGAAGGACTTGGGAAGGTCATGGACATGTTTCCAAATTCTCAAGTAATTTTTTCTCGGATTGCACAGAGACAAATGTGGCTGCGTTCTTCTTCATTTGGTCCATAAATGGAGAAAGCGAAGCGCAATGTCAATAAGGCTGTTTGTGCCTTTCTAAGAGATGTTGGCATGTCCTCTTTTCACAATGAAAATATTATGTTTCGTAGCACATACATTTTTCGTACAGATGGAGTCCATCTTACTTATGCTGGCAATCAGATTCTTCTGAGAAATGTACAAAATGCATTGCAACCTTTTTTGGAATTACAGAATCCATTCATTGACCATTTCAAGTTTTTCAAACACAAACAAACACCACCAAAAGGCTCTTTTCAGAGCCGCCACTTCCTCCCAGACAAAAATGCAATGATTATGATAGGGCAGCACCCCAAAATTTTAGATGTTCGTGAACTGTCCGCGGACTTCTAAAAAATACACAAGGCCCTGCTCCATTTATTTTCCACTTTTCCACTTCTATTTTTAAACTGTGAAAGGCGGCTCTGAAAAGAGCCTTTTTTTTATTTTTGTTGTTTTATATTTTTTTGGGGGTTTTTACACACGACACACTAGGAGAGGAGGGAAAAGGAGGGTAAGGGGGAGACACCAACCACGGGGATAAGAAAGGGTGGGTGGAAAGAGGAAGATGTAGGGTGGGCCTTACTTAGGTAGTGAGCAGGTCTTCTCGTGCTCTGAGACCAGAGTCTCAAAAGCACTTTGAAGTCTCTCCCCCCTGCAGAGTACTGCGTCACAGTACATACACACAACTGTGACCCTCGAAAGGTAAGGGTCATCAGCATTGCGAATGGCCTGTGAGGCAGCTGGAGGAATACGCTGTCCCACAGGAGTGTTCCTTGTGGTGACAGGATCAGAAACAGAGGATGTAGTAGAGCATGGGTGCACAACATACGGCCCGCGGGCCAGTTGCGGCCCGCCATGCTCTTTTGTCCGGCCCGCGAGGCACAAACACTTTCCTAATGGAGGGCGGCCCGCAAGAAGCATCAGCCGCCCTCCATTAGGAAAGTCTTTGTTGTCTTCCGGGCCGGACAAAACACTGGCCCTCATTGGCTCAGCACACACGCACCACATCGCTCCTACGAGCCACATAGTGTGTGTGTGCTGCACCAATGGAGTGCCAGCACTACGGCTGGTGTGGCCAGTAAGGCTTGATGCCGGAAGGCATTTCAGCCTTGCTGGCCACACCAGCCGTAGTACGATTCCACTTACCTCGCCAGCGTTCCAGTTTACCTGCCTTCCAGCACGTCTCCAGTAAGTGGTCTATGTCTGTGTGTTTGTGTTTGTGTGTCGGGTCTGTTCTGATGTATGTTTGTGTTGTGTATGTTGAGATGGGGGGTGTCGGATGTGTATGAATGTTTGTTTTTGAGTGTTTGTGTTGTGAATGTTGAGATTGGGGGGCGTGTCGGATGTGTATGAATGTTTGTTTTTGAGTGTTTGTGTTGTGTATGTTGAGATGGGGGTGTCGGATGTGTATGAATGTTTCTTTTTGAGTGTTTGTGTTGTGAATGTTGAGATTGGGGGGCGGGGGGCGTGTCAGATGTGTATGAATGTTTGTTTTTGAGTGTTTGTGTTGTCAATGTTGAGATTGGGGGGTGTTTGTTTTTGAGTGTTTGTGTTGTGAATGTTGAGATTTAGTCGGATGTGTATGAATGTTTGTTTTTGAGTGTTTGTGTTGTGTATGTTGAGATGGGGGTGGGGGGACGTGTCGGATGTGTATGAATGTTTCATTATGATTGTTTGTGTTGTGTATGTTGAGATGGGGGCCTGGAGGGCGTGTCGGATGTGTATGAATGTTTGTTTTTGAGTGTTTGTGTTGTGAATGTTGAGATTTGGGGATGGGGCGTGTCGGATGTGTATGAATGTTTGTTTTTGAGTGTTTGTGTTGTGTATGTTGAGATGGGGGATGGGGGAGTGTCGGATGTGTATGAATGTTTGTTTTTGAGTGTTTGTGTTGTGAATGTTGAGATTGGGGGGTGGGGGGCGTGTCGGATGTGTATGAATGTTTGTTTTTGAGTGTTTGTGTTGTGTATGTTGAGATGCATGTATGGGTGCATGCTTCAGAGTTTGAGTGCTGAGTTGGGGGGTTTGAGTCTGTATGGGTGCATGCTTGAGAGTGTGTGTGCTGGGTTGGGGGGTGGGGGGTTCGGGTCTGTATGGGTGCATGGTGTATGCTTGAGAGTGTGTGCTGAGTTGAGGGGATGGGGGGTTTGGGTCTGTATGGGTGCATGTTTGAGTGTGTGTGCTGAGTTGGGGGTGGGGGGTTCGGGTCTGTATGGGTGCATGGTGTATGCTTGAGAGTGTGTGTGCTGAGTTGGGCCGTGGGGGGTTCGGGTCTGTATGGGTGCATGTTTGAGAGTGCTGATTTGGGGGGTGGGGGGTTTTTAGTCTGTATGGGTGCATGCTTGAGAGTGTGTGTGCTGAGTTGGGGGGTTCAAGTCTGTATGGGTGCAAGGTGTATGCTTGAGAGTGTGTGCTGAGTGTGTGCTGAGTTGGGGTGTGGGGGGTTCGGGTGTGCATGAATGTTTGTTTTTGTATGTTTGTGTTGTGTATGTTGAGATGCATGTATGGGTGCATGCTTCAGAGTTTGTGTGCTGAGTTGGGGGGTTTGGGTCTGTATGGTTGCATGTTTGAGAGTGTGTGTGGTGAGTTGGGGGGTGGTGGGGTTCGGTCTGTATGGGTGCATGCTAGAGAATGTGTGTGGTGAGTTGGGGGGTGGGGGGTTCGGGTCTGTATGGGTGCATGGTGTATGCTTGAGAGTGTGTGGTGAGTTGGAGGGTGGGGGTTCGGGTCTGTATGGGTGCATGCTTGAGAGTGTGTTAGGGGCATAGTGTTTAGTTGGGGGTGAGGGGGCCATGGGGCATAGTGTTTGGTTGTGGGTGGGAGCCATGGGGCATAGTGTTTGGTTGGGGGTCAGGGGGCCATGGGGCATATTGTTTAGTTGGGGGTGAGGGACAGGGGGCATTGTGTTTGCTTGAGGCGTGGGGGCCATGGGGCATAGTGTTTGGTTGGGGATGGGAGCCATTGGGCATAGTGTTTGGTTGGGGGTGAGGGACAGGCGCATAGTGTTTGCTTGGGGGGTGAGGGACAGGAGGCATAGTGTTTGCTTGGGGTGGGAGCCATGGGCCATAGTGTTTGTTTGAGGGTGAGGGGGCCATGGGGCATAGTGTTTGGTTGGGGGTGAGAGGGCCATGGGGCATAGTGTTTGGTTGGGGGTTGCAGCCATGGGGCATAGTGTTGCACTCCAAGAGTGAGCTCAATAATAAAGCTAAAACAGGCACAGTTAGGAGATGTACATCCTTTGCTTTTTTGAGGAAACCTGACTCAACGAAGGCCATACTCCTCTTGGGCAACCCAAACAGCAAACTATAGCAGTCCAAAATAACGGAATGTCCAATCAAGGATCAATAAAATATATATAATTTCATTAAACAGACGATATACAATAACTAAATCGAAATAAATGATAACAATGGAAAATGTATAGTACAAAATGTAAGTTTGAAATGCAATAAAAATCTTTACCCCTCAAAACATATTCTTTTTCCATGTGTTTAATACAAATTGGGGGTTGGAAAAGCCTCCTAACATGTCCCGCCTACCGCCCCGCCCACTTTTACTTTTCGGCCCACTATAGCCCTCATGTAAGGTACTTTCGGCCCTCTGTCAAAATCAGTTGTGTAGCCCTGTAGTAGAGGAAGTCAACCTACTACGCTCCTCGCAAGGTACAACCTTGCGAACGGCCCCAGTGTGGAACGACCTTAGGTGTCGCTTCATAGTAGTCGTACCAAAGCTGTATGAACCAGGCCTCCCGTGACTCAGTACCATTTTGCACTTGTTGCAGGTGACTTGGTTTGCACGTGCCTTAGGTACGTTACCATGAATGGTAAATAACCGCCACACCCAAGACTCACGACGAGTGCTGGTAGTAGGGACTTCCACTACCTCATTCTCATCATCCTCTTCATCCTCCTCTGCATCCTCACTCCTGTTCCCCTCTTCAGCCCCTTGGGGAGGTGGTGGTGGTGGAGGGGCAGGGGTTGGTGCTGAGGCAGATGTAGCACCAGGTGGCAGTAGTGCAGCCATGGATGCCATCAGGTTTCAGAAATAAATCTGGAAAAGTGGCAGCAAAAATGCACTGTGTTCTGTAAAATAGCCAGAAACACAATGAGGGTGTGCTCTGGGGTGTGGCCTTTTATAGGGGTGCTTGTGCGCGGTTTGTGGACATCCACTCTGTCTGCGGACAGATCAAACACCAAAAACAGGATCAAAAATTCCCAAAAAGTATGTAGAAAGTCAGGATTAGTGTTTGGGACTTGTACTATGGTGATTTATTATTGAAAAATATTGCGAATTGCCTGAAAAGGTAGTTTTAAATTGTTTGGGGACACGAACAGTTTCCGCAGTCAGAACACACGCTCAGCGTGGGCGCGGTCACATGAGAGCTTCGCGAACATGTCCGCGAAGGGAACGGGTGTCCGCAGGACACCAAATGCACTGAAACTGTTTTGAGCATGCGCGTTGTTGTTCTATGGACACTGTTCGGGTCCTGAAACTAATTCAAAGTGCGACACAAGCGAAACGAACAGTTACGAACAGGCGTTTGTTCTCAGAAGTTTCAATCCGCTTGCAAAGAATACGGACAGGCATAGCATCCTCAGGACACCTCCATTTCGTTTATTTACGAACATTTCAGGACACCGCGTGTGTTCTTAGTACAATTTCAACTTGCCTATGAACAATACGGACAGGTATAGCGTACTCAGGACACCCCCATTTTGTTTATTTACGAACATCCCAGGACACATGTTCTTAGAACAATTTCAACTTGCCTAAGAACAATACGCATAGCGTCCTCAGGACACACCCATTTTGTTTATTTACAAACATTTCAGCACACTGCGTGTGTTCTTAGGACAGTTTCAGCTTGCTTGCGAACAATACGGACAGGTCTAGCGTCCTCAGAACAGCCCCATTTTGTTTATTTACGAACATCCCAGGACACTTGATGTGTTCTTAGAACAATTTCAACTTGCCTACGAACAATACGGACAGGCATAGCGTCCTCAGGACACCCCATTTTGTTTATTTACGAACATCCCAGGACACTTGATGTGTTCTTAGAACAATTTCAACTTGCCTACGAACAATACGGACAGGCATAGCGTCCTCAGGACACCCCATTTTGTTTATTGACAAACATCCCAGGACACTTGATGTGTTCTTAGAACAGTTTCAACTTGCCTACGAACAGTACGGACAGGTATAGCATCCTCAGGACACCCCCATTTTGTTTATTTATGAACATCAAGGACACATGATGTGTTCTTAGAACAGTTTCAACTTGCCTCTGAACCATACGTAGAGGTGTAGTGTTCTCAGGACACCCCCATTTTGTTTATTTACGAACATTTCAGGACATCCGTGTTGTCTGCGGTCAGAACGAACACAACAAGGGTGCCTGTCACCTAAATAAATACAACATTTAACCCATCTTTTACTCCCCCACCCTCCACAAACAGTCTTACACGCTAACACACTTTACTAAATAGTATTTTTCCAGCAGGTTTCACCGCACTGTCCGTGGACGTCCGCAAATCCAAGATGGCGGGCGTTTCCAAAAATCTGACGCACTTTATGCTCTTCACCATCCAATCAGCGAACACGTTGCATGTCCGCGGCCATGACGCAAGCCAATTAGCCAATCAGGACACTGTCTGCGGAGCGAACAGGGAAGTGTATCCGCGGACCGAACATAGATATCACTAATGTTTTGTGACATACTTTTTGGTAATTTAAAAAAAAAACTAGTGGACGGATTGGTGAAAATCCGTCCAGCGGTTTGGACTGTAGGCTTGAGCAAAGTTTTTCCCCATTCAGTCTATGGGAAAAAAAGAAGTTTTGGAACCCCCCCTTATAACTTTGCCCCCCCTGGACCAAACCTCACCAAACTTTGCAAAACAATTTAGAGTGACCCATATACTTTCTTTGCAAAGTTTGGTAAGGATTCGTCCAGGGAGAATGAAGTTATAAGCCACCCAAAAAGGGCTCTTCCTATGGAAACCGCAATTTAACCATAACTACACAGCCACTACTGTGGCTGTGTAATATATATATATATATATATATATAAATAAAATATATATATATTTTTCTTCATCTGGGTTCCAGTTCCTTACCTGTACTCTTCGGAGGATTCCTGGGCTCTACCCTCACTGGGTTGTTTAATCAGCCACAAGTCCTGGTCTCTTAATTTTTAAGCGGATGATGAATTGTCGGAACAGTCTTGGGATGGGGACCTCTTCTCCAGTGTGAACTTCAATGGCATACGGCAGCAATTGAGCCGACCGAAAGGCTTTTTCAGAATAGTCAAAGCCCAGGGGTTAGCCCCCAGTCGGGATCAGACTTTGCGATTAATTAATTCCAAATGAATTGAGAATCGATTGAGAATGTCACTGCATAAGTAGAAGGCAGAGGGGACATCTTGAACAACCCCACAATTATCCTCTATGCTTTTATTACCAATGGAAATTTTGAACATACACCTGTTAAGCAGGAGATGTTTAGAATTGGGAGTTTCCAGGCCCATTTCCCACTTATCAATCAATTTAAATTAGGGAATGGTCTGATCTTTTGGGAGTTTCCTGAATAACGCTTTGCTGATGAAGCTTCTTCCATCATTCAGGCAGACTCTGGCAAAGACATGCCCCCTACCCCATTTACCTGACTGGAGCAGAACATCTGTTTTCCCTTTTTCTGCTTTGAGCTGGTATTCCACCACCCTTTACCATGGGATTTGGCTTTTCTTCAAATTGTGGATCAGTATACATTTCAGGGTATTTCCTTCTAGTGTGGAATGCCACTTAAAACTGGGAGAAAGATTGATTTTCAAGAATGGAGACGTTTCCCCCTCACCAATTTGTTCTCTACCGCAATTACAGTTATGTCAGGTACTTGATTGTTCCTAAAGTGGAACTCAATTTTGTCAGACCGCTGCTCAACCATATGGCCTGTGCCATTTAAGCTTACATAGTTCGTGCTCTGTTTTTATTGGCCAGTTAGTCTGTGTCCAGAGGACCTTGTTCACACAGTCTATTAGGGGTGATAACCTCCAAAGAATGATGGAATGACGACTATAACCAGGAGTTTCACCTTGTGTCACCCAATTTTGATCTCCAGATCCGCAGTCCCCTTGACGGGAATGTCATGTCCGTCAGGGTTCTGGAGTTGTCCAGGAAGAGGTGTAAGGGGAATTAGGTGACTCTGCCCCCATCCTGAATTGATTTGATCAAATGTCTTTTTGGATAGAAGGGTGGCTTGGGATCCTGTATCCACCAGTGCTGAAAATGTACACTGGCCTTGTACCTTGATGGGACATAAAACCTGCCTTCTTTCACCTCCTTTTGGGCCAGCTGGGTAGTTAATTTCTTTATTTTAAACTCTAACACTGTGGGATCTTGGGCAGTATTCTGTGTGAGAGTTCGGGAATCTGTATAAAAAATTTGGCATTCTGAGGTTTGGGGGATTTGGGAAGCCCCTTTTCCCCCTGATTCTGTGCTGTCCCCCTTTTCTTGGAGGCAGTCACTTGAAACGGCTTGGGGGGAGGATCCCTAATTTATTTCGGAGTCATTGGGGTGACATTTTTTTAGTTCAGGGATTTGTGGTTCTGGGTCAGTCCCCATACTTACCCAGTCCAAGTTAGGGTCTTTTGGGACCCATTTTTCTTTGGGAGGAATCTCCCCGTCCTTGAAAGAGAAGACTTTCTTTCCCAAATCCTCAAGGGATTCTTCCCCTTCAAACTGGAGGACGCATACTTCCTCCACAAAATGGGTTTTCTTTGTCCCTTCGTTTCTCCTACTGACCCTCTGTTCCCTAGGTTGCAGTTTTTTGGGGGTAGGAGATTTGGGTTCAGGTTCAGAGGTTTCTAGGGGCTTTTCACGGGTGAGAAAGTAAGCTTCCTCTGGGACTTTGCATCCCCCTTCCTCCGGAGCCTCCTCCTCTGGAACCTGTTGGTTGTCTGGGCTTTCTCCCCGTCATTGTTCCGGGGTGCCAGACCCTGGGTTCGAGCTGTTCTGGGCAGCCATGTTCATTCGAGGGCTCTGCTGAGCATTCAACATGCGACCAAGGTCTTGGGCCAGGCTCTGGACATGGTGCTCCAGTTGTGACACCCTCTCTGGTTGATATGGGGTTCTAGGATCAAATCTTTTGTGCTCTCGGGGAACTGTTCCTTTTCCTAGAGTAGCTTGGGTATTGAGGGTTTCCCTGGTAGCCCTCCATTCTTGGTCTCTCTTCTCCCTGATTTGGTGGTCTAGAATCCTGAAAGTGGGGAGAGGGAGGAGGATTATTCTGAAGGTTGGGGTTTTTAGGGTACCTGGAGAAGAAACTTAAATTTGAGGGTGGAATATTACTGCCCTCCTGGGGAAAGTCTTGTGGGAAGTTTTGAGGAAAGTTTCCTGGGTTCATGCTTACCTGATTGGAACCCCCCCCTTGAGCCGGGGAAGTCCATACGTACCCCAAAACTGGTTCTGTTTCCCTTGTACCTTGGGCTAATGTAGGTGCAGAGTCTGGTGACACATTTGTGGGGTACTCTGTAAGTGGTTTCATCCCAGCACTCCACCTAAGTCAATGCCTAGCGTGTAATGCACAGCTGGAACCCTTAATTATATATGTATGTCTATAAGTTCTTTTCTTTCTGAAGGATGTACCCTTATATCACGCCCCTCTCTTTGAATTCCCCCGGTCTCACTGAACCAAGGAGCAGGTTGTTTTGCAAAGTTGAAAGATTTACTTTATGGATTTGAACAATATATATATATCACACTATTTAATATTTATACAACAATCACCAATGGGTGATGTTACAATCAACAATCCCTCTAATCAGAAGGAGTATGGATAATAAAAATCATGCAGCACAGAATTAAACTTTGTGTGGGTTCAGTCAAATGCAATGTCACTCTTTCCCCATGCACACTACTCAATTCCCCCCAATATGCAATATAGAGATGGAAGGTGAGAACACAGGTTTCAGGAAATACAGAATTCAACAAATACAGTTAATTCCCAATTCCCCCTAGCAAGCATAGAGAGAAACAGGAATGATTTCAAAACAGGTCAAATGCTTTTGAATGTGGTTTTGAATGAATGGGAAAAACACTGAAAAATTGATTAATTCTCTAAATTGGATTCAAAACTAGTGGGAGCCACTTGGTATAGTTTCAGGTAAACACTAGCAATGATTATTGAGTCACTCGCAGATTGAAAACTGAATTCTGAGGTCAGATGCAAAGAATAGCTGTTTTACACGTGATGAAATTGAGCCAAACGAAAGATTTGCGGCAGACATTTCTGCGTGCGAGAAATGCGATTGCGGGAAAACTATACGGAGGTGAAATGGGTTTGTTGGAAAGCTGAGAATGGCAGCTTCAATTTGACACTTAAATTTTGTTTCTAGCATGCACGGTACGGAAGTTATGAAACTTTTTGGTAGAGGTCGATTGTTCTCAGAAAGAGTCAAGATTTTCAAATGAAAGATGCGCTTTTGAAATTACAGACAAGGATTTTCTTTACACTAGGGGGGCTATGAAAATACAAGATACCCAACGGGACAGCCACCAGATCAATGGCACCTCTGTTCTGACTTTTGCCCACCAATACACTTGTCTTTATTTAGCAAATATATTAGCGCAAAGATGATATTATCACTACGATTATCAAAGGAGTATATGGATGAGGGAAAGATCAGGAAAACAAAAGAGATTTTCTACAATGCAGTTCAGGATATGATGGAATGGGGTGGATAGGATTACTTAAGGATAAGATACTGGCGATGGACAATTCTATGCTATAGATACTCACAACTATGGTTTGGAATAGGCCCGTCAAAGATCTGGTCAAAGGTTTTGGACTGGAATTCTGCTAGCCCACCGGACAGGATTCAGGCACTCGGTTCTGCACCCAGCACGGCCCTCTGGACACTGCACAGCCTCTGGACTGGATCTGATGGGTTGGTTCTGGGTGGCAGCTATCTGGTTACCGCTCTGCTCTACTGGTTTGGATCTCTGGGTTTCTTGGTGAGAAAGCAGACACAGCAGAGCCAGGCTGTTGGTTTGCCTCTTGGAAGTCTGGGGGTAAAATCAGGTTGCAAGACTTTAAAGGCCAGCTAAGAAGGGTTCAGCTTTGGAATTGGGTCTTCTGCTTTCAGAATTCTGGAGTCTTGGATCTGGGTTTTCCTGCAAAGTGCTTCCCAGTAAATCAGTTGATGAGTAAATCTGTGTGTGTCTCTAGGTCCTAAACTGTCCCTATTTATGTGTCTCTAGGTCCTAAACTGTCCCTATTTATGTATTTCCCCAAGGGGTGGGTAGGCTGAATTATACTAGGCACACCCACTAGGAATCCTATTGGTTAGGGTCTGGCCTCTCTCTTGATTTGAGAAGGAAATCTAGTGTCATAGTGATGCTGTATTTTACAATCCAGGCAGTACCTCCCCTTTGTTTCTGTACAGTAAATCTATTATTCACATAAATCATATTTACAATATCACCAACTTGCTAACAATACATATTTACATCACAGATTTAGTAGAGCAAATATATGTCTGAGTCCCAGCTCAGTGAGAGCTTTGCTTCAAAATTGACAGTTTTGCACACTTCTGGTTGGTTACCCAGTGTCAGATCTATATGCGTTTTTCTACATATATGCGCATGACATCTGGGCATAATCCTGTGAAGTTTCATATTTCTAGCATTATCACAATTGCTCCAACATCAAAATTTTGGTAGTCCTGTCTCTGAACATAGCACAGGGTTCAGAGTAGTTTCAAACTGTGAGCTGAATTTTCCTGTTAACAACCTATAATTTACAGATTTTTACAAAATGTGCACAGTTCTCTGGGTCTTTTTCAAAAAGATTATTTCTTGAGTTTAAGATACACAAATCTGTCTGGTCCCGCCTACATGGTTTTGCTGGGCCCAGAGCAGTCCGGGGCTCTCTTCCTGCTGGCAGTTGTTTCTGTAGACACCTGAATTTGCATTCCCTTTCAGTCCAGGAAGCCTATTGTCTCTCCCAGAGAAGCAGAGCAAAATCCCCTCATTAGCATCTAAATGATAGTGCCTGGGCAGAGAGCAAAAGGAAGGCACCCTTTGTTGGAGCAAACAGTGGAATGTTCCTTTGAAATACTGTGGCTGACATAAGTTCACTTTAAACACTTTGTTTAAAATTGTCTTTTCTACATAAACTTTACATTTTCAAGAAATATACACAAAGATCTCTTAATTCCAGTCTTTTTAAAACATAGATATTGTATAGTAGCAGCCTATATTGCTTTTGATGGCAAGTCTCTTCTTTTCCACAATTCGATTTTAAGACACAAGTTTTAAACTTTCAGGATAAGTAAATGACAGCTTTGACACAGGCAGGCGGCGGTACTGCGCCCATATCTGACATATTTTTACCGGCAAGCACCTTTTTAAATGTGGATTTTCTTGTGATGAAATGTGCTTCTCCTGATATTGTGCCTAGGTGGATTCTTTCAATAAAGTGATGTTTAACACCCAACAAGGATGTTGGATCATTTCTGATGTTTGGGGAACCATTATTTTGCAATTTCAACAGCCAAGGAAAAACAGATTTTAGGGATTTTCCTGGCAATTCAGCACTGCCTTTTCAGGTATTCCATTTCACTCTATGGGCAGCCCAATGACAGGGTTGGCAGTGTGGGCTCCTGTTCTACCACTGACACAGGCAAAGTAGATTTGGCAGCCTATTTTTCTGGTTTCCCTGCGCAATTCTCAGAGATTTTTAGTGCGCATGGGGCTTTTCGGCGGCCATTCTGTTGTTTTTGATGAAAGCAGCACACAGTGATGTTGCAGGGCAGAGCCTAGTGGGTTAGAACATCCCACAAGCCCCCCCTCGTGATTTGGCATTGATCCCGTCAATTGGAAGTCGCGAGACTGGGATGAAGTTTCTTTTCTTTTGGTTCAAATGGCAAAATTCATCATCTTTTCTTTTGGTTCAAATGGCAAACTTCTTCATCTTTTCTTTTGGTTCAATGGCAACATTCATCAGCTTCTCCCATCAGGGGCGGATCGACCAGTTCTCCTTGCCCAGTCCTGAGGTGAGTATGGAGCGATACCCCGGGCCCCTTGGATCTTTCCTTCCGGTCCCTGGGTGGTCCTACTTGGTTTTAGTCTCCATGGTTTCCAATTCTAGGACGACAAAGCAAAAGCATATTTGTAGACATTTCCCCACCACTATTAATGTAGTGGGGCGGGCACATACATTTTGACAAATCAGAACACATTTTTCTATTGACAATTCTTTGACTATATAGATGGAACATTTTTAGTGGGAATTCTAGGGAGCTGGAGTGACCCCCTCTGGGGTTCCAGAAGACTCCTCCAGTTGCTGCAGAGTGTGCCTAAGATGGCAACACTTTAGTTGGTTAATATGGACCCACTTATCTTCCCCCTCTGCCAAACTGCCTTTGGGAATGCAGATTTTGTAGGCGACTGGTGAGATTTTGTCTACAATTTCAAAGGACCCCTCCAGGTAGGCAAAAATGTGCGCTGTTTGGCCTGGTTCCTTTGGAAATTGTATAAGTAGACCCAGTCTCCTACATGGTATTCTTTTCTAGTAGTCTTTAAGTCATAGTGGGTCTTCATGCTGTCTGCAGATCTTTCTAGATTTCACTGAGCATAGGCAAAAGCATGTTGAAGGTGTTTTCATAGATTTTCAACATACTCATGAGTTGTGGAGGCATTGATTAATGTCTGCTCTTGGGTTTTGTAGAGAAGATGCTGGGGAAGCACCATCCTGCATCCAGTCATCAGCTCAAACGGTGACATTTTAGTTGCAGATGAAGGGGTAGATCTGATGGCCATTAGGACAAGAGGTAATCGAATATCCCAGCTTGGCCCAGGATCTGCCACAAACTTTTTGAATATGCTCACAATTGTCTTGTTGTATCCCTCTACAGCACCATGAGGCTAGCCGGTAAGCAATGTGTAGCTTCCTTTTGACCCCAAGTATCTCCCACATCTTTGTCATTACTTCTCTACTGAAGTGGCTACCTCGGTCTGATTCGATCCTTTGGGGTAGTCCAAAACGCGAGAAGATGTGGTTGATCATCAGGGCAGTTGCTGTTTCTGCCTTGCAATTTGGGGCCGGGAGACATTCCACCCATTTAGTAAACAAGCATGTCACAGTCAACATGTACGTATTTCCCCTAGAGGAGCGAATGACGTGTCCGATAAAATCGACTTGCAAATCTGACCATGGCAGTTTCATCCCCCTCTTTTGGAGAGGCGCACGGTGTGTGAGGGATGTTGGTTGAAATTGTGCACACACAAGATACCCCTTCAAGTATTGGTTGAGGTCCTGCCCCATGTGTAGCGATTATGCAACCTCTCTTAAGATTTCAAGTGTTGTATGAAACCCCCTATGACCGGCTGTGGCCACATCATGGGCGTGACTTAACATCAGGCTTCGGAACAAGGTAGGGACCACCCACTGATCATAGCCAGCTACGGATTTCCTCACCAACAAACCATCTTGGATTCGGAACATTTTTTGGACATTTCATCAATACTCTGAGGTCCTCTTTCCCAATGTAATCAGTATACATCAAGGGAAAGTTCTTAGGGTCCTAATGTGTTGATACAACTTACCAATTATTGGATCCCCTTTTTGAGCTGTAATCAAATCAGCATCTGGGGTCTCCTTACTCCATTATGCAGTTGAGAGTTCATTGTGAGCATTTGTCTGAGACCTAGTGATAGCAGTGACCTGGATTTCCCCCAGCAGGGACTCGATCTCAATTAGATCCCCTTGGAAGGCTCCGGTTTTAGCCAGCTGATCAGCTAGGTCATTTCCAGTTTGGTCTGGTCCCTCTACTTTGGAATGACCCTTGATATTTTCCAGTAGATGGTCATCCCATTCGAGGTTACCAGATCATCAATATTTCGATTTAATTTCCCATGTTTCAAGGGTTTATTATTAGCACATAGCATGCCTCTGGTTTTCCAGTTAACCAGGTGCTCCACAAACCCGTTCCGTACATAATCCGAATCAGTGATCATGACCAGTTCGTGGAGTTGATGTGGACAGCAGTGAGGATGGCTTGATGCACAGCCATCAAATCTGCCACTTGACTACTTCGGGGACCAATCTTGTACCCAGCGGAGGATTCTGAGGTCTCATTCACCCATGCATTCCCTACGCCGGCCACAAGTTCTTTTTCCCCGTTGTTGTCAACATGGTAGGAGCATCCATCTACATAGACAGTGGGCATTCCCTCACACTTGTCTTCTTCAAAGACTTTGTGTGGGGAATTGAGGTATGCCTCCATGTTGTCCTTGATTTTTAGCTTTTTCGTCCTCGAGACAGTTTTCTCTGGCACAATCATGCAAGTCAGGCAGACCTTGCGCGAGGGGACTCTTCTTGTTTATCCATATCTGACCTCCACAGGAAAGCCTTGCATTGACAGAATCTAGGGAGTAATTCAGGAATTACTCACATTTCCGGCCTGGAGATTCTGTCACTTTGGAAATATTGCAGAGGCTGGTGTGGAGTCTCCACTATGATGTGTTCCCCCTGGATAAACGGGAGGTAATTCTTCAATGCCCACACTGTTGCCAGGAGTGCCTTCTCACAATCGTTGAATTTTTCCTCCACAGAGGACAAAGTTTTACTCACATAGGAGATTACTTTCTTGACCTTGTCATGCTTTTGGTATAATACTGCAGTCAAGCATGTATTTGAGAACCCTGTCTCCAAGAAGAACTCCTTGTTTTTGACAGGGTAAACTAGGCAAGGCGCTTGTGAGAGGCTTCTCTTGAGTTGTCTTACTGCCTTGGCTTGTTCTGGACCCCATTCCCACGTGACCCCCCCTTCAAAAGATGAATCAGGGGTCTTGTAATCCCTGCATAGTCCTCAATGAACTTCCTACTGTAATTAGTCAGTCCAAGGAGGATCCTTAGTTCCCGCAGAGTTGTGGGGTCTTTCAATTTCTGGAGTGCTTCCATTTTCTTGTACTGGGGACAGAGACCCTGAGGAGTAATCTCGCGCCCCAAGAAATTGACACAGGTTCTACACCACTGTGCCTTTTGAAAGAAGAGTTTTGCTCCGGCAGCCCTCAACTGTGTCAGAACATAACAGATCTCCACTATGTGTCCCCCCACAGTCGAGCTTTTGATGAGAACATCATCTACATAGGCCAGGTTACCCCTTTTACCCAGGTCGGGCATGGCCTTATGTAGAAAAATGTTGAATTAAATTCCGGAGTTGATGTATCCGAAGGGAGTCTGGGTCCATGTGTACTGCTGCCCCCCGAAGGTAAAGGCCAACTTGTATTGGTCCTCCCTACTGACAGGTACAGTCTAGTATCCATTGGTCAGGTCTATTGTAGTGAATACCTGTGACCCCTGGATCTGGGCCAGCCCTTGGTCAATGAAGGGAAGAGGCCATCGGGAAGTATGGACCCGTTTGTTGAGCTCCCTAAGGTGGGCGCAGAGTCTCCACTGGCCGTTTGGCTTCAAATTCCCCAGCACCGGATTATTGAAGGTGCTGTGGACTGGACAGATTATCCCAGGGGACTCAAGGTTCTTAATTATTTCAGTAAGAGACTCCATTGATGCGAGAGGCAACCGATATTGCTTCACAAACACTGGAGTCATTCCAGGGTCTGTGGGAATTGGTGTGTGTATGTCGGTGCGACCACAGTCATATGAGTCCACCACAAAGAGATCTTGAAAATCCAAGAAAACTTGTTTCAATTTTTGCATCTGCTCCAGAGTCTCACAGGCATCAGCTAGGTTGACTCTCTCTTCAACCATCTGCATGAAGCCTGGAAAGAATTCTGGTTTTGCTATCTCAGCGGCCTCCTCCAGCTGGGTGGAGAAGTCCCCGGTCAAAGTGCTGATTTGGACTGGTGGCTTCAGGTGGGGAAGGCAGTCCTCGCGGACCTGGAAAACCACCTCATCCCTCCTGAAGTCACAGGTCACATCCTCATTACCATAAAGGGCAGGAAGTGTACACCAGGAAATTCCCCCCATGCCGGGTAAAGATCCTGTCTGGTGTTGTGTTGTCATCACTATCACTGTCAAAACAGTCTTTGGGGATTGGTCCTAACAGTTCATTACCTAAATCTATGGAAAAATGTCAGTCATCAACTGCCATTCCAATAATGGTGCCTGCAGCTAGAGTGATACTCGCTGTTATCCACCTCTATTGGAATGGTGTCATGTTCTATGCTGACTAGTGGTGTTCAGTTTACCCCCAACCCTTGCTGTTGGAAATAAGCATTAAGATGAATATAGGCATCAGGGTTTTTCAATTTCTGTCCTCTTTTAACTTTCACTTCCAGGGAGAATTGTTGGGTCCTTTCTGGGATGGTGACTTCCTCTCCAATCTGAATTTCAACTGCATACGGCAGCAGTTGAGCTGACCTAAATGCTTTCTCTGTGTCATCAAAGCCCATGGGATTATCCGCTAATTGGGACCAAGCTTTGAAGTTTATTAGGTCCAAACTAATGGCAAAGCGATTGAGAATGTCACTGCCTAAGTAAAAGGCGGCAGTGGCGTCTCGCACGACCCAACAATTATGCTCTTGCTATGCTCTTGTTGCCTATGGAGATTTTGAGCATACACCTGCTTGGCCGGAGATGTTTGGAATTGGGTGTTTCCAGGTCCATTTCCCATTTGTCTATGAGTCTAAATGTGGGAATGGCTGGATCTTTTGGGAGTTTGCGGAACATGGCCTCGCTGATGAAGCTCTTACCGTTGTTCACACACACTCGGGCGTGAACAGAGTCCTTCCCTTCATTTAACGGAACAGGGATGAACAACTACTCTCCAATTTGCTGAATATCAGCCAGGCTCTGAGCTGATTTCTCATCTTTCTGGACTATAGGAGTGGGAATGTCTGATTGTGAATTAGTAAAGAATTTCAGAGTGTTTCCTACCAGTGTGGAATGCCACCTTAGACTGGAAGCAAGGCAGAAATAGAGAAGACCCCCCCATCACCAGTTTGTTGTCCTACTGCTATTACTGTCACATCTGGGATTTGATTGTTCTGGATGTGAAATTATACTTGGTCAGATTTTTGTTCAACCATGTGGCAGGTGCCATTTAAACTAACATGGTTGACACTCTGTTTTAATTTTATCGGTCGGCTAGTCTGGGTCCAGAGGACCTTGTTTACGCAATCTATTAGGGGTGACAACCTTCGCAGGAGGTCATTCCCTAGTAAACAAGGGGTGCCCTCTGGAGTTACAACTATGACCGGGTGCTTTACCTTGTGTCGCCCAATTTTAATGTCCAAATCCGCAGTCCCCTCAACAGGAATTTCCTTCCTGTCAAAGTTCTGAAGTTGTCCAGGAAGAAGGATGAGAGGAATTTGGTATTTCTCCCCCCTGCCTGAATTCAGTTTATCAAATGCCCTTTTTGACAGAAGGGTAGCTTGGTATCCAGTGTCCACCAGTGCCAAAATTGTACCTTGCCCCTGTATTTGGCCCGGGGCATAGAATCTTCCCTCCGTCTCCTCAAGGGGGCACAGATAATGTACATTTTTGGACAACTGGTGGGTTAGTTTTCTAGTTTTGAACACTGATAGAGAGGAGATTTGGATATAATTCTGTGGGGAGTCTTGGGAATCTGAAAAGAAAAGGTGGCAACTAGATATGGGAGAATTATTGGGTTCCATGGTTCCGGTGCTGGGCTGTCCCCCTCTTTTTGGAGGCAGTCACCAGGATGGGTTTGAACCAGGGGATTTTCATGCTGTTGGTTTTGGGGTTGGATGATGGGCGGCGCTAGCTCAGTCCCCACATCTACCCGGTCTGGATTTGAATCTTTTGGGACCCATTTCTCTTTGGGAGGAGTTCCCCCATCTCTGAAGGAGAAGAGCCTTTTCCCAGGATCCTCTGAGGATCCCTCTCCTTCAAATTGGAAGATTTGTACCTCCTCCCCAAAATGGGTCTGTTTGGGTTCTTTGTTTCTCCTATCCCCCCTCTGCTTCTTGGGTGGCAGACTTTCAGGGGCAGGAGATTTCAGTTCCGGTTCCTGGGTTTCCAGGTGCTTTTTACAAATGGGGAAGGAAGCTTCCTCCAAGGCTTTACACCCCCCTTCCCCTTGTGCCTCATCCCTGGGAACCGGTGGTTTATCGGGGTTCTTCCCCCGTCATTGCTCTGGAGCACCAGGTCCGGAGTTTGAGGCATTCTGCGCCGGCATGCTCATCTGATGGTTCTGTTGAGCCCTCAGCATGTGACCCAGATCCTGTGCCATGTTTTGGACCTGGCGCTCTAGTTGTGACACCCACTCAGGCTGATACAGGGTTCTGTTGTCTCCCCTGGGCTGATCCTGGGAAGGGTAGCTATCCCTTCTCTGAAAATACCCCGGGTTTGAAAAATTTGGGTACCCCCCTCTACCCTTGGCCTCCCCTCTCCCGGATTAGGTTGTCTGGGCTCAGGAAATTGGGGAAAGAAGGATGGATGGTTTTGGGGTTGAAAGTTTTGCGGGTACCTGGGGAAGAAGTTCTGTCCAGGATTTGGGGAATTTCTGCCCTCCTGGGGGAAGTGAGGAGGGAGGTTCCCTAAGTTAGCTGCTGTTTGGTTGGATCCCCCCCTTGGGCTGGAGGCGTCCACACATAACCCAGGTTGGGTCTGTTCCCCTTGTAGCAGCGACTTATGTAGTCAGGGGAGTGAGGGGTCCCATTTGTGGGACTACCTCCTTGGCTCCCTGTCTGTGACTGGCCCAAGGCCCTTCTGGGTTTGGGATTATTCTGATTTTGTGCAGGCAGGTTTTTAAGCCGCCCCATCTCCAAATCTAAAATGGCGGCAACCTTCACCTCTGCCACCTTAGCAGCAGCAGGGGTGTTGGTTGGTTTGGGGCTTTTTGCATTATTTCTGTTTTCTATGGGCTTTTGCACCTCATAAATTAATGTGGCCTGTTCAATGACCCAGTATAGTGATCTTTTCTCATAAAATCTCTCACTAGCTGGGTCATGATGTACTTGGGGAGAGCGTGGAAAAAAGTATTCACAAATTCTTTGCTGTCCGTGCGCACCCTTCTGGTGGTCTGCGCAAAGGCATGCTTTAATTCCTGCACAAATTCGTTTGGGGCCTGATCCTCCCCACATTGCAAGTTGTAGGCTGCCTTGCAAGCCTCCTGAGGATTTCTGTGCACAGAAAAATTCTTCAAGATGGCCGCCCTATAGGTGGACCATCTAGAATGATTTTGGTCCTCCAGCCCTGCAAAGAAGCTGGAGTATTCTGGTGAGAAGGTCCATTTCACATATTGAATACAGCTTTGGCTGTCCTTCAAATGGAAAGTTTCCATCTTCTGCTCAAAGAGCTCTAAGTGCTCCCAAACAGAATACTTCACGTTCTTATGATAGGGCGTGATGACGCTCCTTATCGCTTTGATTTGCTTTAAGGGGGTCCTTAAGCAAGGCTCTTTTTGCCTTATTGGCCTTCTTGGTTCGGGTAAATCTCGTCCACTCCTCCTCTGACTCAGAGGCACTGCTCCCAGAGGTGCCCGTCTGGTCTTCTAGGCTCTCCCGGATTCTGCGAGCCTGGGAATGGCTGGCAGAATGTGGGGACCTAGTCTCCTGTGTCCTGGGGCGCTCAGAGGAGTCCTCTGATTCCTCCTTGCTCCCAGGATTTGATGAGTACCCCCCCACTGTCCTAGCTGGACAGAGGTTTTCAGGATGCCCTTAGTGTGCCTACTCTCATGGAGCTCCCCACTAAATTTCACCGTACTTGGGAACCCATACCCAGATGCCCGCCCAACCATTCCTGGGAGGTGCTGGTCTATAAGCCCCATATTTCTGATTGGATTGAAATCTGCCATCCCTGTGGCCCTTGGCTCATGTGCGCCAGTGGACATGGGGGTGGCAGAGTCCAGGGATTGGAAGAGATGAAGGCCTCTGGTACTAGGGTTCCTGAGGTTATGCTCAGGTGTTTCCCTTTCCCAGCGAACCTCATCTCTGTCAGCCCCTGCTCCCTGTTGCAAGAATCTGAGCTTTCTGTTCCTCAATCAAGGCCTTGCTAGTTTCTATCAATCTCTCTTGCATGGCTACCTGCCTGTGGAGCCTGTCATTTTTCTCACAGAGAGCCTCATTTTCTCTCTGTGCTTCTTGTGTTCTTTTAGAGTACTGGCCAGTCTTTGCTGCAGGGGGCTTACCTCCTGAGTCCTATCCATACTGGCCTGGTCCTTCCTTGCTAGAGCCTCCTCCACCTCCCTGGTGTGCTCCAACAATTTCTGAAGGTCTATTTTGGAGGAACCCTGTCCCTGAAGGGCCAGGTGATTCTATTCCAGCTTCTCTTTTAAATAGCAGACTTCCTGGCCTAAGGTGTCCCTCTCCTGAGCAAGAGCCTGCCTCTGTGCAGCCAGGTCGTCCCTCTGTCTTTGGAGTGCACCAGCTTTCTGGCGCTCTTCATCAAATTCTGCCTGGGTATCCAGGTCTTTCAGGATTAATGTATTACTCTCTTCTTTCTCTCTGTCTAAGTGGCTTTGCAGGGTAACTACCTGCTCTGCGCATGCCCTGTTGAAATGTATTTGTTGTTCCAGCTTTTTCTGGCTCAGCAGTAGGAAGTCCAAACGTTCTTGGTACTCCTTCTGCAGGGCCAGCATTCTGGTATCCTGGTCTGCTTTTTCCTGCTGCAGGATACCCATGTCCTCTTTTATTTTCGTTAGGTACTGCCTACTTTCATTTTCCTACTCCTGGCTCCTCTGTAGCCTCTGCTCCGAAGAGTCCAGATCAGTTTGGGCCTTTTCTAATGCCTGCAGTTGCTCGTTTGCCAGATCTTGGCCCTCGGCATATTTGTCCTGTATTGCTCCAATATATAGCTATAGATATGCCGCTATTTTGGCAATCTTGTTTTGCTCTTCCTTTGCCTTAGGGGGCATATATAGTTCACTCAGGGCCATATGTAATGGACCCTGGTCTTGTCATATATCTAACCCTGTTGCAGTGATCTGTTCTGTGATTTCCTGCAACCACACATTCTGATCCTGCTTTGTCCATTCACCCCTTACAAATAATTTGTGCAATAGGAGTTGTTTAGCCATATTCATTTCTACCAAAGTCGCTATTCTGGAAATATTATTTTCCTTCCTGATTTACAGAAGTTAATTTTATTTTTGCAAAACAGACCAATTCCTTAGAGCGTTCCTATTGAGGGGTGCTTTTCACAGTGTAACACAGCATGGTAGCCCAGCAGGGATTATGTACCCCATTAGTTAGGTCACTGTATTAGACTGTCACAAGTGGTATATCTAATTCAGAAATCCCGGACCCGAGCCCCCTTTCTTGTAAGTGATTTCAACCCAGCACTCCACCTAAGTCAATACCTAGCATGTGTTGCACAGCTGGAACCCTTAATTATATATTTATGTCTATAAGTTATTTTATTTCTGAATGATGTACCCTTATATCACGCCCCTCTCTTTGAATTCCCGCCCCCCCCCTCTCACTGAACCAAGGAGCAGGTTGTTTTGCAAAGTAAAAAGATTGATTTTATGGATTTGAACAATATATATATCACACTATTTCATATGTATACAATAATTACCAATGGATGATGTTACAATCAACAATCTCTTTAATCAGAAGGAGTATGGATAAGAAAAATCATGCAGCACAGAATAAAACTTTGTGTGGGTTTAGTCAAATGCAATGTCACTCTTTCCCCCTGCACACTACTCAATTCCCCCCAATATGCAATATAGAGATGGAAGGAGAGAATGGAGGTTTCAGGAAATACAGAATTCAACAAATACAGTTCAATCCCAATTCCCCCCAGCAAGCATAGAGAGAAACAGGAATGATTTCAAAACAGGTCAAATGCTTTTTTGAATGTGGTTTTGAATGAATGGGAAAAACACTGAAAATTGATTAATTCTCTAAATTGGATTTAGAACTAGTGGGAGCCCCTTGGTATAGTTTCAGGTAAACACTAGCAATGACTATTGAGTCACTTGCAGATTGAAAACTGAATTCTGAGGTCAGATGCAAAGAATAGCTGCTTTACACGTGATGAAATTTAGCCAAATGAAAGATTCACGGCAAATATTTTCGCACGTGAGAAACGCGATTCTGGGTGAACTATGTGGAAAGCTGAGTTAGCTTCAATTTGACACTTAAATTTCTTTTCTAGCCTGCACGGTACAGAAGTTATGAAAGTTTTAGTAGAGGTCGATGTTTCTCAGAAAGAGTCAAGATTTTCAAATGAAAGATGAGCTTTTGAAATTACAGACAAGGATTTTCTTTACACTAGGGAGGCTATGAAGATACAGGATATCCAACGGGACAGCCACCAGATCAGCGGCGCCTCTGTTCTGACTTTTGCCCGCCGAGACACTTATCTTTATTCAGCAAATATATTAGCACGAAGATGATATTATCACTACGATTATCAAAGGACTATGTGTATAAGGGAAAGATTCAGGAAAACAAAAGAGATTTTCTACAATGCAGTTCTGGATATGATAGAATGGTGGGTATAGGATTACTTAAGGATAAGATACTGGCTATGGAAAATTCTATGCTACAGATACTCACAACTATGGTTTGGAATAGGCCCGTCAAAGATCTGGTCAAAGGTTTTGGACTGAAATTCTGCTAGCCCACCGGACAGGATTCAGGCGCTCGGTTCTGCACTCAGCACAGCCCTCTGGACACTGCGCGGCCTTTGGACTGGGTCTGACGGGCTGGTTCTGGGTGGTAGCTGTCTGGTTACCGCTCTGCTCTACTGGTTTGGATCTCTGGGTTCTAGCAAGAGTTCTTGGCGAGAAAGCAGACACAGCACAGCCAGGCTGTTCAATTTTTGGTGTGCCCCTTGGAAGTCTGGGGGTAAAATCAGGTTGCAAGATTTTAAAGGCCAGCTGAGAAGGGTTCAGCTTTGGAATTGGGCCTTCTGCTTTCAGAATTCTGGAGTCTTGGAACTGGGTTCTCCTGCAAAGTGCTTCGCCAGTAAATCAGTTGATGGGTGCATCTGTGTGTGTCTCTAGGTCCTAAACTGTCCCTATTTATGTATTTCCCCAAGGGGTGGGTAGGCTAAATTATACTAAGTACACCCTTTAGGAATCCTATTGGATAGGGTCTGTCCTCTCTCCTGATTTTAGAAGGCAATCTAGTGTCATAGTGATGCTGTATTTTACAATCCAGGGAGTACCTCCCCTTTGTTTCTGTACAGTAAATCTGTTTTTCACATAAATCATATTTACAGTATCACCAACTTGCTAACAATACATATTTACATCACATATTTAGTAGAGCAAGTATCCGTCCGAGTCCCAGCTCAGTGAGAGCTTTGGTTCAAAATTCACAGTTTTTCGCGCTTTTGGTTGGTTACCCAGGTCGGATCTGTACACATTTGTCTACATATATTCACATGACAGCTGGGCACAATCCTGTGAAGTTTCATATTTCTAGCATTATCACAATTGCTACAACATCAACATTTCAGTAGTCCTGTCTCTGAACATAGCACAGGGTTCAGAGTAGTTTCAAACTGTGAGCAGAATTTTTCTGTTAACAACCTATAATATACATATTTTTACAAAATGTGCACAGTTCTCTATGTATAATGCTCACCTTAGCTCTGCAGGGGCACCTGGAATCCTCCACTACTGCCTCTTACGGTATGCGCTGGAGAACTGGACTGTGAAACGTGTATCTGAAAGGGAATGTACAGGAATGTCAGCTGCTGCGATGTGCAGAAAGGAGCCACCACCCGGTACCACCCAATACCCAACCTTTGGGGTCCTCTCTCACCTGTATTACTGTTACAGGAAGCTCTCCATCCTGCTATGTCTCAACAGGGGCGCTTTTAGATGCAGCCAGTTTACTTCACTGGCTGTTGAGATTCCGCCCAGTCCTACTGCGGCGTCAATGTTCTTTATTGTCTTTATTGAAGAGTTCTACGGGTGGATGCAAATGCTCACATGAGAGTCCTCTTGCAGTGGTCTTTTCAGCCATGGTGCTGCACCTTTGGTGTTGTCCTGGCACCACTATGATGATGCTGTATCTTGGGAGCCTAGTGACCTCTTAATGTCCAAATCCGTGCCTTATGCCACTTACTGCACCTTTTGCTTAAAATGTCTTTAAAGCGCTTTGTTGTCTTTGGTTTTAGGCACTGATGATTATATTGTGCTGGTAAGGAGCGCTCACAGTGCTCCTAGTTGCTCACTGACCTTTCTTGTTGTTTTTTCCTTAGTGCTAGGAGCACTGTTAAGCAGCCGGGATTCCGCTGTGGAGAAGCCGCTCACAGGAGGGAGAACGCGGCATGCGGCTGCAACAGCTGATGAGCGGAGCGATGTTCGAGGAGCCGGAGGGAGTGCTGGGGGCTGCAGCTGATCACGAGATGTAGGTTCCTGGAGACGTTGCTGCGAGGATCGAATTCAGGTAACAGCTTCTGGGGATCGGAGGGCCGCGCGCTTGCAGACTTTTATTGTTGCTTTTCTTTTTCCCTTGCAGGAACGATGCCGGGAGCATCACGTTGCATCAGTAGAACGATGCGAAGCGAGGATCTTGGCTTGGGCGTGGCTATTTATAATAAGCTAGCCCAGCCACGCCCAGAAGACTGGCTTGCAACCAAGGATTCCAGCAAAAGTGATACCTCCATCTTGAAGGGTCAGGCAGCCACATGATGTACCTAATGTTATTCTATAAACCCCTGAAAGTCTGTCCCAGGCTCCAGTATTAACCCATGAATGCCCATAAATGCCAGTTCCCTTCAAGAAATTCTGGTATGCCGCCAATCCTCCCATGCTTTAGCCCACCTTGCCCCTGCTTGTAGCCTGGCCTGGGGCCAACCATAGTGCTTTGGATGGTGCTTTGGGTCCCTAAGGCGGGGACAAGAGACCAGGCCCATGGAATTAAGGTCTGTGATTGTGACACTATGAGTCTTTTTCAAAAAGATAATTTATTGAGTTTAAGATACACACATCTGTCTGGTCCTGCCTCCATGGTTTTGCTGGGCCCAGAGCAGTCCAGGGCTCTCTTCCTGCTGGCAGTTGTTTCTGTTGACACCTGAATTTGCATTCCCTTTCAGTCCAGGAAGCCTATTGTCTCTCCCAGAGAAGCAGAGCAAAATCCCCTCCTTCTTTCATTAGCATCTAAATGATAGTTCCTGGGCAGAGAGCAAAAGGAAGGCACCCTTTGTTGTAGCAAACTGTGGAATGTGCCTTTGAGGTACTGTGGCTGACATCAGTTCACTTTAAAACACTTTGTTTAAAATTGTCTTTTCTAAATAAACTTTACATTTTCAACAAATATACACACAGATCTCTTAATTCAAGTCTTTTTAAAACATAGAGATTGCATAGTAGCAGCCTATATTGCTTTTGATGGCAAGTCTCTTCTTTTCCACAATTCGATTTTAAGACACAAGTTTTAAACTGCCAGGATAAGTAAATGACAGCTTTGAAACAGGCAGACGGCGGTACTGCACCCATATCTGACATATTTTTCCAGGCAAGCACCTTTTTGAATGTGGATTTTATTGTGATGAAATGTGCTTCTCCTGTCATTTTGCCTGGGTGGATCCTTTCAATAAAGTGATGGTTAACACCCAACAAGGATGTTGGATCTTTTCTGATGTTTGGGGAACGATTATTTTGCAATTTCAACAGCCAAGGAAAAATGGATTTTAGGGCACTTCTGGGTTTTCCTGGCAATTCAGCACTGCCTTTTCAGGTATTCCATTTCACTCTATGGGCAGCCCAATGACAGAGTTGGCAGTGTGGTCTCCTGTTCTACCACTGACACAGGCAAAGTAGATTTGGCAGCCTATTTTTCCGGTTTCCCTGCGCACTTCTAAGAGATTTTTAGTATGCATAGGGCTTTTCAGCGGCCATTCTGTTGTTTTTGATGAAAGCAGCACACAGTTATGTTGCAGGGCAGAGCCTAGTGGGTCAGAACATCCCACAACCCTGCCTGGCTACCACCCACTTGTGACTGGTCAGAGGGTCTTTTCTGCCTCTCAGTTGGTTTGTTAGCGGGAGATGTATTAGGCCTCCCCATTTCTAGGTCCAAAATGGGGATATTCTTCACCACAGCCACCTTGGCAGCAGCGGGGGTGTTGTATTTTTAGGAGAATGTTGGTTATCCACTGGCCTTTGGACTTCATAGAGCTGGGTAGCCTGTTCTATTACCCAATCCAGGTTCCTTTCATCGTGGAATTCCCTAACCAGTTGTGTCATTATGTACTTATGAAAATTGGTATGAATGAACTCCCTACTGTTTGTGCACACATGTCTAGAGGTTTGGGCAAATGTTCACTTCAATTCTTGTGCAAACTATTTCGGTGCCTGATCCTCTCGCCACTGCAGATTGTAGGCCGCCTTGCGAGCCTCTTGGGGGTTCCGGTGCACAGAGAAGTGTTTCGAGATGGCCGTCTTGCAGGTAGACCACCTTAAATGATTTTCATCCTCTAGGAGTATTCTGGTGAGAATGTCCACTTGGCAAAGTCCATAGAATTATGGTAATTTTTTATGCTAAATTACATAATCATCTGGTCATACAGCTCCCAGACCGAGTATTCAGCATGTTTATGGTAAAGGGTGATGAAGCTTCTAATGGCTTTTATTTGTCAAATGGGGTCTTTTACCAGAGTTCTCTTTCATTTGGCAGCCTTCTTTTTCCGCTGCACCCGAGTCCATTCGCCCTCAGACTCAAAGCTGCTGCTATTTGTGGTCCCGTCCCTGTCCACTAAGCACTGCCTGATTCTTTGAGACTGGGAGTCTCTCCCAGAATGACGGGCCTAGTCTCCTCTCCACTGTTGTATTGTGGGATCTCTTGTCATTTCCTTGGACTCCCTCTTTCGCACGTGTAACGGATTTCATGACATGGCACACTTCAGCCAGGGACTCCTTTCACTGACATGGAAGGTGGTGAACAATAAAAACACTTTTTATTTTTATTTGATTCTTGGTTTGAATAGGCCCCTACTCGTCTCAGACCCACCTCGATAAATACCCCGTGTCGCAATGGACCATGAACCAGGCCGGTGTGTAACAAAGAAATATTTATTTATTTTTAGAATTCAATGAAAAATCAGAGCAAAACAAAATTAGTGCAACAGCCACCACTGTGTGGAAGCATACATGCAAAAATCCCACAATATGGTTGCTTTAACTCTAACCTAAGCTGCATACACCTTTAATAGAAATGGAAACAAAATCACTTTTCTTCACATCACAGATGGCACATAGGTTATGCACTCCCCCTTCAATACTTCCCCCAAACACCTGCTGACTAAATTCTTTGTGGATGGAGAGCAGTGGCAAGGAGTCAGAAATAAGAGGGAATAATCAGATTTAAGATTCAGCCCACCACCCCAGAATGGGAGGCCACAAACTAAATGAAAACCCACAAAATTAGCAAAATTGCATATTTGGATTTTACTTGATACTTATGGATCAGTTTACACTTGCGATAGGATAGCTAGGGCAGAAAGTTGTGTGGCTGCACTAAAGAGACAAGAAAGCTTACAGGCTACTGAGCAGGGCACCAAAGCTGCATGAACACAGGTAAGAAAATCGATTTTGGGAGTAAAACAATGCATCGAAAACACACGCAGCACAATTGCAATTTCTTATTTTAGACAGGCTTTAGAATGACAAGCAGTTAAGAAAATGCGCTTAGCAGTCAAAATCGGAAATCATTTTTTGGCATGAGGAACACAGGCAAAGAACAGATAGGATGCTGAGGGTAAGGGATGACTCTTTGTAGGATGATGATATGGTTTTTTTCTATGGGAAATGCAAATCAGATGTTTAAAGAAAAGCAAAATACACTGACAAATTTGGTTTGCTAGTACAATGGCTAGTTCTACTGAGGCTATATTTTAAGGACTATAATAATTTAAAGAAAGGCACTTGACATGAGGTGGTTGAGTTTGAAATGTAACCAGCTCACCCTGAATCTCTTTATAGGGGAATTAATTGATTTAATTCAAATGATACTAAGAACTTACACAGGTAACTGTAATTAGAACTAGAAAAAATATGCTAACAGAGATAGACTAACACAGATTCTTCCAAGGAAAGGGTAAACAGAGGATACTGGCAATTTGGGATATGAGTGGGATTTGAATGAGATTTTAATAGGATTTGAATATGATGCAAGGTAAAAGAGTGGGATATGCAGTTCTTGGGTACTGGGTGATAGGATACTTACAAGGCAAACTTGAGTTTGGTAATTTGGACAGCCAGCAAGGTCTCTGGACAGCATGGCCAAGGATCTGGCCACTGTGGACAGCGATCTGGGTCAGCTGGGCAAGATCTAGGCACTGTGGACAGCGGGATGGGTCAGCTGGGCAAAGGGTCTGGTCATTGGATTCTCCTAAAGGGGATCAGCTGCCTTTCCTTCTTTCTCCCTGGATTGTTTGGTATGCCTGGATCTGAATAGGTGGTTGTTCCTGGATCTGGATGGTCCTGCCTGGATGGGATCCGCTGCCTCTGGATCGGGTTTTGGAGTCTTGGAATCTAGAATTTTTGAATCTTGAATATCCCTTGTGTCCCCCTGTCTCCTGCTTATATAGCCAGAGTGACATCATACAATTTTACAATCTGGGTGGAAATACTCTGGAGTTGCCCCTCTGCCAGGATAGGCCTCCGGGCTGATTGGTTCAGGGGAACTGACATCATTTTGTGTGTTATTTTATGACTTTGTTTGTCTCCCAAGACTTACTTTTTACAAAAATAAGCTATTGAGCAAACTTAAAATCCATCCTAGTAACCATCATAAAAAATAGATACGCAGATTCCATCTTTCACAGGGAATTGAACAGTCTAAATGCCAATTCTGTGTGATGTTGCATCGCCCTTTGGAACAATTTCACCATTACTGGGAGAAAGATAATATTAAGAATTCTACAAATGGCTACACATATGCCCAGTACTATTTCACATATTTTCATAATGTGTGATGTCTATGCCATTTAAACTTCACCCAGAATTGTATTTTTCCTTCCATTCCAGTTCACCACGTGGCAGAAAGATGCACATGGTCTCAATTGTGCTTGTACAAAAATCCCACAAAACACTAGCATAATATTGAATTCTTGCTTATTTAGGGGGCAAAATGTCTTGATGTGCAACAGTTTTTAAAATCAATTGGCTAGATTAGTAACTTGCGTGGGCGGTCCTTCCACTCCCCCAACCAAATTGTCTCCCTTGGGTCAGACTAAACACAGGGTTTCCATGTCTCCCCTTTGAAGCTATCTAGTGGGTTCTGGGAATGAAAGTAGAGGAAATCACACCTCCGGGTCACAGCACAGGGCTTCACCCCTTTCCTTTGGAGCAGTTCTGCCTGACAGTCTGGCAGAACCAGTAATTATCACACTGTTAATCCTTACAGCGTCAGTTCAGTGGTAAGTGCGATATTAGCCTTTCTCCCAAACTGGTTTGACAGGAATTCGTGGGCCTCAACCAGGCTGATTGAAGTCTTTTTTTGCGGGGGAAAGAGCATAATATACATAGCTTTGCAGCCCCTCCACCCGCATATACAATTGTGTTTCTGTTCAAGCCACAGTATTATTTCACATTTAGTTTTCAAATGGCATTTTCCTGCTTTGCAAAAGCAGATTTACACGTGTTCATTTTCTTTCATGTTTATTTTACAAAAATGTTGTTTCTGCCACACACAGTTTCCTTTGACTTTACTTTCTGAATGGCTTTTAAAGATATGGTCAGTTTCTGGACACAGAGATATGATGCAAAGAGTTTCTTGGTAATTGACACGAGGCAAGAGAGAGAGCCACACTATAGCTTTCCTTAGCAGTAACTTGCATGTGACTGAAACAGACTTCTTTGTTCTTCATGGACTTTATTAATGAAAGCAATGCCATTCTGAGAGGGATTGCCTTATTTTATGGCAATCAAATGAAATAAAAATGTAGGGCTGTGTTTAATAGAGCAAAACTTTGTGATGTTTAAAATGAAAGGAGGCATAAGTGCAACGCCTTCTTGAATGCAGGGTATTTTCTTGTGCAGCCTTGAGTCTTTAAATGACAGAACAGCAGTGAAGAGCTATTCTGAATTCATGTTATTTTCTGTGGATTCACATGAGGGAAATCAAAATGCAGCCATTCTTGGGGGATCTGTGTTCAAATCTCATCACACATGTGCTAAGCAGACAAAAGCACAGCCGTTTGTCGTTTGTGATGAAGGGAATTTCTGTTGGGGCTAGTAAATGTACCCTGGACACAGGGGAGTACTCATCTGACTCCTCCCTTCCTCCGGGGTTGGTGGAGAACTCCCCCCACCTCCCTGAATGGGTGGAGGTTTTCAGGATGCTCTTTTGAGGCCTAAACACTGACTCGTCTTTATCAGCAAAGTGGACCAAATGGTCTCTTTGTATTCTATGTCTCTGCCAGTCTAGCTCCCTGATATTCCCTTATAGGAGTCCTCCAGGTCAGATGTGTTTGCCAAAATATTTTTTAACCTAAGCAATGAAGCACGTCCATCAATCTCTGATGGGGGCTGGCCTTCTGGCTCAATCATGCTAGGCCTACTTAAGTCTCACTGACTTATATTCTCCTGTTCTTGTGAACTAATAGGTAAGAAGTTAGCAGCACTTTGTGCATACAAGGTGGTGAGTCTACTTGAGGCCACTGGGACCGAGGACATCACACCGTGATCAGCGGTTTCCCTCCCATCCCCTAACAGTTTGGGGTTCCTCAATGCCTGGTTAAACCTAGCCTGTTCTCTTTCTAATCTCTCTAATTTATCTTTCTCAGCCCCTGTTTCTTGGTAGTATGCAGAGTCCTGAGTTTTATGCTCTGCTATCATGGATTGACTGGCTTCTATGACTTTACCGAGTGCAACTACTTGGCTATGGAGTCTCCTGTTCTCCTCACAAAGGGCCTCATTTTCATTCTGTGGGTCTTGTATCGTCTGGGAATACTCGGACCATTTCTTTTGCAGGAGAATAATCTCTTCACTCTGCACATTTTTGGACTTTATTGTCTGCTCTAGGTCATAGTCTGCTTCTCGCATATGTCACATACATTTTTCATTCTCTACTTTTAGGTCCATCAGTTCCTGAAAACATGACTCACCTTTCTCCAGGTCTGCCTTCAACTGGCACACTTCCTGGCATGGGACATCTTTTTCCTGATACAGTGTGCTATTCTGTTCACTGAGGTTATCTTTTTGCTGTTACATAGCGCTCAACATCTGGCGCTCCTGGTAAAATTCCTCTTGGGAATTGACCTCTATAATACTCAACTGGTTGTTCTCCTCTTTCAACTTTTTAAAACTGATTTTGAAGAGCGCAATGTCCTCTAAACAGAGTCTATCGTGCGTCACTTGTTTCAATTTAAGCCCACGTTCTTTTAGGTTCTCGCCCCCTTCTTGGCACTCCTCTTTCAGTGCAGAGAATTGTGACTCTCGCTCTGAATTAATTTGTTGCTGTGATGCCAACACCTCCTTTAGCTGCTGAATAATGTTTCCTAATTCTAACTCAGAGTTTTGGCTCTGTAGCACTTTCTCATCTGCTTGCCTTAACTCTCTCTGTGCTTGCTCTAAAAGCTCAGATTGATTTTGCCCAGTGGCTACACTCTCCTGGTACCTTTCTTCCATAACTATCATGTGGAAATACATATATACATATATGCAGTGAGCCCATTCATCTTTAATTAACAATTTGGATAGGAGGTGCTGCCTAGCCATGTTAATTTCCACAGTGCTCATTGTGAAAACTGTTCTGCAACTGATGGGTTCTCTATGCAAGGGCAAAATCTCAACCCTGATTCTGCTTAGTTTGTATTCACAATATTTGCACACACATAGCCCTGACACCCAGGGTATATGTTTTTGGATGCAACAATGCAACCCAGCTTTTTATCCACTGAAAGTAACAATACCTTCAATGGGTTAGTCTGCTGTGTTGCACTGTCACGGTGAAAACTCTTCCACAATAACAGCACGGGCCCCCACTTTGTCACAGTTTATTACATGGCACATGCCAGCCAGGGAACTCCTTCCCCTACAGTGAATGTGGCTCACAATGACACACTTTTTATTTTTTGTAAACTACAGATTATTTTGAGTAGGCCTCCAACCCATCTCGCACCCAACCTCCACCAGCACCCTGTGTATCAATGGACTAGGAATCAGGCCGGCGTGTATTAATATGATATTTTATTAATTTATTATTCAACGTAGATGAAGATAATCAAATACAACAGCCACCAAAATTGTGTCAACATTAATGCAATATCCTATCTAGATCGACCGCACTTAAAAAGACTGTTACACTCGCTTTAGTTTTAATGATAAAACAGGAAAATAACAATTCCACACAAAGTGATAGCACCTACAGTTAAGCACTCCCCCTGTAAAACTCATCCCCAAACATCAATTGGACTTGGTTCCTTTGAATCGAAGGCAGTGGCAAGGAGTAGGACTATAGGGGGAAAGTTGGTTTTGGGGTGAAGCCCACCCCCACAATATGGGAAGCTAGCAAAGAAAGGGAAAATCTGTTTTTGGAGCAAAATGGAAGAATGGGTTTTTTATTATTTATCACAACTGCTAGGGGACAGAATAGAAGAACATTTGTACTGCTTACACTTAGGTGACAGGCAATGTTTTAGGGAATACTAATCAGCACACCAGGGAAAATAGAAATAAAGTAGGAAAATCATTTTTTGGGAGAAATCAAATGCGAAGGGAAAATACAGTGGCAAATGGAAGTTTGTTTATATTGAGGCTCACAACGACAGGTAGGCTGTGGGAAAGGGGTTTAGCTCACAAAAATTAAGTCTATTTTGGTTCAGGCTGACAGATGCAAAGAGGAATGACACTGTCAAATTAAAATTAGCTTAGCAGGGCATCATTTAAACATAGGGACAAATTCGTTTTTCAGCTCACAAGGGGATTGATTCTTTTGGGCAACACTTTAATGACTATAACAATTAACAAAAACACTGGGGAAAAGATTGTTGGTTTCAAACTCCACCAACCCCTATCCTGTGAAATTCAATGGGGGAATTAATTGATTTACTTACAAAAATACTGGGATTTACACAGACAAATGAGGATTCTTTCCAATGGGGATATGCTAACATACACAGGCAAACAAGGGATGATCTATGGGGAGATGACTGAACTACACTGGCATTTGGGGTTTTCAATGGTGCAATATTGGATGCACTGCTACAAAATGAAGGGTTTATGCCCTTTAGGGCTGGGATTATTGCTACTTACATAGCAAGCCTTTGTTTAAGATTCAGGAAAGCCAGCTGCATCTCAAGATACTCTGGAAAGATAGGGCAGGGGGTCTGGTCACTCCAAAGCCTTCTCACCATCTTCCTTTTTCTTTTTCTCTGTTTTTGTGAGTCCTAGTACAGTCTCCCTGATATAGCAGAAATGCCATCACTAATTTTACAATCTAGAGGAAGTACCCTGTAAAAATCCCTGCAGCTAGGATTGGACAGCTACCCTCTCTCCCTCCGACCCCAGTCAGGATTGTCTTATGGGTTGGGAGCGCCATCTGTTTTTTTCCATTTGTCATCTTCCTTTGTTCTCTTTACAACCTTTTGGCAAAAACTAGTTATGTATCACAACTTCATAATTGAACTAGCAACTGCCATACAAAACATAAATTCTGTTTTAGCTGATCACGGGGAATTGGATAAGCCGACCACCAAATCCGTACGATGTAGCATTGTCATGTATCACATTTTTCCATTTTCATAAAATGTACAACAGTTATGAATATATGGGTTATCAAGCATATTCCTGATTTCATTTTCCACCTTTTCCCCTCACAATTGTATCATGTTCAGATCAGTCAGAAACCTAGTCTAACTGGCCATTACAGTTCCCAGAGTCACAGGTATATGCATTTTATACCCCCAAAACCACCTGGCAATTACTTGAAAAATGGCATACAAATGAAATTAATTCTCAGTCTGATTGCTGTCTAAAATGCCTAAAAATGAAATAGTCTTTTATATTAATGAGTGTTTCAGTCAGCAAATGGGATGGCTGCTTCATCCTCCACAACCATCTGTTCTCCTGGGTCAGGCTGTGACCAGAGGTTTTTATGAGTTAGTGTGGGCTCTTTGAAGTGGGTGCAACAAGGATTCACACCTTTTAGTCATGCTTCAGCCAAGGATGGCCTTCTCTAAAAGTCCCTGCTTTCTGCCAGCAAGTCTGTAGAATAGTGAATTTTGACACCTTGAGCAGCATCACATTTTACTGAGGGGTTATTAATGGGAGGTGTGACATCCAGCTGAAGTGGGGCTTTTCATTGTGAAGCTTTGCACCCAGCCAGAACAGGTTGTTCCTGAAGGAAGTGTCTCTTCAAATGTCATTGGAGTTTTAGGTTTGAAACATTATATACATTGCTTTGGTCAACTAACACATCCTGTTTTGCTTTCCTAGCATGCATTTTCCTGTGAGCAGTGATATGTTTTTCCATTGTGGCTTTTTTAAAGCCGATTTTATTTACAAACACATGTGCAGGCCGTTTTTTAAAAATCCTGTTTTCCAGGTCACGGAATTCTTTGATTCCTCCTTATTTTGTGAATTAAACTGCTTATTGTCCATTGATAACGCTAGGTAGGTCCCTTTCCCCACAGTTCTTTAATTTTTCATGAACAACAAAAGAAAAAGCCAGGCGGTTTTTCAGGGACGTCATTTCACCAAAATGCCTGGGGTAGTGGAAGTGACAGCACATGCCCCTTGACCTCAGGTGACATCACAGAAAGTAATGTCATTTGACCCCACCTCGAAGTGACATCACAGGAAGCAATGGAACATGACCTTTCACCCCACGATAAAACAGGAATTGGCATCACATAGAATTGTTTGTTAGTAAACTACAAAAAATATGGTTAGGATATCACTGTAAAGGGATATACATTTCATACAAGAATGGATCACCACATGTATCGTTAATATCAGTGGGTATAGGCCCATATTACCAAATCACTGTCAATGCAAGCAGACGTCCAAGGCCAAACGATATAGATATGTTATTATATAGCACTTACGCTTAAGTGCTTCATATAGTACAAATATACATACAATATCACCCAACCTGTGCTGGTACTAATTTATCAACCTCAGTAGGATGAAAGGCTGAGTTGACCTTGCTGGGAGTCGAAACCTGCAATTTGCACACACATTGCAGCAGACAGCGCTCAACCTGCTGAGCTATCTTATCGGCTATAGCCATCAGTAAGCCAGCCACTCCAGAAACAAAGAGCCACACACTGCTTGGCACAGCCGATGAGCCTCATGTAAAAATAAACTTTTCTTAAAAAGTTTTTTTTTAGAATTAGCAGGGAAGACCTCAGGGGTTGCAGTTGTGACCCCTGGCCACCTCTAAATGACGTCCATGCTGTTTTTGTTGCAGTGTTTAAATTCCTGCCATTCATGTGACATGGAAAGCAAAAGCCAGGCTGTTTTCGGTTGCAGTGTTTAGATGGCTGCTAATCATGTGAAAGGGACTTCTGTTTGGGGCCTTTAAATGCACCCCAAAGATAAGATGTTACAAAATTTGCACTGAAATGTCAAACATCACTTTATCCATGGCACAACACAATACATTTCTGTCACGCACCCTGGGGGTTGGCACTTATGGGATCAATGGATGGGATCAATGGAGGGTCCGCCTCCATTGAATTGTGTCAGCACGCTTTCTCTCGATCACAGAAGCGCAGTCTAGTTGTTTTCCAAGATGGACACCGCCAGGAGGTACGTATTCCATCCACTCCTGGAGGCCGGCGCTTTGCAACCCTTAGCGTTTCCTCTTTGGGGTCTATATGCTAGTGCTTTCTCATTTGCGGTGATCCACTCGTGGTCTCTCTTTCTCCTTCTGCCGCCTCCGGCAGCTTTCACTTGCTTCGACTCCGCGGCAGTGCTCTTCCCGCCCACGGTCTATCTCTCTCTCTCTCCCGCTGTCGCCTCTGGCAGTGTTTGCTTTCCTAAAGGTTTTCCCTTCACCTTTTCTGCTGGTTTGCTCACGCTCAGGTCTCGCCCTGATCACGCCTTCGCCTCTGTTTTCATTCACTCGGTTCCTGGGCTTTTTTGTTATATCCCATGCTTTCTTGCAGTACGGCTCTGCATCTGTTTTCTCCACAAGCCTTTTTGGATACTCTATGTGGAATCATACCTGTTTCTTCTGGATACCCTCTGCTCCTTACTTCTCTGACTTTTCAGGATAACCTCAGCTACTAATCATCTCTGTAAGATCTATCTTACAACCAGACCTGGAAAGACACCCCTCAAGGGCACTCCAGAAGGGATTCCCTACAGCCAGAAGATATAACACTGCTGAACCTAGCCATCGCACCAAGGGGTTTTTTGTGCATGGAGGCTTTTTCCCATGTTTTCTCGGCTACTCCAGAAGCAAGGTCACTGGCCTGCTGATTCCTCGCGGCCACTGTTGCTTCCTTCCGTGGTAGGCTGTATCTTCATTAAAAAAAGCACTACAGGGTCAGTGGAAGAAAGACATTACCATTGCAAGACTCAGTATCTTCAGGTGAGGAGGAAGAGGGGATCTTTGAAACCAAAACTGAAGACTCTGAGGTTGACAATTTCTCTCAACATAAATAAATCACAAAGTGAGTTGAAAGAACATAAATCACAATTTTTTACTTTCTACAAATTTCACTTCAAGAAATAATTTGCACAGGTCAGTGCACATATTTATAGATCTAGTGCTGTGAAATTTCGATGTTCCTGTGTGCTTCAAAGGCTAGCAGTTTATTTGTTTTACAAATGTGTGCAAATGCATATGGCAATTATTATTTCACCCACACTTTCGCTTGAAAATAAACACAGTGTGATTTAGCGGTTTGTTTTTCAAACCCCTCTACTATGGTTTGAGTTGGGGAAGTCTGACAATAAATTGAAATGATTTGGGAATTTCAGATTTTAGATCGCCTGCAACTGAAAAGCCTGCATTAGGGGAAAGTCGGACAAAAAGATTGGACTGATTTAAAAACAAATACACCCCTCTTCCTTAAAGAAGTCGGGGTCAACTAGACAAAAAGGATTACCCAATGAAATTATAGGCTACAGTTTTTTGGCCGACGCTGGGAAGTGAGCTTTGATAATTTCGAATTTTAACAAAAATCACCCTGTAGTGTTCCACCAAAGGGGGAATTAATTAAATGAATCTTTCTAGTCTAGTAGGCTAAGGATCTATACAGTTTTGCCCCCACCCACTATACAGGGAAAGGATTTAAGGCAAGCAGACTCCCCCATCTTTTGGTTTGCCATGGCTCAGTTCTACTTACCTATAAAGCCTCTGTTTAAAGTTCAGGGAAGCCAGCTGCATTTCAGGGCCCTCTGGAAAGATAGAGCAGGGGTCTGGGCACGCCACTCTCAAGGATGGCCTCCCGTTCTCCACCATAGGATCTAGTCAGCTTTTTCAAGCCTTTCCAGAAATAGACAGCTCCACTCTCAACAGTCTCCTCTGGTGTTTCCTTGCAGCTGTCAGATGGTAAGTTCCATCAGCTTTCTTAGAAGGTAAATTTCAACAGTTCTGTCCCTTCCCTATATAAGTGCATTCCCACTTATATAGCAGCGATGACACCACCAATTGTAGAATCCGGGGAAGTACCCTGCAAGAGTTCTCGCTACTAGGATTGGACTGTGACCCTTCTCTCTCCTCCCAAATCCAGCCCATCTCAACATAATATATATATTTTCCTTTTTAGTTCATGTGGAATTAAATAAAATGACAGCTAGGTCCACACCATGTTGCACAGATGTTTATCAATTATTCGCTGTTTTCACAGAAAGCAAATTGGGTGGGTACATTTAATGTATTACTCATATTCCTAATGTTATCCTCCACCCATTTACCAACTTGCACATTGGGAACATTTTTAGGTCAGCCAGAAACCCTTTTCAGGTGGCCATTACAGTTCCCTGAGTCGCAGGTGGATGCATTTTAGATCACTGCAATCACCTGGAAATTACATTAAAAAATGACACACAAATAAAATAAATCAATTTATGGTTGCTGGAAAAAAGGCCTAAATGATAATAGTCCTTGTAAATCTGCATCTTTAGAAAATGGGAGATCTGTTTCAACCAACCATTTGTCTCTCTGGGCCAGCCGTTGAGATAGTTTTCTGAGTCTCTTTGTTTTGGAGGCTTGCTCTTTGAAGTTGGAAATTCGGCCTCTCCTAATGGTATCCCCTGTCTTCACACCTACTGGCTACATTCTGGTCATGCATCAGCCAAGTGAAATGGTCCTGCAGAGACAGCCAGTCTAAAGGACACTAGCATTTACACTCTGTCCATAGCAAGCCACATTTTATTGCAGTTGTAAACACTAAGAGACCAGCCTTCCAGTGTTAAAGTTCTTTCTGACATGTGTCCCACAGTCAGTAAAAGGGGTTGCCTGTGGCCTACAGAAACATTTCAATGGAAAACAAAGTGGGTTTTCAAATTCTGCTGGTATTTTGTAGGCTAAACAGAATATACATTACTTTTTGTCAACACGCATCATGTCTTTTTCCCTGACATTTTTCTATTAACAATGGCACATTTTTCACATTTAAACTGCAATCACACATGCAAAGCTGTTTTGTGTCAGTGTTTAAAAAATCCTGTTTTTCATGCCAAAGGGACCTTCAGTTTTCGCAAAACTGTTTTTGTTTCAGTGTTGAAAAATTCTGCTTTTTAGGTGAAAGGGACCTTCAGTTTGAGGCCTTTAAATGCACCCCACAACACCTCTATGTTGTTTTCCTTGGCTCCCCGTATGGCATCAGCCCTGTGCTTCAATTTCATTTTCTCCTCCTGATCACAGGCCCTGGCCTGTTGTTCTAGTGAGCTCTTGGGGTGAGAAATCGGGCCTTCTGGTAGTCCGCTTCGTACTGCCCTCCAAACATGAGGGTCAGCAGGACACACTCCCGTGCTGCTGTGCGGGGTGTTTAAGTACTCTCTGAGCAGCTGGTACATGGTTTGTTCAAATGGGCTATTGGTGATGTTGGCCACCTACAGGGATCATTGGATGTTCGCCATGGATCATTATACAATTGCCTTGGCTTGTGGCCTTAATGGTGGACCCCCCTATGTTGAAAACCCATATACTTTGGGTACTAGAGGACCATTGTCGGATTTGATGACTTGGGGCATTCCCTATGTCGAGCATTCGATCCAACACGGGTATGACACAGGTGGCAGATGTGAACTCAATCACCTGAGCATCCGGAAAACTACAATGCTCATCAATCAGTACCAGCACATATGACGCATCTCGCAATGGACCAAAGAAATCCATGGCCAGTTCCTCCTACACTCCCTGCGGGAGTGGGGACATGTGTAAAGGACTGGGGTGAGGCAGTGGTGCTACAATACGACATGTAGCACAGTTCTGGAATGTGTCCTTCACCATGGCTCTTTGTATGACCTAATTTGCCTTCTCATATCTACACATAAAGCCTGATTTCTTGGGGGCTGGTACTGTAGGGGATACCCAGGGTGTGGGCCCTATGGCAGGTTCAAATATGTATTGGTCCAATAGATTCTTGCAACAATTTATTTTGGAATGGCTGGGATTCTCATCCCGCAATGACTTGGGAGCGGAACATTTAATTGCTAGAATATCTGTGGAACTCGCATTGTTTTTTCTTGATGCGCAGTCTCATGACAAAGTTGTTGAGTATTTCGTCCTTCGCCTGGCGAGTCGTGTGGAAGATGTGCCTCTCATGATCCACATTTGTGTGGGGTGCAAAGTAATTTGACAGCGTTTCATGTAGGTTACCGCATGATGCTTTCTCTGTGTCAATTAGCTTGCCCACAATGTGTTTCACCACAGGGCCGACTGCGAGTGAGAGCATGTTCTTCACCCTGGTGTCATCGGTCAGTCCCATGGCTCCTACATGGAATTTGAAGTCCCTTAGCCATCGTACCCATTATGGTCCTAAATTGCTGGTGTCGCTCAGATCAAATTATGGAGGATGGTGCATAACTTTGCTCTCACCTGAGGGTGGCTGAAAGGAGTCTGATGGCCTTGCTGACACGGTTGCCGGTACCTCACCGTCAGGCATGGGGAGATCCTACTGGTGACATGGGGCACAAAATTAGCCTTCCTTTTCCTCTTCCACTTTGTCTTGTACACTCAGGCCTCACCTCCTTGCTGTGGTGTGCTTCAGCAGCACTATCAATATATATGTTCGCTGTACTGTGCTTCTGCAGCATGAATAATGTAGATCATGTCAGTATTGATGGCTTTGCTGACATGCTGTTAGTCTCAGCAGCGTTCCATGAGACGGAAGTGTCAGTTATACATTCCCAGGGTGGCGCCGTGTATCACTGGGGCTCACTGCCTGCTGCCGGTGGGGAGCGAGAGATAGGAGGTGCACCAACACGCTACCTGTGCTCGACGGCACTCCTTCTTCAGCGCCGCCGCCTCCCCCTGGACTATGAGCGAGGAGCTGACTGCTGAGCACCAACGTCGGCTTCGATGTCGCAGTCCTCGGCGGCCCGCCGCACCGCCTTGATGCATACAGGCTTCACGGGCCAGAAACTGCTGGGCAGGCCGAGTCCCGTTGTCGCCGGGATGAGGGTCGCACCTGTGCATCGTAACGGAGGACCGCTCTGTTACCAATAATAATGATGTCTTTATTTAACTTAATACTGAACTCCCCTAGCCGCCGGAACCCCTATCTAGCCCAGTGTCACTTACTTCCCCGCTTGGCCCAATGTGGCTCCTTCCCTAGCCCAACGACGGCGATGGGCTTGTGTTACAGTGCACGAAATTACAGTACTTATGCCATCAGCACAGTAGTAGTGGAGGCGCCCCCTGGAAGAATTACTGTAGCTGATGCCATCATGACGGGGTGGTGCGTTTCTAGATGCCAGCCCCTTTCCAGCAGCCAAGGGCTAAAGCTCGATGGATGGTGAGCGTGGTGAAGTGGAATGCAATGTAAAATAGCGTTATGGCCAGATTAAAACTGAGGACATGGTTTTCAAACAGGGACTCCAAAACAAACCAACAGATCACGCGCCCAAAACGTATGAAGATAACTTTGTTTCCTAACTCAAACTTGAGGGTTGTGAGAGCATACGTAATATCCACGGCCCCTGAATCAGTGAGCGGCTTTCTGCTCCAACGGGAGCTGGCAAGGGCCAGAATGGGTGGGGGGGGTGCTTCACACAACATTCCCTTTAACCTCTAATGACAGCAGCAGCAATTCTGACACTTTACTATATACGGTCAGTAGGATTAATAGTGGTATATTATCATGACTGCTATGTCTTCATACCTTTTTTGTAATGTAGATTTCAGCCACCCAGCAGGGGGCTGAGATGGTTGGTAACAACCCACCAGCTCTCGCCTGAGTGAAGTGAGAGCTTTGGCGAAGGCTGTGGGCTGGTACCGGTATGTCAGCCCCCTGCCAAGGGGGTAAAAGCCATTTGCACCCTGGGATTTACCAGGGTGCAGGTGGTTTTCATTTTTTTCCGTTGGGTGATTGGCACAGTACGTAGTGCGCAAACCCATTTCCTGAAGAAATGAGAAAAAAAGCAATACAATGGCTGCCGCCATTAAAATGGAAAAAGGACTAGGTCCCTTTTTCGGATGACGGTGGCCATTAGAAACATGGAAAAAAATGTGCGCCGTCACCCGAAAAGGGATCTAAGGTCTTTTCTATTTTATGCCGTTGGTGCGGCGTTTATTGCATAATCGCGCCCGGGAAAGACAGATTGTGATTAGTCAATCTGTCTTTCCCGGGTGCGAATGCCTCAAATTTGCAGGGTGTATCAGCCTTAATCACATTGTTGTGATGCACGTTCAGTACCATGCCGCCCGCACGGTTTAGGCTCAGGAAAATCTACTAGCGCAACAAAGTGAGAATAATATATATAGATGTTTTGTAATAGTTATGGAAGTGTAAATAGGCCCAGTAAAGGGCACAGTGATATTGTGGTATAGCAGTGAAAATATAGTGTATAGCAGGAATGATTTAGACCCTGGTCCCAGGTGCGAGAAATTCTGAAGCAGTGCCATATTGGAAGCGAGGTCTAGTATTTGGCAATCCCTGTTGGAAATGTGCCAGCAATGGTACACTTCATTATCACGTCGCTGCTGATGGCAGATAAAAACATGTGTTCCCTTACCAGGCTGTCTTCATGTTGAATCAGTGGCTTCGCCAGGAATCAAATTTAGGAGGGGCACAGAGGGGGCCAAAGACAAAAGTAGGGGGGGCACGGACAAATGTAAGGGGAGAACATGGTCACTGCTTGTTTTAGGCATGGGGGCAGATGGTTTCACAGGGGGGGGCCCTGGCACCCCCAGGCCACCCCCTAGCGACGCCACTTTGTTGAATGTCTGGGGTGAACACTCCTAACAAGGGTAGCGGGTAAGTGCAGCCATCCACGAAAATGATCACTTTGATGTTCTGCTGCTGCCATGTCAGGGGTGAGCAAGTACTGTAGACTTGTGTTTACCTTCTCTCCAAATATTGTGTCCTGAGAAATCACTCACTTTGGAGACTAATCTTTAGTTTTCAACCTTCTGCCTTGAACGCCCACACAGGCGCAGGGAGGGTGCATGAGTGAGTGTGCAGTCTTAGCCTCAAATGGTAGATAGTGAAGCCCAGAACAAGTGTGGGGCATTCCGTCAAGCCTCCCATTGAAATTAGATTAGTAAGGGACATATCGGACAAGACAATTCACATGATTGAGCAACCATAGGAGCAATTGTACCCCCATGTCCCGTCCTCTTTCCTCCATACAATGGGTTTTCCCTGCAAAGGGGATAAGACTGGAGCTTGATGCAGAGTAGAAAAGAAATCAACAAAAATAAATATTGGGCACATGCCCATAGGCATATGCAATGCACATGGGTCCTCCCTTGAGCATGGCCCACACCCCATTCACTGGTCATTTTCTACATGTGGAGGGGCTAGGAGTTTTTAGTGGATGGCATGCATGTTTTTGTGACGCACATTGATTTCCATTTTCCATGTTTTCTTTGAGAACTCATGATCTATGCCCATGGTTAAACGTCTTAAAGACTGCAGGTCCTGTGGCAGACACGTTTGTGTGGTGAACACACACAGTTTCTGTTTGGAGTGTTTAGGCCCTGATCATAATCGTGGCCTATTCTTTTATTGTGACATACTGTCAGTGTGAGTTCACTATTATTATTACATATATTATAATAATAAAAAATATATATATATATATATACATTTATTATTATTATTATTATTGTGACATACTGTCAGTGTGAGTTCACTGACACCGGCTTAAGAGTTGGGAGGCCATTGCCCACTTGGTTCCCCGACAGACCATCATGAAATGTGTGGAGAACAAGGAAATAAACTTGTGTTGTCATAGGCACCCAGTCTGGGTGACGTATTTCCTGTGTGTTAACCGGTTGGGAGGGGATCTCCAGATACCTCAACCCACTGCATGCTGCAAGTAACAGGGTTTGACATCAAGGTGCCAGTTGGGCCATATGCCAGCCTACGGGCTCAGGAGAATTTGCCTTTCACCAGAATCCATCCCGAGGGGAACCTAGCGCTTCATTGTACCAGCCAAAAGGCTGACAGCTTTTCTTGTCACTTGAAGGTTGACAAAAGGAGACTCAGATCCCCAAAGGCTTTGGCGGGCTTGTCAGATTTTCTCCTTGTGAGCTCACCCAAATCCACATTGGCAATCGAGGACTGTTTGGGGTATTTGCCTTTCCCCTGCTCAAGCATGCCAGATGATTCTTATAGGGGTCACATGCCCGCTAGGGAACATGGTATGGATGGTTTCCTGTATTCTGTGGGTCGAGGATGCATCACACCATCACACATCGGCAAACTCTTCCAAGAACGGCTAATTCTTCAGCCGTAAGGACAGGAAGAGTACTGAGACCCTGGGTCCTTTAAGATTCAGTGACCTCAAGGGCATTTGTTGGCTTCGAGCATGAAGAAAGGAACAATATATTCTTCACCACACCTGAGAAATTACCCACGTCATCTTGGATGCACTGGAGTTCTTCCCACCTTAAGGATCCATACTATTCAGATTTCCCTCATGTTCCCATACTTAGGTTACTGCAATTCAAATCTAGACTCCACCAGATGCCAATCTCATCATCGAGGGATATCCATCCCAAGAGAAGTTTGAATTATTAACTGCACATTTGGTCATGGTTTTACGAGGTTTATAGCACCAGCAGCATCTCCACTTAGTATATGGTATGTACTCAGCTCCTTTGTAAGAGGGTCGCTAGGCTATCACATTGGAAGTTAGTCCTCTGTCAAATAGACCTCATGTTGTGAAACCAGGAACTTCTAGATGAGGATTTGGTAGCAGTAAGACCGACAAGTGATAACTTCTCCGGATTTCTCCCATTGCAGTAACGCTCAATCTCTGTTCATCCCGCTCCGATTTGTCCTCCACCTTAGCCCTTGCCTTGAGCGCACTGCCATTATGTGTTTGTTCCCTCCTGCTGTGCTCTACCCTGGAGCACCAGGTTCACGCTGCATTCATTCCTGCCTCCCCTGCAGCGCATTGTTGCCTACCGCTTTCCAGCATTCCTTCCTGCCACTCTTCTGCATATCACTGATCACCACTCCGTGCTTCTACTGGTCGAGGCACTGCCTTGTGCACACTATATCGATAATTCACTCTACTGACCAATGCTATCACTCGCTACACCATCACATCATTAAAACTTGTACTTTCTCCAGGAAGAGTTTCTGGCAAAGAAAATGATATGCTGAATAACCAAGTCTACACATAAGAGTTTTCCATATTGATTTCTTCTTCTGGTTTCATCTGCTCAGTTCTCTGTTCTTCTCTCATACTGACCATGAGGCAAATGACCTTACCTCATCACTCCTTGAAACCTGTTCCCAAGGAGGTAAGGGCACTTACCGACACAATTCTGACCTTTCCCCAAATGAGGTATTGCTTCAAGGTATAGTTAGGAAGGTCATGCCCAGCCTCCCAGCCCTCAACCCCTTGTGTTTCCAGTACTGCCTCCACCTCTTCCTCCAGGGACCAGACAACTTTCCCCTCCGCCGGTTTCTTCTATGAAAAGGTCTCCAACCGCTGACCTTTCTGGTGTTCCTAAACTTGAGGATATAGACTTGGGTGTACACCAAGCTGATGATGAGAAAGAGCTCAATGAGGACCCCTCCTCATCAATAAGGCCTTTTCAAGAAAGATTCCATTTAGTGATGAATTTCTCGAATTGGAAGTGCCTGTTAACCCACATAGAGCCAGGGGTTATGTCTACGATTCTCGCTTTCAGACAGGAAAGTTTGAGGATTCCTCTCCTACTGTTTTCTAGGGGCTTGGAAAATGTTGGGAGGCTCATCATCAAGTGAATAACAATAAGAGGATTGATTCTAAATTCAGAGTGATAACAAAAGAAAAACTCTGTCTGGTCTTTAGTCCCGCACCTCACTCCGCTGAAATGTTGTCAGCTATGGCCCTGTGTAGGCCTCTTCATTACCTCCTCATCATCTCTATCAAGCCCAGCCTCTATTACTGTATATGAAGAAAAATCCCTGGATAATTAGGGCAACAAGGTGTTCCTGAACAGCACACTTTGCTTAGAGCAGGCAAATGTGAATGCCGGTTTGGCTGCTGTCAGTATATATATATACGCCTTTGGAAAGAATTTGTTTAGATATGTTTTTGATAGATCTTTTTTTAAAAAAATGAATACATTTTGTTGATGTTTGTATTTTATTTTTTTGATTCTTTTTTAAATATTGTGTTTGATACTTTCTTTGATATGTCTTTGTCTACTCCTGATACTGGGTTCTAGTAGGGGGTTCTCCTTTCCTGATTAGGTCCTTTGGAAAGAATTGGCAGAGTACTTGTCCCCTGATAAAAGGGAAAAAAGAATCTGCAGACTTTAACGCATCAAACACATTGGCCCCCAACATGTTAGAAGCAGGTGCAGGCCATGTCAGTATTCCTGCTGGTAGCAAGTACCTGGTATTAAACATAAGGCGCTAAGTCTTTCTGAAGGGTGCTAAACTTACAGGTGAGGTGCAGGAAAATTGAGGAGTCTACCTATTGATGACTTCCATTTATTTTATCCAACAACTGATGATGAACTGATGAAAGAAATCATGTAGCCTTCATCTAGCTCTTCCTATTTCAAATGTGTGAAAGGACTGGACAGGAAACAACATTTAGAGTTTTCCAGGTGCGAGCTCAATCTCGTGTCCAGAGAGGAGATTCAGCCAATGCTTGGAAATATCAGAAACAAAGCCAGTGACTTTGCAACGCCACTACCTACTCAACCAACAAAGCTAAACGCTGACATGCTACCAGCCCAGTGTTTAGATACTTTAATAGGAGGCAACGTTTTCCTCTATTTATTTTATTTTTTATTTATTTATGGTCGTACAACGACCTTTACAAAGTGGTATCATTACAATAAGTAGAGTGCTTTTGATTACAGTATTCAGTTCATAAAATGTACACAATTGCATTTAGCCTATCTATGCTTTGTATTGACTAGCCTAGCTCTGCCCTAGGCCTACAATTTTATTTAGCCTGTCTGTGATTGGCATTGACTAGCCCAGTTGCAATCTACCCACAACTAGTATCTGTTAGGTATAGTACAGAAATCCTGCCCATCCTTCATCTACACTGAACCGAATTAATCACTTAGATGTTAGTATGACCTCAGCATAGCTTGACAATGACTGTGTCCTACTCACCCAAACTAGCCCAGACAGCACTACTTACCTGTGCCATCATAACCATTATGGCCACCGCCATCATAACAAACCCCCCTAAGGACAGAAACTTGAGACTTAGGTCTAGATTGTCTCCTATCCACGAACCTTATAGAAATGTACCTCACACCAATAATCGAACCTTAACCCGGTCCATGAACCTCAACCCGGTCCATGAACCTCTCATCCACATTAATGCATACCAATAACACCACTGACCTAACTCCCCCTAAAAATCACTCATCCCGAGATACCATTTCTTACATAACCTCGCCAACTGCCAACCCTGACAGTACCCTAATGCTAACAGGGTCCCTCATAAACTCTAGATCAATGGTTGCCCATGCTACTGAAATTGCAGACATCTTAAACAATGACAATCGCGATTTACTGGCCATAACTGAGACATGGCTACATGAGGCCGCTGGACCAATGCTCATGTTAGCAGTACCTGACAACTATCAAATCATTAGAGCAGACCGGCCTAATGCCAGAGGTGGTGGCCTAGCCATTATCTTCAAAACAACCTACCCCATTAGACTTGCCACCTCAATTCCCTTCACATCTTGCGAAGTACTCACTGCCAAATTGCCCCTTTCTAACAACCGTACTCTAATGATCCATCTGATATATAGACCCCTTGGGCCTTTAGGTACCTTCGAAGACGACCTAACTAGCCTTCTACCTGACAACACCAGAGATCACTCTCAAACACTACTGTTGGGAGACTTCAATTTAGGCTTTAATGATACTGACAACAAACATGCTGAATCTATTGCAACCTTACTAGATGACCACGGTTTTACACAAAAAGTCCTCTCACCAACGCATAACAAAAAAGGACCCTTGACTGGGTATCCGAACTAAACTGCAACATCAGTATGACCGATATTGCCCCACAATCTTGGACAGATCATTACCTAATAAACCTCTCTGCCGCATTAGACCTCCTCAGCCCCAAACCTAATTACATGGCACCACTTCTCCCCACCAGAAGTAAGAAGCATATTACTGCTGAAAAACGTATCCCTCTTCTCCTCCCTGCCATATCTGGAACAGGAAATGACAACCCAGACGCATTGGTAAATACCTTCAACAATGCTATGACGATGGCATTGGACACAATTGCTCCTGTCAAATTGCACAAAGCTAGGCAAGTAGCGCACCTGAATGCCTGGTTCACCCCCCAACTTAAATCCTTAAGATCACAAAAAAGGAAACTCCAATCTATCTGGCGCCACTCCCCTTCCGAAAATAACAAGAATAACCTAACTGAATTTGCAAAAATGTACAAAAAAGAAATAACTAAAGCCAAAAAGAATACCTTCAATGATAGGATTGAGAAAGCCAAATCTAACACCAAAGAATTGTTCTCCATCCTCTGCGAACTAGAATCCCCAATCCAACCAGTAGATAATGCCCCAAAGGATAAAGCATGGTGTACTAACACACAAAATGCTCTATCAAATAAAATGTTGTCCCTACAATGCAAAATTGCTAAATAAAAGGCCTCATTACCTCTCACTGACCAACAAACAAGTCAACCTTTGGTGACTAGGACAACTACACCTTTTAGATTCAAGACCATCTCCATAAGAGAAAAAGAAAAAATAATACTTTCCCTCAAACCGTCGAACTGTAAAGGCGACACATGCCCTGCACAGATAATAAAAGATGCAGCTAGAGACCTAGCCCCCTTTATCTCTAAGTTGATAAACGCCTCATTTAAAACTAATACAGTACCAGCCAACTTTAAAGAATCCTGGGTTCTACCATTACTAAAAAAACAAACTCTGGACCCCACCATCCCGACTAACTGCAGACCCATTACCACTGTGCCATTCCTCCTTAAAAGTTTAGATATAGCAGCCTTCTTACAAATCCAGGACTATCTGGAAGCCAACCACCTACTTGGCTCACGACAATCGGGTTTCCGCCCTCTCCATGGCACTGAAACAGCGCTGCTAGACCTTAAGACACAAATTGAAGAATTAAAGGACAATGGAAAAATAGCTTTGCTTCTCCTACTGGACTTGTCAGCAGCATTCGACCTGGTGGACCATGCAGTGTTATGCAATCACCTCCAATCTGCCGCCATCTTCACCAATGATGCTACAGCTTGGGTCCAATCCTTCTTAGCTAACTGGACCATGAGAGCCTTCTCCACTTTAGCCTGTGCCGACCCTATCAAAATAACCTGTGGGGTCCCACAAGGTTCCTGCGTATCCCCTACTATTTATAATATCTTCACCAAGCCTCTGTTTGATAAATTGGATAGACTGGGTGTCACCTACACTAATTATGCAGATGACACTCAGATCCTCGTACCCCTTTCGGGTAACTTCGAGGCGGACTCAGCCCTGGTGAACAAAATATAAACCCTCATTCAGGCATGGATGGCATCCCATGGCCTCTGCCTGAATGACGAAAAAACAGAGTTACTAATCTTAGGCTCTGTAGCAAATATCCAAAAACTCAGCCGAAACTACAAATCCTTCAACATTGATAACAATCCTATCAAGGTTATGTCTGTAGTTAAAACATTAGGATTCTACTTGGACTCCTCTATCACTCTCAAAAAGCAAGTCAACTCCCTTGCCTCATCCACAACGTACACTTGCAAACTCATCAGAGCCTCTAGACCATACCTCTCGAGAGCGAGTTGTACCACACTAGCCAATGCTCTTATCATGTCAAGATAAGATTACTGTAATGCCTTATACTCGGGAGTAAACAGGAAATATATTACAGACAAAATTCAAAGACTGCAGAATAACCCCCTGAGGGCAGCATTGAACATCCCATACAGAGAGCATATTACCAAATTCAGGAAAGAGGTTAACTGGCCGAAAATAACGGACAGAATTCTCCTCAAAACAGCATCCCTCACCTCCAAATGCCTGAATAACCTAGCACCACCATACCTAATGGACAACATTACTAGGAGAACAGCTACCCGCCTTACGGGATCTGCCAACTCATTTATGCTGGAGACTCCTAGGTTCAAACGCTCGACAGCAGGAGGAACTAGTTTCCCTGTTAAAGCTGCACAATGTTGGAACAAACTTCCAATTGACCTCAGACAAGTACAACCCTATCCTAAATTCAGACATAAGATACTCAATTGGCTACATACCAACGACACCTAACTGACGAACCACATTTATACCTTTCTTGCCCCTCCACGACCCTTTTGTCTCCACCAAACTACACTGCAGCTTGGTTAACTGTGCACGTTGTGCATACGTAGGTGTGCATATACTGACACTCTTGTTAATGCCTCCTTGACTCACTAAGACTATTGCTTTGAATTTAATGTATCTTGTACCTTGTATCTTGTTCCTATCGCAATTACTGCTCTATGTATTGCTACCTTTGCACTGTAACTAAGTTTTAAGATTTCTTGTTTCTGTTGCGCCCGTCTACCTTAGGGCTTGGTGCACATTACCAAACAAATAAATAAACAAACAAACAAACAAACACTATATTCAAGGACATTGGTTAATCGTTAACGAATAGCAGAAAGAAGAAGAAAAGTTGGAAAAAAACAAGAGTAGATTAGTAGGATTACGAGCAAACTACCCCATATATCGTGTATTTGTGAACTGTCATCCTCTTGCAGAACGCATATTTCTCTTAATTTCCATTCAGCTCTCTTGTTCCTTATCATGCAGCAGTTAGTCTGCTACTTTATTCTCTTTAACTTGCTTTTACGTCATTCTCTAAATTCTGTGGTCAATGACATAAAAGCAAGTTAAAGAGCTTTTGGTAATAGAGTTTTTACTCTTTTACCAACCTCGGGCGGCCATCATAAAGGCTGCCGGATGCTTTCAGTGGTCCCCTTAGGTATCAGACTTCCACTCACCATTCCATGTCCTCCTCCACCCCCTTGCCCAACACCTTTTATTGAATCTGCAAAACGAGATCTACAAACTTCCCTGAATCAGGGAACTTTGGGGTTGTCTACTCATGCTTCTTTGTCATTTCAAAGACTAATAAGGGGGTTCAAAGACGAATTTCGATCTTTGTCTGCTAGTGAAGAAGTTCAAGGGGGCACCAGATGTTCTGTATTGTGCAGACTTGTAATTCAGATCACAAAATACTACCAAAAGTAGCTCACCTAGTGGGAGAGTTAAATGAACATGTGGATGAACACAGCAGGAAAGTACAGGCCCCAGACAAGTGTGAACTGGTGGAATAGGTCTTCTCACAGATGTTTGTGGATTGGGGATCAGAGGAGTGTATCTGTTTTCCATGAAAACGAACAACATGTGTCCTCTGTTTGCCTCCCAAGTAGTGATGGCCAAGGCTCTTTGGAAGATGCTGTTCTACTACCTAGGTCTCAAAAGTTTTCTTTACACTTTTCCACAACTTCATGTACTGGGCAAAGTGATTCCGAATCTATGCAGAAATGTTAGCTGACAGACGATCCTCTTTGCTCCTCAATGCCCCAACAGGCCTTCGATTTCAGATGTGTTACACCTCTTACACATCCCATATTGCCAGCTTCCTCCAATGCACATAGAAATGTCTGGACAACCACAGCCCAGAACGCCCCTTGCACTCGCCAACTATATGTGAACCGCAGGTTCTACAACGCTTCAGAACATTTTTAAGAGAAACTAAATAAAAAGTCACCAAATCTTAATTGAAACACAGTATTATTTTATGTAAAATAGGGAAAAACCCTTAATTTCTCAATGTGTACTCAAAAGTTGATAACAGTCAACCTGTTATGTACCTCATTCACAACCTCAATAATAAATCTGATTTGAACATAAATAACTATACAACAAATCCATCAATACCTTTTGTACATCTGTTAATCCCAAGGAAAATCATTAACAGCCACTGTCTTAGTCCCATTCATGAACTATAGAAAACTGATTTCACGCATAAATGAGGGTTACAAGCTGGTATAGCAAATCCTATGTGTTTCGAGACACCGTGTCCCATCCTCAGGGAAAAACCCTGAAATACCTAAAAGAAAACATAATGAAGTTATTGTAATGTAGCATATCTGTTACAGTCAGTACTGAACAACAAACACTCCTTTCACAGAACCAGGAGTTTCTAAGTGTTTTAAAGAGACCTGGGGAAGGGAGACAGCTCCCCTGGAGTGAACTGCGACACCAAGAGGAGGGTGTCATTGATTCATTTTGTTGGTGAAGAGAAACCTGGTGAAGGGAGCGATACCCTGGACCTGTGAACCTTTGTTTTGGAGTTACATTTTTCATTTGATCTTGAACATTTGCGCATTTTCAAGGCCAAAGACATTTGGGGTCATTACGACATGGGAGGAAAGGGATGTCGGGCACCGGTAAGGAGACCGGTGCCGGTAATCCCTTACCGCCCTATTCCAAGGTCCCTTGGCAGGGACCCTAAGGAACGTGTGGTCCGACCACACGTCCCTTATGGGTCCCTCTAAGGGACCAGGGCGCTAATAACGGGCTTGTAAGTCACAAGCCTGTTATTAGTGCCCTCCCCATTCCCATTGAACCCTATGGGGGCTCAAATGGGAATGGGGAATGGTTTGTGCAATGGGGACTTACTGGTCCCGCCAGGGTCGAACTACACCGGTAAATCCCCATTGCACAACACCGGTGCCGGACCCGTTATTGGTGGCAGTCATGGCGTAAATATCGCCATGACTACCACCAATCTCAGAATGAGGCCCTTTTTCCTTATCACATTAGAGTTACTTGTAGGGCATGAGGGCTAGGACAGGATTTCGGTCACATGGCATTTTTGTTTTGGACATCTTGACACACGCGATAGACCCTTAGTATTTTCTTGAAGTAGGGAACTACCTCTTAGGAAAGGGACAGCAAAACTATGAGCTCTCTGTGTCTGTTTCTCATTCCTGGCTCCTCACACAAAACCCTGAAGCAGAACCACGAGTAAAGAGTAAAATCACTTGCCTTCCTGTGCGCAAACAGCCTCCTCTATTCCCCACTTCTGTGGTGAGTCAGAAGCAGAGCAGTCTGGGCAGATCCAAACATGGCATGCAGCATCCTCATCCAATAAAACCTTGGGCAAAACCTCTGTGATGGGACGTATTCAGCAGCCAAGGAGAAGGTGTGGTGTGGGCACCTTTTTGGCATGTTTACTTTGCTTTGATATAAGTACAGGGGCATTGACCTCCTTGGCGTTAACAAGACACAGGGGGAACAGGAAAAGTCCAAAGCTGGAAGAAAGCATCACAAGCAGACCTGATGTCTTTGCCTTGTTATAAGCAATTGCACATTGGAGGCACCCAAAGAATGACATTTGACTGCTCAGATGCAATCAAAGAGTTACGCACATTTTGGACGTAATGAGGAGATGTGCTGGATACGAGGCAACCTCAAATTCAGGCAAACATTGGAAATCAAGGTGGGCATGTGCCGGAGGCAAAACAATGGCGAGGAAGAGATGGAATAGATTTTGGTCCAAACAGAACTGACAACTGAGAACCAAATTCCAGGTTATGAGGAGCCCTCTGTCACACAGGGCCCTCCACAGAACAATTGTGATCTTGATCAGTACCTGACAAACCGGCCGCAGCACCAGATGTGCCAGGCCCCTTTTTGGCCCGTACACTGTACATTCCCAGCACCACCATTTTCTGAACACAATGTTAACACTTTGTTAAGGTCTCAATTTACTGGGCACTACTAGTTGCCCACCTTAGGACACTGACGTATTGTGCCAGAAACAAGGTCAGCCTTCCAAAGTGGGAGTAGCAGTTAAAATGGCAGGGATGGTGCTACTTATAAAAGAGAGCAATTGCTCTTAGGATCATGTATGCAAATGTAAACACAGTATCTCCCCTGGTGGGAGCAGCCACTGTGCAGCCTGAAGCAATGTTTCAGCGGACAGCCATTCAGAGGCCCGTCAATCACCCTGCTCCTTTGGAAAGAACAACCCATCCACTGTTTACATCAGCAAGCTGGCAATCCTACTGCATGAATACCCCAGAGCAGATTTCACAGACCTGCTCCTACGTAGCTTTAAGGAAGGGTTCTATATCCCCTCTGCTGGCCCGCAGGAGGTTTGGAAGACAGAAAAGCTACGGACTTGATAAAGAGGTGCAGCTCAGCTATAGGTCAGGTCCCTGGCCCCTGTGTGTCATCCGGATAAGAAATGCTATTAAGAAATATAGCATTACACATAGGGCTCATATGGCAAGAATAATCCCATGTGTCCGTCCCACCTAGAATTCTCACAAATAGTACTTTATAATCTGCACTCACCGACATGTGAGTATTCTCACTTTGCCTCTCCGTCTACTCCTTCTAGCACCCTCCCACTGACCTCCCTTTAAAAGCCTAGCACCAAGAGGCAACCAATATGGCAGAAGTTGCAAGACCTAGTTACATTATATGACATCTCCTCTCTAGGATTGTGCCAAAGAAGGAACCTGGCATCAATAAACTCTTGCACCACGTGCTGTTTCTTAAGGGCATCTAGGTCAATTACCGGCTACACCAGGACCAGTGTTCGGTGTCCAACAACAGCAAGCCAGTGGGCGGTGTGAGGAAGGCCAGTTCAGTGTGCTCTTATGGCCAAGGCAGAAGTCAGATTTGAAGTTGTGCTGCCTGCTCACCTTAACATTTTCCACCTATTGGGTTTCCATGTTGTGGACAAGATCTACTTCGAAATGTGTAGACCAGACCTAGTGGATGCTCAGTATCTTGTGCAGATCTTGAAACATTCCAGTCTTTCTTGGAGCGCGTATTGCACAAACATGGGTGGGTTGGGGGAAAGAGACAATATTATATGACTTCATGTTTGTGAGGAAGAGTGCTAAGCTGGCACATGTCTCACACACGAATAATGAATTACTGGGGATTAAATTCGACATTTTGAACAGGATGTCTAGACTTCCAGTGGACGAGTGGGCATTCAATGATGATATTAGGGTATACTGGCAAAAGCAGAATACCACTTGCTAGATAAACTAACTTGGCAGGAATGGACCATCGGCCCAACAGAATTATCATGAGAAGATTGGACATGGTACCTGCTTGCTTGATCCCAAAGAACTGCTTCATGTGGTGGGTCTCTGGGGACCTGCAAAGTGGCTGACGTTCCTGTAGAGGAGGTCCCAGATATGACCTGCACCCCTGCCCCCCATTGCGAGTTGGCAGTAAGGTACTCGCCGTGGTATTTGACGTACGAGGAGCAGCTAGACCAACAAAGGGCTGCAATGGGCCGCTGCCCTGGGTACATCAGAAGATCAATACCTGTTGAAATGCCCATAACCAGGCAACCCTGGGCAGCACGGTACCCAATCAGACAACTGTACCTGCCATTGGTACGAAACGACGAGTATTTACAGACTGTCCATGAGGAACCCCTGAAGGCCTTAATGGAAGCCCAATGGAAATAGGCTAAGGACCTAAGCAGCCCAGAGAACAACCAGAAGTGGCTACTGAAAGCTATGCATGCCAGTACCGACAACTGCGAGGATAATTGTAATGGACGAAGGGGAGAGACACTGTGAAAAACGTATGAGAATGGTGCCATAAGACAAGATGGAACAACCGCCTTATTGAACGTGTGTAAATAAGCTTGAAACGCAAGAAGCTAAGTAATCGATACCGCCTGCAATGCTTAAGTAGAAGAATAGAGCGGCATGCGCCAACTATATATGTCTACCTCAATGCAGCACAATGTACACGTGCGACTCCATTTTGTATAAGCAGAAGTACTCCCAAGCGGCCAAGGCCTGACTGACCAGGTTTCATATCCAGGCCCAAGCCGAGGAAAGGAGCGGAATCGAAACCTAACAAAGGATGGCTTAAGCCTGGGGAATCGAGGTAAACCCGGGAGGGGAAGGCAAGCTCAACTAAAGAGAGTTGAAACTTCAGAGCATACCAGCCTGCCCTGTGAAGGTCAAGATAAGAGAGGCCCATGCAGGTGGCCAAGCGAATACAGAATCAAATGCACGAAAAGACTGAGAACTGAAGCAGATTCACGGTGAACAAACACGTGACCAGGCAGGCACGTAGATGTACCACCGCCTGATGTCATCCAGAACCCGCGGATGCCATAACTTTTCCCGATAAGAGACCACAGATCCGAGGCCATACCCAGCCAACTAATTGACAAATAGCCCTAAAACACTGATTGATGGAAGGGAGGAAGGGTGAATCTTGGGACACTAGGCACCTGGGTGTCTATTCTGCATGCTGCTAATTAAAGTGGAGATTTATGTTTAGGGGTGTAACATGCCCAATCACAATGGACCATGTAATCTAGGGTCCTATAGAAACTGTAACCAGTAGGACGTCGTACTTTCAGCGATGTCAATGACGTGTGTTGTAGAGGGATGGGCGTAGACGGCCACCCGATAAGAGTTATCCAGTCTGTATGCTTTATTTTCATATACAGATATAACCCCTATACTTAAGTTACCTTTCCCAACCAATTATATTGCATGATGATTTTTTATAGAAGTGTACGTCAATGAGGACGGAATTTGCCAATAAAAGAGGCCGTTTGACTGAAGTTCGGGGCGAGACAGGTGTTTGCGATGCTGCTGGTTTCCATAAGCTGATGTATGTATCATTAAACGGACTTCCCTTTGCCAATTTACTGAGTCCTGATTATTGATTCTTGCCGGAGTATGTGAATCCTGCACTCTGTCTTTGCATGGTGCAGCTATCTTGTATTACAAGTTTTCGAAGGTGAGTGCTGACCAATGGTCCCGTCAGTAATTACCTCTCCTCATCAACACTTGGTAGCGTGAGGATGGTTACGGCCATCGATTATTGTTAATCGATTAATATAGTTATAACACACCTTTAAACCGACGGCACAAAATAACTCTGGGCCTCCGGTTACATCACAAGTCCTTTCGCTATTCTGGCTGAGTAGGCTGAGAAGCTTCCCGTGGACAATGATAGTGTAATTATTCCCAAAAAATCTGCAGTGGGTCTGAAGGAACCCGCCTTTCCAAGCATAACCCTTCTCATTCCCACGGGCAGCGGATCGGATGAAAACCATAAAAGCAGGAAGAGGAAGGGGCGGTGATCCTGAAGTTCCATAGAGGAAAAGACTCGATTGGTGAGTGAAACAACGAAACTCGTTATCCTGGCAAAGGTCTTATAGGCTTTAGAGTAAGATGGGAAAGGTAACGGTGGGTGGCGGAGAAAAATAATACAGCTAGAAGTAGAAAAGACTGTATATATATGTAGAGTGTAAGGACCCGGACACCTGAGATTAAAAACTGGAAGGAATACCGGGGGAGCACCCGAGATTAAAAACTGTAAGGAATACCAGGGGCGCACCCGAGATTAAAAACTGTAAGGAATACCGGGGGGGCACCCGAGATTAAAAATTGTAAGGAATACCGGGGGGGCACCCGAGATTAAAAACTGTAAGGAATACTGGGGGGGCACCCGAGATTAAAAACTGTAAGGGATACCGGGAGGGCACCGAGAGAAAAACTGAAAAATTCACCTTGTTCCTGCACTTTAAAGAGTGGTCAGAAGGAACTTGAACCCAGAGCCCACAGAGAGGGGGACGTTAGGCTACGATGACGTTTAAAGACGTCATAAAGGGGTAGTTCAAATCCCATGACGGGGTAATAATTAGAAGGCAGGTATACGTTGATCAGCTGGTGTCCGTCTAGTCTGTCAAGCGTCTGTCCTATATGTTCTGTGTACGCTGAATGTGGAATTATTGTGATATTAAATGATGGTAATGCATTTCTGTTTTACGCGATTCTGTAAATGAGAGGGAATCACCACTGAATTGATGTGTTTTTAGTCAAACTGTTGGTATAAAATTTTCCGGAAAATTGGATTGGAGCTTGCGTATGTGGTGTATGCTCATAATAGTGTAAAGTTGAAAACTGCACAAACATTGTTGGTGACAAAATTAAGAATGGAGGAAGTTACCCCACTTGCACACTTGTGCAAACAATTGCCAAAACATGCTGCAAAGCTGAAGAAATATAGCCAGGAATGGGTCAAGGGCAACGCAAACTAAATGTTTATGCCGTGGCCCCAGAATGGGTCATTGTCTAAGGCTGTTTTACAGCACATGACCACGTTCCTACATGCCACATATAGCGGGAAGAAGCTCGAGAAACACCTTGCCGTTCTTGAGCTTTGGAAAATGTTTGAACAAATGAAGGAAGAAGAACCTCCCGCAGACTGGATATTAAATGTATGTACGGAGGGGGGTGAGACGCCTACCATGCCACCTGCCCCGCCGGAACCAGTTGTTGAGGGAAGTAAGTCGAAAGGCCTTTACCCACTACGAGAACTTAAAGCAGCCACGGGTTATAGCAACCCTGCATATGAGTCACCTGTGTGTAGCAGTGACGAGACGATAGAGAAGGAACAGGAAATTGACTCGCCCTCCACAATCCCGTGGGACAAAGAGAGGCGAGGTGAGGAAAGGAAGGACCAGGCACAAACGAGTGCACCTCTCGATAGAGAGAGAGAGGGAAAGAAGCGGAAAGGAACCGATGAGGTAACATTTGCAAAGGACGAATGGATGGGAGGGCAGATACTATTGAAATTAGATGGAAAAGGAAGTGATGACGCAAGGCTGAGTGAACGGTCTGTTGAGGCGCAAAGTAAGGAAAAGAAGAAAGAAATGGCTATGAGAGACGAGAGGGCAAGAAAAAAGGATAGGTTGAGGCGAGACCAACAATATCGCGAAGAGCAGGGTATAACGCTCAGTCGCACGCAATATGCAGCCTATGAAAAGTGCAGGCAGAACATGCTAAAGTTGGAGGAAGAAAGGAGGGTGCATGAAAGGAAAGTGAAGAAGAGAGAAGATGAGGAAAGTAGAAGGGCAAAAGAACATAGAAACGAACAGATGAGGGAAGTAGATAAGGCTAGAGAGGAGGCGAAGAAGAGAAGAGAAATGGATGAGGAAGCAGAGCGTAAACGCAGGCAAAGGGCATGAGATTTGGAATATTTGCAGCGGGAAGTGAAAAAACCCAATCCTGTTGTAGACTGGGAAGACATAGAAGAGTTCTTCCCTGCAAACGATGCGGTACCAGGTACAAGCGGGGCAGTTATTGATGATGACTTGGACACCAGAAGCATCGAGGAAGCGATTGATAAAATATATGATGAGATGGGATTGGAACGAATTTCCCAAGAGGGAAGGGAAGATGAGCGCTTAGAGAGCACTCAGCATTATGACACTGAGGATGTCACCCGGAGTAGTGGGAGTAGGGGACGTTCCCTAGATAGACTAGAAGATAGGCAGAACGAAGATGATGCAAGAAGTTGTGCAAACTGGAAGTACTCAGAGTCAGATTCCGATGGAGAAGCGGGGGAAGTGGAGTATGATGAAGGGAACCGAGGCAAAAAGCAGCTCCCAGGGAACCGTGAGGGGCGATGGTCTGGTGCTAGGGGATCCATAAAAAGGACACCGAAGTCTGCTGGACAGTCCAGCCAGCATGAAGAAACACCCCACGGTCAGAGGGGGGCATCGGCACCTGCCTATACAGATAGGTTAAGGGCACTGCCAGGTAGAAAGCAAGGTGGGAACGCCACCCCAGCAAACGACCGAGGAGGTAAAGAAAAGGAAAAGGAGGATTGCGCATTTCAATTCCCACTGCTAGAGAAAGGGGGAGTAAGACCGCAATATATTCCATGGCCACACATGGACCGAGCAAATCTCAAAAATAAGCTTCCAATGTTGACATCGGGAGCCGGGAAGTGGATACATGAGCTAGAAAAAATTACGGGGGGGCGTCACCCTAGCCATAGGGGACATCAAGGGTCTCCTAATTGCTATACTCGGAGAAAGAGCAGACGATGTGTGGAAAAGGGCAGGCTACCCTAGGGTAACCATAACTAACACCTCTCACGATGGAGCGCCATTTAATAACTGCAGAGCAGCAGTGTGGAAAGCGCTGCGTACGCTATATTCAGACACATCCGATATGGGAGCTATAATGACTCGAAAAATGAAGGAGTCAGAGGATCCATTGCTTTATATCCAGAATTTTCAAGACGCGTGGGTGCTCGAAATGCATGAGTCTTGGACGAAATCTATCCCTGTATTCTATCATACACTGTGCCAAGGGTTACCAGAACCGGTGCAAAAACAACTAAAAAAACTGGTAGGAATAGAAGCTAAACCATGGGCCGAAATCCAGTTGACAATTGCCCATTATTGTAGGCTGTTGCAAGAAAAGAATCTTAAGAAAGAGGCAACGCGTAAGGGAGAAGAGGTGAAGCTGGTGCAAAGGAAGCTCTCGAAGTATGCGTGTGGAGTGACAGGACATGTGGCACGCATTTGCAGAACCCAAGGCGTGTGGCACAACAATCAAGGGATGGGGGCAGGCATGGTGAATCAACCAGCTACCCCACAATAGGGCAATGCACAAAACTATACCGTGCAGCAGCAGGCAGCTGGCTTGCAGCAAGGTGCACAGTAAGTGGTCCAGCCACAGAACATGGGGAATGTACCACAGGGACAACCCCAGCAGGCACTGCCGCAAGTGGCTCAGGGCACTAATTCCGGTGGGGAAAACCCACAGTCATACAGTGGACCAAACCTATATATGAAATAGGACGGCTCACAGGGATCTCCGATGTGTTCTATCCTATGAGTGACACCAGACCCTAAGAGGGAACCTAGGGTAAATGTCACCATAGGGGGGAAAGAATATTCCTTCTTAGTTGACAAGGGTGCAATGCGCTCGCGCATACGAGAAGGCAAGTTCTCCTTGTCTGGCGAGGCAATAGACACCCAGAGTTTTACTGGAGCTCATAGCAGAGTTCCCTTTACAGATGCACTCCCAGTCTCAGTGGGAGAGTACGACATGACTGTACCTTTACTGTACTTCCGTCAGTCCCCAGTAAACATCATGGGTCGAGATCTAATGACAAAGCTGAATATGTCAATCTCATTTACTGAGGATGGCATAGTGTGCTCTACGTCAGGAATGCATTATTCCAACGTATGCGAAATGATCAGAGCATACTCGGGATGTGCAACTATGAGAGCTTTACCGCTGGAGCCAGAGGTCTTCGAATATGGTGTGCGGGTGCTTATGGTGGGATTGCCGGGCCTCGCAGGCAAAACTATGAGGACCCCTGACGAGTTTCTTTTTAGACTAAGGATACCCATGCATGAAGAAGAGGGACAAATATTTCCTTTGGTAATACAGTTTGCCGCAGTAAAGGGGAAGGTGGCTTTAGTAGAAGGATATGATGACGAAGGAATGCAATGGTGTGCTGTTATTGCCATTGAAGAAGGGTATCGAGTGACTGACGTCACAGATGATGATCTGTTCGAAGAGCACCCTGACTTAGAGGAGACACGGGTGGAAGTAAGTTTCATATTCTGGGTCAAAATGATCAAACAAGAAGTGCCACAGCCAATGATGCTAGTGATGGCACGACCAGAATACTTTGAGGAGGACATGGCCCAGGTGCCAGTCACAGCATGGACAAAAGGGCCTTATGACGTAGGACTCCTGAAGGGGGCAGGAGAGGTGAAGATTAAACTCAAGCCTGGAGCGATCCTACCAAAAGCACGACAATACCCCATGTCCAGAGAAGCGGATGAGGGGATTGCAAAGACAATCTCTGCCATGATGGAACAAGCATTCTGGTAACGTCAGAATCACCTTGTAACACGGTGATCTATCCTGTCAAGAAATCGAAGGGAGGATCTTGGCGTTTAATCCAGGATTACGAGCATTGAACGACATACTCGAAGCCGAGTTCCCTCTAGTCCCTAATCCATCCACTATTTTGTGCAACATACCCACGGAAGCAAAATATTTCATGGTAATCGATTTGAAGAATGCATTTTTCTCGATTCCATTGCACCGTGACTCACAAGACCTGACGTCATTTACTTTCAGACAAATGCGCCTGAAAAGTACAAGGCTGCCACAGGGGTATTGTGAATCTCCGTCCATTTTTAACAGAGTCCTGCAAATGGACCTAAGCAACATTGCGATAGACAGTGTTGTATTGCAGTATGTAGATGAAATTCTGATCTGCAGCACCACTGAAGAGCAATGCCGACATGACTCTGTCCAGCTATTGACCATATTAGCTGAGAAGGGATACAAAGTGGACAAGGACAAGCAGTACTGCCAGCAGGAGGTGTTATACATAGGGCAACTAATCTCACATGAGGGGAAAAAGGTAACACCAGAGAGGGCTGAAGCTATCATGAACACGGCTAAGCCACTAAAACAAATGCAGAGCTTCTTAGGCCTATGCAATTATGTCAGAGCATGGATCTTCGATTACAGCTCATATACCAAGCCCTTGCTTTAGGCCTTAAAGAAAGTCCAGGCAACAGGGGAAAAAACTGAATGGACTGAAGAGATGGAAAAGGGGTTTGCCGAGCTCAAGGGGGCAATTTGTAAGGCCCCAGTTCTCGGGATCGCCAATTATGCAGAGGAATTCTATCTCTTCTCTCATACCGATGGCAATTTTATGACGGCAGTGCTCGCTCAGTGAACATCGCTGGCATACAAGCCCCTACCGTACTACAGTGGGAGCTTGGACCCAGTCATGAGGAGCCACTTCCCATGCGAGCAGAATTTAGCAGACGCTGCGTTTGCCATCGAGAAAGCGTCATCCATTGTGATGGGATGCTCCATGGCATTATATGTTGAGCACTCATTATTTGCCATATTGGAAAAGCCAAAAGGCACCTTGACTTCACAGAGAGCATCCGCATATGAGGTGATTATCTCAAATCCATTGATCAAAATAGTGCGATGCAAAACTGTGAACCCTATGTTTATTGCTGAGACAGTCACAGAGGGAGAACCTGTGCATGACTGCACCAATTATGAAGATTTTTATGATGAAATCCCCAGAGTAATAGAGAATGCACTGCCAAGCGGAGAAGTCGTCTTCATTGACGGGTCATAGAGAATTGACCAAGAAGACGGGCAAAGGTATACAGGAGTGGCCGTGATAAAACACATGGCAAATGGAGAGTTCCAAGTACTTGTCAGTGCACGAATAACATCCCACTATTCGGCACAAGGCTGCAGAACTAGTGGCATTGATACTCGCTATTGAGAATCACGCAGACCAGAAAGTAACAGTGCAAAGTGACTCCGCCTATGTGACTCCACCGTGCACGCAGGCCTGGCAGATGGAAAAGGAGGGTCTGCCCCCGAGCAGACGGCACGCCAGTGCAACATGCAGCCTTGTTGGACAGGCTGATAAAAGCACTACAGCTCCCAGTGTGCATAGCGGTCATCAAGTGCGCCGCTCACACCAAGGGAACAGATTTCGTGTCACGTGGAAACCATGAAGCGGACACGGACGCCAAGCGCATGGCATCCAAGGGTGAGACAATCATGGCCGTGGAGGTGGCACGTACTCATGAACGAATGATGATAGCCCGAGCCACTCCAGAAGCCTATAGCAATATGGCGCAGGCACAGTTAATGGAACTCCAGGGGGAGGCACCTCAGGATGAGAAGAATTTATGGAAGCATCGAGGGTGTTCTTTAAACCCCTCTGATGGGTTATGGAGGCAGGACAGCATTGGTAAACCAGTAATGCCTGTCACCCTTCTAAAGGTAGCGTTAGAACAGCTCCACTACCCTTTCCATATGTCAAAAGAAAATCTTGCTGCAACGCTCTCAGAAGACTGGTTCGCGCCGAATTTAGCGGAGCATGTTGCATTCTTTATGGTCAATTGCATAATTTGCCAGCAATTCACCTCTGGGCACACATTGAAAGTGATGAGAGGAATCATTCCCAGACCTGAAGGGCCTTTCCAGCACCTGTATATCGACTATGTCGATATGATTCAGGTTTGTAATGGGTACAGGTAGTTAATTGTCGTGGTGTGTCCATTCTCCAGATGGATAGAAGCAGTGCCCTGTACACACCCTGACGCTGCCTGTGCTGCTAATTTCCTGGTGAGGGAGGTTTTCCCCAGGTGGGGGGTGTGTGAGGTTATGAGGTCAGATAACGGGCCCCATTTTGTGTTTGAGCAGATTAGCTTGTTGCTTGGTATAAAGCACAAGTATTCGTCGGCGTATCACCCAGAAGGAAATGGCGTATGTGAACTGCTCAACGGCCTGTTGAAAGAAAGGACAGCTAAGTCGAAGTTCACATTAAAGAAGGGATGACTGCACTGCCTGCCATTGGCATTGTATGCGCTTCGGAACCAGCCAGGCTCCGACCATCACCTCACGCCGCATAAAATTATCACTGGTAGAAGGATGAGAACCCCTCTTACCCCCGGAGATAGAGCTAGATGTGATGCCCAGCCTGCTAGGGAGGTTCTGGGAGCAGAAATGAAGAATTACCTTGACTGTTTTACCTCTAGTACATCTGTCATTTCAGGCCAGCTGCAGCGCCGGTGTAAAGGGAACAGCACATCGCAAACCGCAACAGACGGTGCTGAGACAGGCACAGCACACAGCCTTTGTGCGCCACTCATCTTCCCTGGTGACAGCGTTTTGGTGAGGAACTTTACGAGGAAGAAATGGGACGAACCACGATTTAATGGCCCTTTCATCGTAGAGGACTGCACCCCGTACGCTGTCAAGCTCCAAGGAAGAAGAGCCGGGATCTTCCTGAATGACGTCAAGCCCTTTATAGGAGAAGGCACTCCTACTACATCTACTGCCGAGGAATTTGCAGACAACGGAGAAGAACCTCAGCACCTGCAGACAAGATCTATGGTGAGGAAGAAGGACGCATGAGCAGACAAGTTACAAGAACGAGGAAAAAAATATATATATAAAAGTGAGACTTTCAAAACAAGACAGTTCTTCAAACCAAGTGAAAGGTGATAAGGGGACAATTAAATGAACATTCAATGTAGCCAACAAAGAACTTTTGTGAAAATCTTGTCCACACTGAACCTTTTCTTTAGGCATAAAAAAGACAATAAGAAGCAAGCAAACACCCTGTGCAGCCAAAGGTGCAGGGTAAATGAAGAAAAACACGTATTCATATCAGCAAAAGCGTTAAGATCATGAACATTTAAAAGCCACACAAAGCATTGAAAAACCGAAGACTCTGGTAAGCAACAGAACCGGACATTCCTGAGAACTGAAACTGTTATTCTGAAGGACCCAGCATAAAGACTTTGTTCGCGATCATATGGTTCATCCCTGCAGAAGCCTCACGTAGGATGTGCTAACCTACTTCCAACTGGTGGTACTGTCATACCCGTCACTCATAGGGAGAGAAACAAGTGTCACTGAATACATTCAAGACCCAGAAAACGAGAAGGTAATCAGGCAACGATTAACTGTCATCGCAGAGGTCTTCGCCGAGTTGCCAGAGCACAGTTACTCAAAGACCAATGCTCCCGCCTCAAGCAGTCATAGACGAAGTGACCTACACATTACTATTTCGAATCATTGAGGAGTGCCCAGAACATGTCGCGAGGACCACAGATACACTGACGTTCATCAGAGATCCCCGAAACAATCATTTTCTAAACCAGATATGGAGTAAACTAAATAATGTGGTAGCAGACCACGCAGCAGGAAGGTGCAAGACCTGTTCAAAACAACAGAAAGACTTGTGATCGGGACCCAACAAAACAAAGCAAATGCCCCTGTCCCCTGCAGACATGCAGCTCGCCCACAACGTCCTAATTAGACTCGTTGCAGACTATTCAGAAATGGTGGGAAGACCTGCTGACGTTGACGTTGCAACGTTTCTCAGAGACCTAGTCAATTTCCTACACATGAAAACCCTTCTCCATGGATTCATGCTCCAAGTGGAGCTGTCCAACTTCCAGTAAGAATTCCTAAGGAGATTCCTGTGAAACTATCCGGCGAGGGACAGATCGAGGAGGTAAAAACAGATTGCACTGCATGGAAGACCTGTGACCTAAGAGCCAAAGAGACAGAGCATATGTCATTAACACCCGAAGGCAGTCGATACGCATTTCGCGTTTTCTTTCATCTCATTGACAACTTTCCAGAACTAGTGGGCAGACCTCACAACATTGATGTGCCCACTTTTCTTAATGATCCAGCAAAGAATGCCCAACTGAACAGGCTCCTAAGAGCTATTGCATCACAATTAAGAAGCAATTATGGACATCCGCTGCTGAGGTGAGCCTTAGAAAGGAGAGATCCAAGATAAAACTCTTTAGAATCCCCAGCCGGGGGCAGAGTAAGGAAACAAAGACACAGTTCTTCATGCTCCCAACGTAGAACGAATCAAAAGGGGATAACTACATCTTGAACTTCTTTTCCTATTTTTCTTATTTTTTTTCTATTTTTCATCATCATCCCGCAGTGGAGTAAATGGGGGGGAGAGAGACTGTTGAGCAACTCGACCTCGAAGAACCAAGCGAAATGAGCAGAGCCACGAACTTCACTGCCGTGTTTACCTTTTTCAACCTTTTTCTTATTTTTTCCTACCTCCTCATATGTTCACTGTTATTTTTATTTTTGTTTTTATTTTTTCAATGGTTTATCTATGCGTGATGTGCAGCGAAGCCATCCTTTCATGGCGGCGCAGTGAACAGATCCCTGCATGGCCTCAGGGCCGAAGCGAATTGGAAGAGTGCCCTGGGACTACGTTTATCACGGAAATACAAAACAAATGTGATGTGCTGAAAACGATAGTTTAACCTTTTCCATAATCTAGCAGAGGAACTGTATTACATTAAGCAGAGACTATCATCATCATCACTCGTAAGAGTGGGGGGACATTGAACTGCACTTTTCACTTTAGTGTGTACTGAACGTTTGAGCAACGAGATTAGAACAAGAAGAAAGAAATAGACTATTGACTATGGACATATTTGAAATGGGGGCCCAAAACAGTAATTTAGTTGTGCCGCCAGCACAAGGGCGCCCACGGTTACCTGGAAGGAGATGCTGCAAATTGTCCTTTAAAGCCGTAATATGTATTTGCATGGTGATTATTGTAGTGTTTTTGTCTCTAACTATCAGAACTGCATTCATTATCGGTGCACGGAGCGTCCCAATGTCTGTGCGTCCACCAGGTAATGAACATCTGGGGCCCACAAAAGCACCCAGACCTTATATTGTCATCCCTGTTCCAAGAAAAACTGATGATAAAACAAACGATTTACAGTTGAATGTAATTAGCAGTAACACGTATACACTTGAAGTAATGAATGGTGAGAAAGGCTGTAGACAGGGTCAGCACGGAATGAATGATAACATAGTACTGTCCTTGGCATGCACCCATACACTGAGTGCACACGAACAAGGACAAGTGTCAATGGCTACAAAACCGCAGGCCAAACTAACTGAAAGGGAGAAATCACCGGTGGAACAAGCAGCTCCAGAAAGCAGGGAGCAAAGTGAGAAACCGAACTGAAATGAGATAGCACAATCACTCAATGAAACGAAGGAATCCGCAAAAGAAATCACTGAGAAAACGCATGTGGTAGTCAAGTATGTGTTCCCGCTCATACGTAGAGCAAAGAAACTACATGAGGAGTTGAGCAAGAATGCCACAGAACCTGTAATAACGAGCATGTCTGCTCCAACGCCAGAGATAAGCAACAGGCCTACAATGCCACCACGCGTTGGGAAGATAACGAGCCAATGGTGGTGGGAAGAGTTCTACAACAGAGTGTACGAGGGAAAGAAAAGAAATGCAAGCCCTTCCTCTAATATGACAGTGCAGGAAGTGAGACCTGCCCCACCAAGGATAACGCCCGAGAGACTGCCTGAACGAAAGAGCAGTACAGACGCATTCAGAGACTTAGTGATAGCCAACTACAGAAAAACATCATGGCCCATTTTGGAAACAACATGTGGTACCAGCACATGAAGGAAGTTGGATGAAGACAATCAGAAGGGGAATGTTTTGTCTGTGCACTCCTGCCATACAGCATGGGAAAGTCCAAGATCTTTGTGGCTATAGAAGTAGATGTCCCCACAGCACACTGTATGTCGCACGTAGCTCTGTGCAACACCAGGGGACAATTCATGGGAAGAGATGCCTCATTGATATGGGCCAACGAAAAGGACTACCCTGATGAAGACGGGTTTGTCCTGGACATCAAAACAAGAAATAGGGTGGACACCAAGAATCTTGTGATTAGATATGAAAATCCTGACGTCAAAGGGTCAGGAATAAGGTGGGAAATAAACTCAAGACTGAACGCCCAAGGGAAAACGGCAGAAGAAGCTCAAATATGGGAGAACCAAGGACAAATGCAGATCTGGGGATCAGTAGTCTCCCCAGACGGATGGGAAGAAGGAGTAGTAATCTGCCGAGCTTGGATGGTCCTTGGAGCCTGTAAAGAAGCAATAGAGAACTCACAGAGACTATGCAGACCATTGTGGCCAAAATTGGTAAAACTGTTGACATGGGTCGAAGACAGAGGAGGACCCTTGCAGATAGTACTGCTGGAAAACCCGAAACTGTGCTTTAGAAGTAATGGCATGAGGAAAATGGGGGAGAATCAAAACAGCGGACGAATATATGAAGCCCCAGGAATAACACAAGGAACCACAGTCCTAATGGATCACTATTGGGCATGTGGGTCCAAGGCATATATAAGACTACCTAGGAACTGGGGAGGCATATGCACACTGGTGAACGTCCATGTTCCTGCACTAGTGATCCCAAAAAGTTAACTGAATTTGGACAGCTTTCCGAAAGCAGATGCTCATCTGAGGAAAAGGAGGTCTGTGGAACTAAAGTCCTTAATGAAGAGAGAAAACTACTTTTTGGCCAAATCAGAAGAGGCATTTCATGCAATTCCATACGAACACCGGCTGTTTAGCCTCACCTCAACAGTATTCACCACAATGCTCTTGCCACACATCCAAATTGGGGTGAATGCTAAATGGTTGCAGATAACCAGATGGAAGTTACTGCAGACCATCAATACCACCATAAAAGGGTTCAACGCAATCAAGGAAGAACTGAGAGCAGTCAGACTGATGACCCTCCAGAACAGATATGTGCTTGACATGATCACCGCAATGGATGGAGGTGTTTGCGAAAAAATTGGAGAATCATGCTGCACTTTTATACCATCACATGACGAAGAAAATGGAACCCTCACAGAGGCCATAAGCATGTTAACGACCCTGAAAAACCAGATGACTGAGGAAACAGATGAAGTAGATGATGACAGCTGGTTTGGGAACCTATTCTCATGGGTCCCGCAATGGATGGCTGATATATTCAAGTTTCTGGGAGCTTTGCTAGCAATGGTGCTGCTAGGAGTCTGTGTTATCAAGATAATCATCACACAATGCCAGAAAACTGCAAAGAAGGCCATTGGGATGAAACGTATGGTCGATTGGTCGATGTCGAACCAGGTTTGAAACCCAGAGACCTGACAGATGAGGAGATAAAGGATTTCTTGAAGGCCAGTGAATTTGCACCAGAGGGAAAAAAATTCACTTATCCCAAGAAACGAAGAAGGTATGAAGATTTACTGCAGTACAAATGGACAATGCCAGTTGATGACTTGGAACAAGGATGACCATGTGAAAACAGCAGGAAGCTTGAAAGGGGTGATAAAGATAACGACACCAAAATTGTATACTTTCACGCCTTCTTGTGTAAACCCAAGAGACGATGAGCAAGAAGCTGAGGAATCAAAGAAACTGAATATAAAGGAGGAAGTAGGAGTGGTCGATGAACCGACCAGAGGGGGGAGTGTAGAGGAGGTCCCAGATATGACCCGCACCTCTGCCCCCATTGCGAGTTGCCAGTTGCCAGTAAGGTACTTGCCGTGGTATGTGACGTACGAGGAGCAGCTGGACCAACAAAGGGCTGCAATGGGCCACTGCCCTGGGTACATTAGAAGATCAATACCTGTTGAAATGCCCATAACCAGGCAACCCTGGGCAGCACGGTACCCAATCAGACAACCGTACCTGCCATTGGTACGAAACGACGAGTATTTACAGACTGTCCATGAGGAAACCCCGAAGGACTAATGGAAGGCCAATGTAAATATACTAAGGGCCTAGGCAGCCCTGAGCACAACCAGAAGTGGCTACTGGAAGCTATGCATGCCAGTACCGACAACTGCGAGAATAATTGTAATGGACGAAGGGGAGAGACACTGTGAAAAACGTATGAGAATGGTGCCATAAGACAAGATGGAAGCAACCGCCTTATTGAACGTGTGTAAATAAACTTGAAACGCAAGAAGCTAAGTAATCGATACCGCCTGCAATGCTTAAGTAGACGAATAGAGCGGCATGCGCCAACTATATATGTCTACCTCAATGCAGCACAATGTACACGTGTAAATCCATTTTGTATAAGCAGAAGTACTCCCAGGTGGCCAAGGCCTCACTGCCCAGGTTTCATATCCAGGCCCAAACCGAGGAAAGGAGCGGAATCGAAACCTAACAAAGGATGGCTTAAGCCTGGGGAATCGAGGTCAACCCGGGAGGGGAAGGCAAGCTCAACTAAGGAGAGTCAAAACGTCAGAGCATACCAGCCTGCCCTGTGAAGGTCAAGATAAGAGAGGCCCATGCTGGTCTGAACACAGAATCAAATGCACAAAAAGACTGAGAACTGAAGCAGATTCACGGTGAACAAACACGTGACCAGACAGGCGCGTAGATGTACCACCGCCTGATGTCAGCCAGAACCCGAGGATGCCATAACTTTTCCTGATAAGAGACTACAGATCCGAGGCCATACCCACCCAACTAATTGACACATAGCCCTAAAACACTGATTGATGGAAGGGTGAATCTTGGGACACTAGGCACCTGGGTGTCTATTCTGTGTGCTGCTAATTAAAGTGGAGATTTATGTTTAGAGGTTGTCTTGATATTGGGAAAATCTTCCTCGGGACCAGCCCTTGAGAGCAAAAATTACCCAATTCAGCCCAAAATACAGGTTCTATTGTGCCGAGCAGTGAACTCATGCTAGTGACAAATGACACCTTCAAAAAGTTTTAGCATTTATTCTAAACAGTGAATTTCAACAACATCTTGGGATTCAAGTTAGAGAAGATTACAAAGCACAAAACTTAGAGAAATACAAAATATAGAGAAACATAGAACTTAGAGAAACATAGAGAAACATAGAGAAACATAGAGAAACACAGTCTTACGCCCCTTCAATCAGCACTGGGAGACCCTGGCCCTCATAAGCTAGCTGTTGCAAGCCCCGCTCAGAGGACAGCGCTGCAGGGTGCCGACAGAGCAACAGGTTCCGGACACTCGATTTTGCTCGAACCAAGTCCACAGATCGATCTCCCACCTGAGTCATGTGGGCATGCATTTTTATAATCTCGTGCTGTTAGTCCATGACGCACAGTTCTAGAACCTTCCCTGTGCAAAATATAGGCTTGCTCATGGAAAAACCCAACTCTGTGAATTTCCACTGTGCTCCTTTTCTGTGCCCCTCCTCCCTGCTTGGAGCCCATCTGCGTGAAAACTCAGGAATGTCTTATCAGTGCCTTCCCAGAGAAAAGAGGATTTGTTTACGAAACCATGCAGGGCTACAGTTAGAAAGGCAGAATATTCTAAGAGAAGTCTAGATGAATTAACCCTATGTGAGCAAGCTCTAAAAGGCATGCACTCATAGCTTAGTGTTCATAGCGCTTAAGATTGGCTATCTAAGCGCTATATAGGTGCCATAATGTTCCAAACACTCCAATAATGTCTATTAACTACAGAACTGGGGCCTTCGCCCTGCCTGTCTATCTACAATGCATAATGTGACCTACCACTCCTACTAGGCCTGCATATTCCTCGTAGCTCACTACTGCGTAATGGAAGTGCTACAACAGACTACTGTCAGCATTTTTGGCACATACTTTGAATAAACTATTGGCTTTCAGCGGCTAATGCTGTCATCTAAAGCCCTGATTGGCAAATTTGCAATTTTGTGTATCACTACAGAGGTGTAACATGCCCAATCACAATGGACCATGTAATCTAGGGTCCTATAGAAACTGTAACCAATAGGACGTCGTACTTTCAGTGACATCAATCACGTGTGTTTTAGAGGGATTGGCGTAGACGCCCACCCGATAAGAGTTATCCAATCCGTATGCTTTATTTTCATATACAGATATAACCCCTATACTTAAGTTACCTTTCCCAACCAATTATATTGCATGATCATTTTTTATAGAAGTGTATGTCAATGATGACGGAATTTCCCAATAAAAGAGGCTGTTTGACTGAAGTTTGGGGAAGTCGGGGCGAGACAGGTGTTCGCGATGCTGCTGATTTCCATAAACTGATGTATGTATCATTAAACGGACTTCCCTTTGCCAATTTACTGAGTCCTGATTATTGATTCTTGCCGTAGTATGTGAATCCTGCACTCTGTCCCTGCATGGTGCAGCTATCTTGTATTACAAATTTTCGAGGGTGAGTGCTGACCAATGGGCCCGTCAGTAATTACCTCTCCTCGTCAACACTCCCGTAACAGCTCAAGAGCTCCCTGGTCTGGTAGACACCATGGACAACAATGAACAGCTGGCATTTTTTAGAGAAGACCATGGCAAAAGGGTTTTTGGGACAATATTGGGTTCAGCCTGGTGATCCAAGAATGTATCAAACCACCAGCAAAAGCATCGCAAGATGAGGAATATTACCATTCCCAAGCAGTTTTCCAACATTGCTGGCATTCCAACCGAATATATGCAGGACTTACAACACTTGTAGCATAAGCCCTTAACTCTTAGCCTTCTGCCATCTGGACGGTCGTGGCCAAATTCAGGCAGCTGCTAAAGGCATGTCTCTTTCTGAAAAGAGAGTTATACTCTAAGCATATCTGGGACTCTAAAAAAAACATACAATCCATTGCTCTTTCTTGTTAAGAATGGGTTAAAGTTTGGAGCATCATTGGTCCAAGGCAGAGCACCTCGCAAGAAGGAACTCTAGGACCTGATACAGTGGACATAAAGCAGTATTGCCATCAAACAGAAGGTACAATTGTTGCAATGGGATGTTTCTAGCTGTGAGGCACTTGGCCACCCAAGAAGCAGATGGCACACTACCCCTTGAGACTGGAGCAAAGTCATTCTTCCACCTGGACAAGAAAGAAGGGGACCTCATGATCCGAGATCCAGGGCGCCTAACCGTCCTAGGTTATAATGCCACACTTCAAAGGCAGAAGAGCCCACCAAAGGAATCACACTCCCGGCAGCACTGACGTGGTGCGCTAGATCCAAGACCGAGACATCAGACCAAGGGTTCTCTGTTGAAGGTGGCTATAGATCAAGCCATCGGAAAGTGCCACTTTCCCTTTGAGTCACTGTTTTCCAGCACTGCATTTGCCCTGCTGTTTTGCTTGGCTCTTCAAGTGTGCAGACTGGTGGCCCAGGGGCCATCAAAGCTTAAGGGCAGTCAAGCTCTGCGACGTGACATCAGAGCACTCATCACCCTCATCAAAAGCTCCATGCCTGCCTGGACATCAAAATCATAGCACCAGAAAATACAAGTAATTGCCAATAATACTTGTAAATAGGCAATCAGAGATGCTCAGGAGAGCATTGGTATTAATTTAAACCTGAGGGTTGTCAAACTATTTATGTGAAACAAGGAGAAAGCAAATGACTTTTAACGTTGAAGAAAGCCTATGACAAAGGGAGGAACGCATAAGTGATTGCCAAAATGATTTAAAGTGAATGTAATATAGTAGATAATACGGCAGCAACGCCTCGAGGACGAGAGAAGGCAACAACAGGCGGATGTTGAGGGTTCCTTGATCAGGAGCCAGGGCGCTACACTCCTCACCACCACTATTCGCGATGTGAACGTCGGTCCTCTAGCACCCAGCAATAGTCCCACTTGCATTGCCCAGCCTTGTATCAGGACAGCACCGAGCCCATTATGCACCCAGTGAAAAAACTAACACACATTCCGACTCCTCTCCCCAGGACATGTTCCATTCCCACATAGCAAGCTACGCCCCAACAGCAATACAGTACTGCAATAAAAATTAACCGGGTTTTATTAGCTTGGAATTCAAGCACTTTACAGTAATAAACAGCCAAATAGGGGTTCCCAAGATTATAAACCGGTGTGTTGGCTTGCATTCTGCGGTGAATATGTTCATAGTCCACCTTATGGGCATTTACTTTCCCGTTCATACTTGGAAAGCATTCACTGCTGCTGTCTGTGTAATCAATGACCCCAAGCATTGATAGGATAGATAGCAAGAACCGAGAACCGAGAAAGAGAAGGTTCTCTGCCTATCGGGAAGCGTAGGTGGGGCGTTGCCTGTATTAATGAACCCTTGGCAACAGTGACAGGAATGCTAGCAAGATCCTCAGGGCAGCCCATGCACTGGGAAACAAGTACTATGTCTCCATGCTGCAGAACTACCAGGGAGTGAGAGCTTTCTTCTGAGTAGGTGGCTGAATGCGTCTCGGTTCTTCCGCCAACGGGGAACATTCTGTATCCAGCTCTGGTGCAAAAGCACCACCCTTTGCCAACCATTGCTCCACCTCCTGGCACCATCTCACCAGGTTCTCTTCCTAGCTGATGCCCTTGTGTTAGACTGAAGCCCCATTTTGCAACGCGGGCAGACAGATGAGCAAACACATCTTTAGAGTGAGGCATTCATGTTGTCAATAAGTGGGTTGTTTTAAGACAATAATTCTGGGAAGTGATGACTCATTGGAAGATCTGACTGCATGTAAAAAAAAATGTTTATTTTAGAGGTGCAATGGTGGGACAAAAACTAATACTAAGAGGATGGAAGTCGGCTCAAGTGGTGTCTATAGAAATGTGGTTTACAGAAACATAACTTGGCAGATATGGAAAGAGTGCTATATCGGAGGGATACGAAAATGGCTTTATTTGAGAAGATTTGGGGTACATTTCTGACACTGTACTGATCCAAGAAATTTTGATGTGAATTTTGGGGTGGGTGGTGGAGGAGTAAAGGTAAATAAGTTGAGGGATGAAAATGTATATAATATACAATTGTTGTGTCAATGTAATGTTTCAATGTTAATACCGTAAACTAAAATACAATTTAAAAAAAATAAAAAAAATAAGTGGGTTAAAGCACAGTGAACTTGCACAGATTTTGGTTTTCATTCCTCTCCTACTGAGCCTGGTTCACAAACATTCATTTCATCTTCATATCCTCGTTTGTTTTGCCTCAGAAGTAAGTTCCATCTCTAAATATGTATTTTGTATTTATTTTAATTTATATAGCGCCTTAATGTTTCAAGTTTTTTATTTATACATATAGCAAAACAAATGCTTTGTACAACCATTAACAATTCATCGTCACATATAGCCAGAAGTTAAAAAGTAAGTTTTAAAAATAAGAAACATTTCTCACAGTTCATATATATACACTACAATTCATTACATGGTCACTCAAGACAATTTAAAAGCAGTACAATCTGTTTATAGAAAGCAGTCATAAAATATATCAAATTTAAATCATCGCCATGCAGAAATTGAAGCCATAAGTCTTCTATTTCACTAGGATCATAACAATTATTGTATGACTTCATATGTTTGTATCGAACAGCATCCAGACTTTCACAAGTAATTAGTAGATGATGTAATGTCTCAGTTATGTTATTTCCACATAGTCGACACATACGCTTCGTGTGGGATAATCCCATTCGTGCACCCAGAGTATCGAGTGCCACTGATTTGTTAAATTTCAGTAAGAGATATACTCGAACAGTTTGCGGACTTGGATACGCATTAATGTATCCTGGTGTACATGTTCTTATTATTCACTCTTGACAATAAAATCCACTATGGGATTTAGTGGCGAGATTAGTTAACTGTTGTTCGTAACAGATTTCTTTCATTACTCTTTTGAGTTTTGTTTTTATGTTCAGAATGCTGGGATTACATTGTAAGGGCAATGAACCAATCCACTGTGAGTGATTTTTTTTCAATTTGCCCATTATTCCAAACGAAGCAGGCCCATCCCGGCTCAGTATAGCAGCAACATATGGTACAATTATGGTGTCAACATTCAAACGGTTTAATTTTTCAAAGTTTAACACACAGTGACTGAAAAAGACATGTGACATCCCCAGTAAGTCAAATTCTAAATAGATATACTCTGCACTTACGGTGGCTGGTAAACAAAATAATTTACGTAACAAACGAGCTTCAAACCGTTCAACCAGCTTGATGATGTTATGACCCCAAATAATTATTGCATACAATAGTATGGCTCTGATTTTAGCTGTGTATATGGTCAATACTGCGGATACAGAATAGCCACAGTTTCTGCCAATGAATATGCTCAAAGCATTGGTCGCAATGGTGCAGCGATTTTTGAAGAGATGTCCATTGGGTATTCCAATTCAAACGTTCGTCCACAATAACACCCAAATACTTATAAGATTTTACTTGTTCCACCTTTTCGTTATTCAATTGCCACACGTATTTTTTTGGGTTTCTTTTTTTAGTGAATACCATCACTTTGCTCTTATCGATGTTTATAAGTAGACCATTGTCTGAGCAGTATTTAGCTAATGCGTCTAGCATATGCTGAAGACCAGCAGGGGTGTAATCCAACAGGATTAGGTTGTCAGCATATGCTAACCAACCAACAATTACCTCAGAGGTTTTCACTGGGTTCGCTTTGCTCAGGCAGAAAGTGGATTGCATATCTGCCAGATATAGATTAAAGAGCACTGCAGCAACCATACAACCCTGCTTTACTCCGCTGGTCGTTGGCATTGTGGCTGATAGTTTGCCCTCAGCATTTAGGCGTATCTGTACTGTTGTATTAGTGTGCAACATCATTAGCATTCGAAGAAGACCTGGTGGGATCCCCCACTTGTGTAACCTTTGCCACAAACGATTTCTCTGCACCGTGTCGAATGCCGCAGAGAAATCGATGTATGCACAGTACACATCGAGGTTACGCTTTTGCCAGGCATGCTCAACTGCAGTAGTTAGCAAAATCAGACTCTGCACTGTGCCAGACCCATTACGAAATCCAATCTGATTTGGAGGTAGTATATCTTTTTCTGTTATCCATACATTAAGTTCCTGTAAAAGGACGCGAGCAAAGATCTTAGATGACGTGTCAAGCATGGTTAACATACGGTAATTATTGGGGGAATCCCAGGCACCCTTTTTGTGGACCGTGAGTACATGGCTAAATTGCCAGGACTGAGGGATCGATCCAGTTACACCAATCTGTGTGAATAATAAATGCAGGGCAGTAGCCCAGAGTTCGGGCTGTTTTTTTATTAAAAGATTACACACGCCATCTGGCCCTGCAGCTCTTGAATTTTTTAGCTTTGTAATCATCCCAGTTATATCAAGTATTGAGGTCTGGCAAACCCAGTGTTCAGCTGGAATTTGGAGTATGTTATCATTGGTAACGGGACGACCCAGAGTTCTACTTAGATGACTACACCATTGTTCCTCTGTAATGCAGTTAATGGTCAGAGGGCGGGGGTGTCAGTGTTGTAGTAATTGCCATATACCAATGGTATTACCAGTGCTTGCTTTTTCGGCAATTTGTTTCCATAATTTGACACCGCACTGTAGTTTATGATGTGAAAGCCATTTTCTATGATTTTTTATGGCCATTTTTATTAGTGATGGGACAGCCAGTGCGGATGTACATTGAGCATGTTCGGCTAGTATCTTATATATATCTTTGCACAACTTTCTCTTGGCCTCACTAATGGCATTGTCAAATCCCACACGACGTTTGTTTGGAAGGTTAGTGTGTTCTGCACTGCTAATATATGACCGTCTTTGAATAATCTTTTCACTTATTTTCAGCATCATGTCTGAGAAATTCGACAACATAGCATCTGCTTCATTCACACCACCAGAGCCGATTTGAATGAAATTTGTTAACAATTCCGACACAACTGTGTCCACACGGTTAACATTACGTTCATGCCATCTTATTCGATTCCCAGCCTCATTTAGGGACAATTGGCCATTTCCATCATATTCAGCAGCAATTATTGTTTGTCATGGCATCGTTAATAACCAACACAGTGGCACATGATCACTTTCATGTCTAGTGACTGTGCTCATGTCCATTATGTAGGGTATGCCATTCCGATTTGATAGTGCATAATCAATTGTGGAAGCCGAACGACCCTCAATTCTAGTGAAGTCCATATTACAGTCACCGGGTGTCAATCCGTTCAATTTCACTATCCCATGTGCTGCTAACATGGAGTGCTACTGTGCTCCCTGCTTATTTGGTTTCACCGTGAGTGGTTCCATCGAGATAAATTCAGAAATACAAGCCGCAGTGAGCGGGAGATGACCAATTTTCCCATTATAATCACCGACCAACCACACTGGGATTTCATGGCTGTATTTCTGCAGCAGTGCATCAACAATTTTAACGTTTGCGGCAGTCTTTGCCATGTTTGGAGGGTCATATACATTCACTAACAATATATTAAGAGATGCTAGCGAGAGCATGGTGACCAGGATGTACTCTGACGATTGTTTTAGTTTCACTATGCGCCATGGAGGGTGCACAGATACAAGAAGACCACCTTTTGGACGTGCCTTGAGTGGCAATCTGGTGGATTGTGCTACGACCATCTATCTGTACTTCTGCCAGTAACCAAGTTTCCTGCAAGGCTACCATGCTAAACATGCTCATCTTACTCATCAGGCCACCACTGTCGAACAGGTGGGTATGCCCTCTAGTGTTCCATGATAAGAGCATATCCACCGTATCGCATCACTGAGGCTCGGCAAGGAAGTGAGTCTTGAATGCCATAGGCAGCCACTGCCAATAACCATCAGAGGGGGTATTAGGAAGTTCTACACTACTCTTGTCAGCGGTTTCCACTTGAACTTTGGCCGTATGTGGATCCACTCTTAGAGGTAAATTACCTGAGGCACCATTTGATACATTCACTTGTATTACAGCTTCATTTTTATTTAGGGGGATTTCAACCTGTGAGATATTGTAGCCCAATCGCAGAAAATCTGCCTCAAACCCCAATACGTAATTCAATGAGGCATCTGCTGAGAAGGAGATATTTGTTATAAATTGATTTTTCAGTACAGCCTGATCTACTATTCGTATGTCATTAGAGGCGGTACGATTGACTTAAATATGCATAGGACAGCTGACCTATTTAATGGTGTCGATGTGGGATCCTGATACAGTTGGACTAGTTGAAGAGCTGGTATCATCGTATTGTTTGCAGAAGCGCCAATTACTTTAGAGTTGGTGCCTGCTAGTGTAACAGCAGTGACTGCCTGTGTATTCTGTGGGTTAGCCCATACTACGGACAGAGTTGATTGTTTCTCACAGTTCTTTTCTTTTTTAGCTTTTGGGTTAGGCAATTTCAGTTTTGATGTTTTATTCTGCTTAGATTTATTAGATTTCGGGTTTGCAGTGTTGGTTGGACTGCATTCAACTGTAATTACTTCTTCCTCTTCTACGATGGGTCCCGAGACCGATAGTGCGGTATTCACTGCTACAGCATTGTCTACAATTACCACGTCAGAAGGACCTTCATTAGCACTACATACTAATTCTTGAACCGGCGATACTTTGCTATGTTTATGTTGTCCATGAGAGCGTCTGCAACCATACATAAAAGCATGGTGTACAGGTGCTAATCGTGGATTGTGAATTTTATTTTTCTTCAGTTTTTTGGTCTTTGGTACAATATCTATGCGTGAGGGTACATTTCGTGGAGGTGTCCGGGCTGACACACCGTTACTGGTATGAAACAGCCACGCATGTTCTTATGAATAATCAATGATTGAATAGTGATTTCTTTTTCTAGGGTTTCACGCTTGCTAATTAATAATGTTAACAAGTTTTAGAGCGCATAAAACATATCATCAGAATTCATGCTTATATCTGTGGAATTACTCGCCGCATTCTCACTCATTTTAGACAATTCCTTGGTGATAGAAAATGGAATACACTCTGTGTTTTAGTATCTATTGAATGGGGTGGAAAGAAGGAGAGCACAGGAGGGGGAAGTTAATCAATTACTGGCGATACAATAGGTGTATGAGATATCTCGGGATTGACGTCACTGTGGAAGCCACAGGGTTTGCTAGGAGGGGTAAAATACATGGGTGTGGCAGCAGCCTCCAAGAGAGATTGCTCAGGGTCAAGACCCATGTATTCCACTCCAGGATCATACAATAAGGATTCAGGAAGGTCAATAGATGGGCATATCTCTATAACTGGGATAGATAATGCGTGAACTAAGGTTATATGGCCATTATTGTGCACTAAGTCTTCGTCATTATTAGCTCTTTTTTTTGGTGAAAAGACAGGGGCAGTGGGGTTTAAGCTACCTGTTACTTTATCAACAGGCTCACCGCATGGCGAGTATTCAATTGCAGTATTTACCATGTGCACCACATTATTGTTAGATGGTGGTGCCACATAGGTATGTGCTCCTAGTACATCACTTAATAGTTTTGAGCTTACACAGCCTAAGTTTGTTGTGAGATCATTCGCTAAATCATCTTTAGCAGATTCTAAAACAGAATTGGATGACCCACGTAGTGGTGTTTTACTGTAGTATTCCGTCATTTGCTTACATTTTGGCTGTACTGTTTTTGGGTTAGAAATAACCTTCGGAATACATATCCGTCTATTCTGAAGATTTTTATGCATTGCTAGTTCACTTGCATACTCATCATTATTGCTAGTTGCTGGATTATGGTATGATAGGTCAGGACGGATCAAGACTGATCAGAACTGTCTTGGTTAATAATACAAATACAAATGCGAGTACTAATACAAGTTAAAAATAGAGTAATAAGCTGCAGACAACTCTCTTAAATGTTTCACCGTTTAGTTATGGAAAAGTCAGCTCTTTACACCGGGGCCAGCGTTAAGTGTATACTGCAGACCCCTGTTATTCGAAACAACTAAAAACTGACAGTATTAACTATATGGCTATATGTGGCAGTAGAGGCATATGGCTAAAACAATGGTAATAACAGAGAGGTAAAAAATAAATAAAAGCAAGGCGAACACAGTAAACAACAGTGAACAAGGCAACAAGCTACTTCCATAAAAAGCTCATAAAAAGCTCTTAGGTTAGAGGCTCAGTAGGGACTCATGGTCTTCTATGCTATGTAGCCACCGACAAAAACCACTGCCACTGCTACAAGTAAGCTACAACCTCAAACTGCAGCTTCAACAGCATCAACAAGCTTCAATAAGCAAACAACAGAGTGGTAGGGTAACAGAGTCCCCCCCCAAAATGAGACCTTAAGTTTTTCGACTCATACACTCGTTCTATGAGCTAATTAGATTAAATTGAAAGGAAAAAAGCGAGTAAGGTCATAACACTCTAACCACTGAACGCGCCACGCGATCAGCACTTACTGAATTGCACTTCTTGAATGCGCGCGCATGAATGCGCACGCAGCGTGCATATATTGGTGCTTTCTGGGAAATGTGGAGGAGGGATCAAACGTTAAAGGGCCAGATCCAAGTCCAAGATAAAAACACAGACGCGGGTCCAGACGCAGGTCCAGCGGGTCCAGCGGCTTGCGATCAGCACTTACTGAATTGCACTTCTTGAATGCGCGCCTTAATCCAAAGCGCTTTACAAGAGGAACAAGTGAATACAACAAGCAATACTTGACAATGAATCTAAACCAGAAATCAGTATAACGAACAATTTACCTTTATGATGAGGCTAAGTACTAATAGAGGGACAGAAGGTAGGAGGAGAGGGTGGAGGTGGGTTAGGTGATGAGAGAGGAAACAATGGGCCCTAGGTGGGAGAGTGGAAGAGAGAGGATTTTAGAGAAGTGCCAAATAAGGGATAGGAGGTGATGGAGCAGACGGGAAGAGGAAGGCGGTTCCAGTGGAAAGCAGCAAGAAGTTGGAAGGAGCGGAAACAGGAGGGGGCACAAGGGAGAGGTGCAGTAGAGAGAAGGAAGAGATCTGCAGAACGGAGAGAACAAGAAGGAGTATAGAAAGAGAGAAGGGATGAGAGGTGCAGAGGGGCAAGACCATAGGGGGCTTTGAAGACTACGCAGAGGAAGTTACATTTGAGCTGGGAGTGGAATGGGAGCCAGCCTAGTGAGGTAAGAGAAGAGGCGATGGAGTCTCGAGGTGAGAGGAGGCAGAGGGAGCGAATGGCAGAGTGGTAGACAGATTTGAGAAGGGGAGAGATGTGGGGAGTCCAAAGAGAAGAGTAGAGCAGCAGAAAAGTCTGGAGAAGAGGTGGGAGGAGAGGAGGAGTTAAGTAGCTTGTAAGGTTAGGAAAGGTGTATCTAATGTACAGGCATGTGTTAAAACCAGTATCATTTGCAAAGGCGATCAACAGTCAGCAAAGCATTCTTGCTTTAGGTACCGTACAACATAGGGGATCAGAGATGGCAGCAGGCCGGTGGTCAATGGCGTAATTACAGGAACCAGGGACAGAACTACACATGAAATAGCCTAGTTGGGAGCAGATGAGAACTCAAAGTTTAGTAGAGAACAGACAGGTGGGGAGGAGGAGTGTTATGGGAGTAAGTAGAGGGAGAACCTTCATGGGTGAGGAGGTGGAGCTTAAAAGTTTTTAACACATAATGGGAAGTTACTCGAGTGGGGGGCTGGTAGGTCAGAAGACAGAGACAGATCAGATTTTGCCCAAAACGAAGCTGCACTGACTCTACCACTAAGGCAAAACAACAAATGCCCAGGGGAATGACTCCCTTCTCCTGGATAGCTTTCCCCAGCCTTAGTATATCATTCTTAGATGCAAAAAACTACTCCCACTAATTTAAAGTTCTCAACAAACACGCCTCCGCATGCATTGATCCAACTGTCCTGGTCGACATGTTCAATCACCCCTCAATCACATTGCCCCCACTAAATCTAGAAAGCCTAAACTTCGGGCTCACCTCAACTCTTGGTTTAAACCACAGTTGAGAATCTTATGCAAAGAAAAACCAAACCTTGAATCGCGCTGGAAAAGTAATCCCACTGAAATAAATAAAGCAAGTATTATTCTAGCCACTCTGAACTACAAAGAAGTCATACTTCAGGTGAAAAAAAACACCTATACCAAGCGTATCGAACACGCTACATCTAATACTAAAGAGCTGTTCAGAATACTGAAAGAATTGGAATCCCCTGTCACCCCACCTGACACCTGTATCAAAGATAGCACCTGGTGCGCTAATATTCAAAAGATGCTCCTTGGGAAAATAGCTTCTCTCCAAACTAAAATCAATGAGAAAAAAAACAGTCTGCAGATTGACCTGCAATTTAATACCCCGATGATCAAAAACAACTCTAATCTCGACTCACTGAAACCATTCAGCTTCTCACCCCTCTCCATCACTGAAGTTGAAAATATTATTAACAACCTCAAACCCTCTACCTGCCAGGTTGACCTATGCCCTGCTCCTATTATTAAGGAGGCCTCTCATGATCTAGCTCCTTTCATTACTACTCTCATAAACTCCTAATTTAGCTCCGGGATTGTCCCTGACAACCTGAAGGACGCCTGGGTCATCCCGCTTCTTAAAAATCCATCACTGGATGCAAATACACCAACCAATTACAGGCTCATCACTACGGTGCCATTTTTGCTAAAAATTCTTGATCGAGCTGTGTACTTGCAGATCCAAGATTACCTGGAATCCAACAAACTCCTGGGACTGAGGCAATCTGAGTTCCGTCCGCGGCACGGTACCAAAGCTGGCCTTATTGATCTTAAAACCCAGATTGACTCACCCTACTACTTTTATTAGATCTATCTGCAGCGTTTGACCTTGTAAACCGCCAAATACTTTGTCGACATCTCAAACTAGCTGCCCACTTTTCTGATAAAGCAACGGCCTGGATCAGTTTATTTCTGGATAACAGTTCTTGTGCGATTTTCGCTATAACGGGCCAATTGCACTGTTTCGCACTGTTTAGGGTTCTATGGTTAGCTAAGGATGTTAGGTACAAGTAGGAGTTGAAATTTCACGTCTATCACCGAAACTGAGGGAGTTATAGACGTTTAAGTAAAAGTTGTTTTTGCAAAATAGGTGTGAAAATGGAAAACAGAAATTCGGGTTTAAAACTAACAGATAGGTTTTCTTATACTATGTTAAGGACTACCAAAAAGAGAATGCCACACAGGAATCTATCATTCACGGCCGCTCATAACTATTCATGTGTGATATTCTAGTTTCCGTTTGGTTTGGGCATTACTCTTCTTAATCAAATGAATAAGAATTTAGGGTTTAGTTACACAGATGAGAGAAAGGTCAGTGCAAGGATAGTTCTAGCAATACTATGGTTCTGAATTAAAGATGGGATGGGTTTGAGATTGGGATCATACAATGCAGGCATATTATGGGTCACTGTTCTTCCTATTAATACTTACAGAATAAGTTATTAAATTGGACCGTCAGTTCTGGTCATAGATTTGGTCTGTCAAGGAAGGACAGCACATCAGGCGCAGGACTGGATCAGCTAGGTTGGTCACCGGATTTGCACAGGATCTGCCCTTCTTGTTTCTGGGTATTTCAAATCAGCTGGATAGTGAGTTCCTCAGGCAAGCCTTGTGGTGGCAAGCCAGATAGTTTCAGGATCAAGGCTTCCACACACTTGAGTGCTCCACTGGGTTGTGAGAATAAGTTTGGGGATTTAGGCCTTGCTGAAATTCAATAGCTCTCTACTGCTTGGCAAGAGTATTGGCATCTGGATCTGGAAGGATGTTAAAGCTGGATTTAGAATGCTGGAACAAAGTGCTTTGCCGGAATCAGGAAAGTGAGTGAATCAATGAGTCCCTATGTGTTGTCAGCTGTCTCTATTTGTCATGATCTCTGCTTCCAAAAGGTCAGGGTTTTCCCAACTCCCTTGGAAGCAGATCCATAACCCAGGTTCCGATTGCCAACCAGTCCCAATTGGGACCTTTTGGACCCAGTCCTGGCGCCAGTGGCACCAGGCTCATAAATATGCCCAGTCCCAGCGCTGGAAGAGTCAGGCTCATAATGCTTGGGTGGACTTACCTGCAGCAGACCATGCTGCTTACTTGCCTGCCAGTTGAGCCTCTGATCCTCTTCTGTTTGGAACTACTTTTCCTGTTGGGTGGGGCAGGAGCCACTCCCTAGATTCAGAACACTGGAACTCTTCTGGAAAGCAGGAACTCTTTTCTTACCTAGGCGTGGCTGTGGAAGGAGACACCTAAGCACTACAGGAGGCTATTTAAACCACACCCGATGGATGAATCTTGCTTTGCGTTATTCTGCATCCTCTGCAGCAGAACGCTCATCGTGTCTTCTGCATCTGATCCTGGGCCTAAGGAAAAAGGCTTACCATCCTGAATCCAGTCTTCAGCAACACCTATAAAGACAAGAAAATCCAGTCTTCAGCAACACCTATAAAGACAAGAAAGAACAGGTTAGCATTACGGTCTTCAGTGACAGCTCTTCACTTACCTGGTCCATCGGCTGTCACCAACGCCTCGCGCTGCATTCCGGCATCTGAAAGACAAAGGCTTACCTACTCTTCGTGCGCTCCGGAGGTCTTCACACTGCATTCCGGCATCTGAAAGACAAAAGCTTACCAACTCTTCGCACGCTCCGGAGGCCTTCAGCGCTGCATCCCACATCTGAAAGACAAAACAAGGTGCGTTTAAAGACATTGGGGAACTTTAATACTCACGTGCCATTACTCCTTTCCACATCTAACCCAGTGGGTATTCCGGCACCCTGCAGCCGCTCCGAACTTGTACCTGCAAAATAAAAAGACAGTTAGAGCGCATCGTGAAGCGGGCAACAAGCGCTTACTTACGTGCTTCCAGGCGCTTCTATTCATCACACGGGCTCCATCTTCAACTCACTTCATCCCGTCATCCGCCATCGCCGGAACCCTGCAAAACAAGAAACATCATTACTAAAGACTTTAAAGACATTAGAATTACTCGAAACTTACCGTTCGTGCAGTAAACGACGGACAGCAGTCCTCTGAAGTCAAGAGGCCTGCTCCCCTTATCCAGTGAAGAAACTGGTTACAGCACCCTGCCCCGAGGCAGATGGAGAGCACGGCGTTCACTTACCTAAGGTGAGAGCGTTAACCTTTGGGGTTCTACAGGAGAAGAGAAAGGGAAGAAGAGAGAGACATTCAATAACCCAGTTCCTTAATCCCATATTTTCTATCTGCAGACATCTTACCCTTTGAGTCAGACATACAGTGCACAGAGGTCCAGCCCAAAGAGCCAGCCGTGTGTTACACATCACCTTTGAAGATACGGTATACGCCCAGTCAAGACCGGCGCCTCTACGGGAATCAGGTGAGCGTTACAGAACGCAAAGCCTACCACAAAACTCCCGTCCAGGCGCTATGGAAACCTCGGATACCGACCAGCTAGCCCAGTTACTTGGGGAACTAAGGGCAGAAGTGCATGCAGCCCGTCAGGAAACAAACGCTCTAAGAAGGGAACTGATTATTTCCAAGGAGCGAACAGATGATCTCGCTAGACAATTGCTACAGTCACAAGCCGAACAGACCCCGTTACCCGCATCTGGGGGAAATCTTCCTTCTACATCCTCTATGAATCCAGTGCAGATCAACCTACCTGGGAATGTACCTCTGGCTCCGCCCGAACGATTTTCTGGTGACCCAAAGAGGTTTGCAGTATTTATCAATCAGTGCCGGTTGCATTTCTTATGCCGGCCAGCAGCCTTTCCAACTGATCAAGCTAAAGTAGCTTTCGTGCTTTCGTACCTTAGTGGCAATGCGGCAGACTGGTCGATCCCTCTAGTAAATCAAGATGATCCGGTCCTCCATGATTTTCAAGCTTTTCAGCTCAGTATGGAAAAACTGTTCGCAAGACATTCACAGGGGCAGGCCTTGGACAATGAGCTTCTTTCGTTGCGACAAGGTAATCAAGACCTTTTGGCTTATATTGCATCTTTCAACAGACTGATAGTGGAAACTCAATGGCCTGAGGACAAAAGGATTACGCTGTTTTATAGAGGTCTACGTTGAGAGCTCAAAGATGTGTTAGCCCAAGTAGTGAATCCCCCACAAGATTGTTCGGACTATATAGACTTAGTCGTTCAAATAGATCACAGACTGCAGAACAGGAAGGCCGATCGTTCCAAGTTTGATGCTCGAGTATTTTCCAACCCGCCAACTCCTTCCAAAGGAGTAGACTCCGGGGAACCCATGCAAATAGGGGGTCTGAAAGGTCCTCTAACACAAAAGGAGCGGGAAAGGAGAAAACAGTTGCAATTATGCCTCTATTGCGGAAACTCAGGGCACTTTCTTCGAGACTGTCCGGTGAAACCTGCCAAGAAGGCAGTAGGAGCTGCAGTTACCAAAGTTACAAACTCTGAGCAGGGAAACAACCTCGCCCGACAAGAATAGAGGTCCTCTTGCCGAGCGTGAAAACCAGTTCTGTGACCTCGCATTTTGTGATACATATGGTCCTCATTAGCCCTGATAATCCGGATCGATTACATGCAATTGAAGCTTACGTCGACAGCGGTGCCATCGGCAATTATGTGGATCATGAAATGGTTTTGAGGATGAATCTAACTCTTTGTCCCAAGGCTGTAAAGGACGTCATTACTACGGTGGATGGTACGGAGATAGCCTCCGGGCCAGTAACGCATACCACTCAAGAGGTGACGCTAGTAAGTCAAGATGGACACCATGAGAAGATCGTGTTCGATGTGATCAAGGCCCCTCAGTTTCAGATTATTCTAGGAATACCTTGGTTAGAGAAACACAATCCTCTGATCGATTGGCGAGCAAGAACGGTCCAGTTTCCAGAATGTGTCTCTACTTGTCACCCTCCACCTGGTGTTGCACTGGCAGCAATTTCTTCAGAGACTCCCCAGTTACCTCCCGAATACCTAGAATACCAAGATGTTTTCCGGAAGGATCAGGCTAACTCTCTACCTCCTCATAGGTCTTATGACTGCCAGATAGACCTGATACCTGGATCTACTCCTCCTTGTAGTAGAATTTATGCCCTCACCGAGCCTGAGAACCTTCACCTTCGACAATACCTGGATCAATACCTGGCAAATGGGTTTATTCGTCCTTCCAAGTCCCCTGCTTCTTCAGCTTTGTTCTTCGTTCCAAAAAAGGAAGGAGACCTTAGAACTTGTGTAGATTATCGCTCCCTGAACCAGATCACCGTTAAGAATAGATATCCGTTACCTTTGATCCCTGAACTCCTGGACCAAGTCAGAAAAGCATGCATATATACAAAGCTGGATCTTAGAGGAGCTTACCACTTGGTACGAGTAAAAGAGGGCGATGAATGGAAGACGGCCTTCCGCACCAAGTATGGGCTATTTGAATATCAGGTCATGCCCTTCGGACTTTGCAATGCCCCGGCCGCCTTTCAATATTTTATGAACGATGTCCTCAGAGAGCTCATAGATGTGTGTGTTGTTGTTTACATTGACGACATCCTCGTTTATTCTTCATCGGAATCTGAACATCGGAAACACGTGAAAATGGTCCTCGAAAGATTGCGTCAACACAAACTTTTCGCTAAGTTGGAAAAATGTGTTTTCAACGTGACTGAAGTTGAATTCTTGGGATTCATATTATCACCTGGCAGAGTGCGTATGGATTCAAAGAAGGTCGATGCAGTTCTCAAATGGCCATCACCATCCTCCGTAAAAGGTGTGCAAAGCATGTTAGGCTTCGCTAACTTTTACCGCAGGTTTATCCCCGAATTCTCTCGAATAGTCCAGCCCATCACTGCCTTGTTAAAGAAAAACAAACGTTTTGAATAGTCTACCGAGGCGGAACAAGCTTTCCAGGATTTGAAGACTAAATTTATCTCTGCACCAATCTTAAAACACCCTCGCCCCGAACTCCCCTACATCGTGGAAACTGATGCTTCAAGCCTTGCCATGGGGGCAGTTCTATCACAAAAGGACCCGGTAACCAATCAGTTGCATCCCGTGGCATTTTGGTCCCGCAAATTCTCGCCTCCTGAAATCAATTACACGATTACTGACAAGGAACTTCTGGCTATCAAGTCTGCCTTTAAGGCTTGGCGGCATTATCTGCTGGGGGCCCGACACACCGTTACTGTGATTACGGATCACCGAAACCTGCAATATTTGAAAACCGCAAAAGCCCAATCCTCTAGACAATTCCGTTGGGCATTATTCTTTGCCGAGTTTGACTTCATAATTACCTATCGACCTGGTACAAAGAACGGTAAAGCTGATGCCCTTTCTCGGATGGGAGTGGAAGAACACTTGATCAACCCTAAACCTGTACCAATCATTCCCGAACAAAGAATTCTGGGTGTAATCGCCACAGAATCCATAGAGGAAGTTAAGGATAAAGCCAGGCAACTTGTAACTCCAGCAGACATACAGAATTGGCATCTGCAGGGAAAGGACTTTGCAGTAAAGGACAACTTATTGTATTTCCAAGAACGATTATACCTACCCAGGACAGATTTACAGAAAAAAGTAATCTCTTGTTATCACGATTCTTTAATGGAAGGACATCCCGGTATGGCCAAGACCTCAGAAAAGATCAAGCGCTACTTCTGGTGGCCGTCTTGGAAAAAAGATATCAGAGACTTTATAATGTCCTGTGGAGTATGCGCCCAAAACAAGAGTCAAAAGGAAAGACCAGCCAGCCTCTTACGCCCTATTGACATCCCACCTCGCCCTTGGCATACGCTTTCTATGGACTTCATCACCGATCTACCTCCATGCTCCGGATACAATACGATTCTAGTAATCGTGGACTTAGTCTCCAAGATGGCGCATTTCATTCCGCTCAAAGGCTTGCCAACAGCAGCAACTCTGGCCCGAGAATTTCTCGAAAACATCGTCCGACTGCACGGTTTTCCTTCGGTTCTAATTTCGGATCGAGGTAGTCAATTTATTTCTCATTTTTGGCGAAGTTGCTGTAGGTCGGCTCAAATTGATGTGAGACTATCGACCAGTCACCACCCTCAGACCGACGGACAAACCGAGAGGACCAATCAAACTCTGGAACAGTATTTACGCTGCATGCTGCAACAAACTGAAAAAACTTGGAAAGACATCCTTTGGATAGCCGAATATGCCTACAATAACTCTGTCCATTCGGGAACTGGGAAAACCCCGTTTTTTCTTTTGTACGGCAGTCACCCTCGAACCTCGGAGTTGGATCCCCTCCAAGATCTTGAAACACCAGCAGTAGACTACCTGCATTCTACAATCACCCAAGCCTTTAAGGAAGCTGTTTCTCACCTTCAAAGGTGAAGGCTAAAGAACAATACAAGAAAGGAGCAGATCAACATCGGAAGGAAGCCCCTCAATATCAAGTAAGGGATCAAGTCTGGTTATCCACCAAATATCTACCTCTAAAAGGGCCACGCACATTCAACCCAAGATACCTTGGTCCCTATTCCATCACTACCATAGTAAACCCAGTAGCGGTCAAGTTGGACTTGCCCCCGCACATGAAGATACATCCGGTCTTCCACGTCTCTCTATTAAAACCCGTGCAACCTCAAACCCGACTAACTAAATCTCCAAAACCTATCCTAGTTGATGGAGAACTCGAGTTTGAAGTCAAAAGCATTCTGGACTCCAAGATCTCCAAATCTAAACTATTTTACCTAATTGACTGGAAAGGCTACGGCCCCCAAGAGAGATCCTGGGAACCTGCTGAATATGTCCACGCTCCTCGCCTAATCAAAAGATTTCACCTAACATTTCCTGACAAGCCAAAACCCCCGGAGAAGCCTGGTTTGGGAGGGGCCTTGAGGGGGGGTACTGTCATGATCTCTGCTTCCAAAAGGTCAGGGTTTTCCCAACTCCCTTGGAAGCAGATCCATAACCCAGGTTCCGAGTGCCAACCAGTCCCAATTGGGACCTTTTGGACCCAGTCCTGGCGCCAGTGGCACCAGGCTCATAAATATGCCCAGTCCCAGCGCTGGAAGCGCCGGGCTCATAATGCTTGGGTGGACTTACCTGCAGCAGACCATGCTGCTTACTTGCCTGCCAGTTGAGCCTCTGATCCTCTTCTGTTTGGAACTACTTTTCCTGTTGGGTGGGGCAGGAGCCACTCCCTAGATTCAGAACACTGGAACTCTTCTGGAAAGCAGGAACTCTTTTCTTACCTAGGCGTGGCTGTGGAAGGAGACACCTAAGCACTACAGGAGGCTATTTAAACCACACCCGATGGATGAATCTTGCTTTGCGTTATTCTGCATCCTCTGCAGCAGAACGCTCATTGTGTCTTCTGCATCTGATCCTGGGCCTAAGGAAAAAGGCTTACCATCCTGAATCCAGTCTTCAGCAACACCTATAAAGACAAGAAAATCCAGTCTTCAGCAACACCTATAAAGACAAGAAAGAACAGGTTAGCATTACGGTCTTCAGTGACAGCTCTTCACTTACCTGGTCCATCGGCTGTCACCAACGCCTCACGCTGCATTCCGGCATCTGAAAGACAAAGGCTTACCTACTCTTCGTGCGCTCCGGAGGTCTTCACACTGCATTCCGGCATCTAAAAGACAAAAGCTTACCAAGTCTTCGCACGCTCCGGAGGCCTTCGGCGCTGCATCCCACATCTGAAAGACAAAACAAGGTGCGTTTAAAGACATTGGGGAACTTTAATACTCACGTGCCATTACTCCTTTCCACATCTAACCCAGTGGGTATTCCGGCACCCTGCAGCCGCTCCGAACTTGTACCTGCAAAATAAAAAGACAGTTAGAGCGCATCGTGAAGCGGGCAACAAGCGCTTACTTACGTGCTTCCAGGCGCTTCTATTCATCACACGGGCTCCATCTTCAACTCACTTCAGCCCGTCATCCGCCATCGCCGGAACCCTGCAAAACAAGAAACATCATTACTAAAGACTTTAAAGACATTAGAATTACTCGAAACTTACCGTTTGTGCAGTAAACGACGGACAGCAGTCCTCTGAAGTCAAGAGGCCTGCTCCCCTTATCCAGTGAAGAAACTGGTTACAGCACCCTGCCCCGAGGCAGATGGAGAGCACGGCGTTCACTTACCTAAGGTGAGAGCGTTAACCTTTGGGGTTCTACAGGAGAAGAGAAAGGGAAGAAGAGAGAGACATTCAATAACCCAGTTCCTTAATCCCATATTTTCTATCTGCAGACATCTTACCCTTCGAGTCAGACATACAGTGCACAGAGGTCCAGCCCAAAGAGCCAGCCGTGTGTTACACATCACCTTTGAAGATACGGTATATGCCCAGTCAAGACCGGCGCCTCTACGGGAATCAGGTGAGCGTAACACTATTTATCCTTTCAAACGACATAACAAAATGGGTGTATGGGCTGGCTTAGCTAAGCTCGCCCCTGTGAACTGGGATTGGATCAGGACCTCATCTCCGCCTTGCATCTGAGTGATTGGATCAAGGACGGATTATGTCACATTTATGGTTGAGCTTTACAGTCCTTAGAAACCTCCCCTCAGCCACTAGTGTCAAAATCGGATTTTATCCTAAATACATATTTCTAAATTGGTAATGTCCACACAAATCACACACAAAGATTCCATATTTTATGTAGCATCTGCTCATCAAAATCCCGCAGCTGTGGGATCTTGTTTCCCCTTTCTACAGAATTTTGTCCTTTTCATCAGGAAAACATTTTCCAAATTTTCTGCACATTTTCACAAATGTGTGTGTTTAACTTAGGGATGTCTGTGTAAATTTTCACAATTCTAACATTAATACCGTTCACATAAAACCACAGATATTGCCATTCCTGTCCAGAATATGGTACACAGTTCTACCGCCTCTTAAAACATGTAGCCAAAAATTAGACTAACAACTCTGTCCTTTTTATATTTTTCACCACTATGAATAACAAGTTATGAGTCTCTAAAAATTGTTCATTGTTAATTTTTAACAGCAAAAGGTCCACCCCTTCGTCTCTCCCTGGAGTCCAGGAGTAGCCCCCTCTTTTGGGGAAGTCCTCCCAGGAGCAGTTTACAACCCTTTCACGCATCCTTTTCCTGGGCTGGAGGATCTGCCATTGTTCATTCTCTTTTTGTAGACAAAAGTCTGGCCTAACCCACAATTATCATCTCCCAGTGAGTTTCTGTTGAGAGGATTTCCCTCCCCTTGGGAGAAACCTGTTTTTCGACTTCTTGCAGCTCAGCCAGGCTAATTTATTCTTAATTTCTTAAACCCAGCAGAAACCAAACTGGTTGCATCAAACATAAATACTTTACTTTCTTAGCGTGAAACCTGTGGGATCAAAAACACAACTGAGATCTGTATTCCTTTTAGCAGCAATCCTTTTATGTTTGCTAATCCGGCAGACTTTTAGTTTAGATACATTGAAGTTTCATCAGGAGCTCATCTGACAGCTGTCATCCACCAGTGTACTGCACACAGATTTTGACAGGAGCTGTCAGTTTACATACAATCCAGTTTGTCTGAGGAAATGTTTTGCTCTTTACACTTTAGGACTTTGTAGATTCTCCATGCTTCATTAGATTACAGGAATTTTAGCCCCAAACAAGATTTTGAATGTTGAGAAGTGTTGGAGTTTTAGCAACAAAGCAAATGTCATTTATAGGCACGTTTTGGAGTTTCATTTGCAAAACGCTGCTTCTCTCTCTGCACTCTGTTTGCTGGACATGGAGCCCTTCTGGCACATTTTCTGCAGTGTGTGCTCTATCCCACCACGCATGCACCATGGGTGGCAGTTTGTGCATCCATCTTTTTGTGCGTTTAAACACGTGGTTTTGGAGGTTTTTGGCACACACAAGAGTTTTGCATCCATTGTTGCTGTTTCTTGCACCATAACTATCAGAGTGATGCCGCATAAAATAGCGGATTGGGTCAATACATCCCACAGGTCCAAAAGAATTCATCACAATGGGCCTCATTCTGAGGTGGGCGCAAAGGGATACTGGGCACCGGTAATGACACCGGTGCCGGTAATCCCTTTGCGCCCTATTCCGAGGTCCCTTAGCGGGTCCCTCCCTTAACGCCTGTTAAGGGATACCGGGGTCAATAATGGTACCGCAAATTGCCCCTATCGGGGCTCAAATGGGAATGGGGAATGGCTTTTACAATCGGGACTTACCGGTCCCACCAAGGTCAGACTGGACCGGTAAGTCCCCATTGAACGAGGGTGGACACGGTCCTGTTATTGGTGCTAGTCATAGCACTACTAGCGCCATGACTAGCACCAACCTTGTAATGAGGCCTAATGTATGGATTGCAAGTGGACTCAAAACTAAATTCTATTTGGGAAATGACATCATGCATAAATGTGTGAACAAAGGCCAGTTTAGCACTGTGCTCAAATGATGCCATAAACAATTGAGCTTTTCACGTAAAGAAGGATTTTGCTATTTCTGGTTTCAAAAGGCAATTTGCAATAGCATTAAATTACAGAAAGGGACAACAGATGAAAGTGCCTGATGCATTTGCGTTTCTCAGTGAATCCATGAGACAGCAGGGGTTAGAATGTGAATATACATCATTAGTAGAGATTGGGGATGGCCCCATTCAAATCCACACTCTCTCATCGCAGCAGTAGCAGCACACCACGGAGGAGGGCAGGAGCCCCAGCCTCTCGAGCCTAGGAGCGGCTCCAACTACACACGGTTCAGCCGTGCACTGGATTGCCCTGCCACTCCGAAATCCTCAAGGGTGAGGTCCTCCTATACCAGATAGGTATGCCCCTTGAGCACACCTATTTCAGCCGCACGCCGTGATTTCTCCTTGAAGCGCACCGCATCCAGAGAATCGCCTGACCTTGGCAGATTCTTCCGCCTGACTCAGCAATGGCGGGCGCATCGCGGCACCAGAGCGAGGCTCTGACCGCGTGGATCAGCTGTTGAGCATCTGAAGCCCCTTTATACCAATCCTCTTCCGCCGGCAGGCGGAAACGCCGGCCTCACAACAAAGGCCCATACTAGGCCCCTGTTTGCCCCCTGTTTGCACGCTGGAGCACGCTACTCTACCCGTGCTCATATCTGCAGTATGATCTCTATGCCAACATCACAACTGAAGGCCGGAGGAGTAGGAGATCCCGCAACCCATTGCAGGAGTAGCAGGTTTCAGGATCGTTGGTTACGAGCCCTGCCGGACGCAAGGTAGGCCATATGCCTCCCCTAGTTGTACTCCAGATTCCAGCCACTTGCCTGTTTTTTTCTCTTTCCTAGAGCGCTTGGGCACCCATATGGACCCTCTCTAGCATACAGCATCCAGCCTGGTTACCATTGCCACATGTAGAAACAGTACATGTATCTCAACTTCTACATTGTGCCCTATGGTCGCCAATAGACCACACTTGATCTGTACTGTGCCCCATGGTCGCTAATAGACCACACTTGATCTGCATTGTGCCCCATGGTCGCCAATAGACCACACTTGCTCTGTACTGTGCCCTATGGTCGCTAATTGACCACACTTGATCTGAATTGTGCCCCATGGTCGCTAATAGACCACACTTGCTCTGTACTGTGCCCTATGGTCGCTAATTGACCACATTTGATCTGCATTGTGCCCCATGGTCGCTAATAGACCACACTTGATCTGTACTGTGCCTTATGGTCGCTAATAGACCATATTTGACTTGCATTGTGCCCTATGGTCGCTAATAGACCACATTCGACTTGCATTGTGCCCTATGGTCGCCATATTTCACTTGCATTGTGCCCTACGGTCGCTAATAGACCACACCTGCTCTGTACTGTGCCCTATGGTCGCTAATAGACCACATTTGATCTGCATTGTGCCCATGGTCGCTAACAGACCACACTTGCTGTGTACTGTGCCCTATGGTCGCTAATTGACCACATTTGATCTGCATTGTGCCCCATGGTCACTAATAGACCATATTTGACTTGCATTGCGCCCTATGGTCGCTAATAGACCACATTTGACTTGCATTGTGCCCTATGGTCGCCATATTTGACTTGCATTGTGCCATATGGTCGCTAATAGACCACACCTGCTCTGTACTGTGCCCTATGGTCGCTAATAGACCACATTTGATCTGCATTATGCCCCGTGGTCGCTAATAGACCACACTTGATCTGTACTGTGCCTTATGGTCGCTAATAGACCATATTTGACTTGCATTGTGCCCTATGGTCGCTAATAGACCACATTTGACTTGCATTGTGCCCTATGGTCGCCATATTTGACTTGCATTGTGCCCTATGGTCGCTAATAAAAAACACCTGCTCTGTACTGTGCCCTATGGTCGCTAATAGACCACATTTGATCTGCATTGTGCCCCATGGTCGCTAACAGACCACACTTGCTCTGTACTGTGCCCTAGGGTCGCTAATTGACCACATTTGATCTGCATTGTGCCCCATGGTCACTAATAGACCATATTTGACTTGCATTGTGCCCTAGGGTCGCTAATAGACCACATTTGACTTGCATTGTGCTCTATGGTCGCCATATTTGACTTGCATTGTGCCCTATGGTCGCTAATAGACCACACCTGCTCTGTACTGTGCCCTATGGTCGCTAATAGACCACATTTGATCTGCATTGTGCCTCATGGTCGCTAATAGACCACACTTGCTCTGTACTGTGCCCTATGGTCGCTAATTGACCACATATGATCTGCATTGTGCCCCATGGTCACTAATAGACCACACTTGCTCTGTACTGTGCCCCATGGTCGCTAATAGACCACACTTGACCTGCATTGTGCCCTTGTGCCTTGGCACTGTACCTAGCATGACAGCTGCATCTAGCCTGCCTGTTCTTGGCCTTTTCAAATTGCTACTGAAACTGTACCTAGCCTGATAGTTGCATCTAGCCTGTCTAGTCTTAGCCACCTCAATTGCCATCGAAATTACTCCTATCTGATTATTATTCAGTCACTTAGCATGTACTCCTTGGGTCTTGCCTACAGGTCACCCTGGCTACCATTGTATATCGCCCTCCTCATCACACTAGGAATACAACCACCTAAAATAAGCACCAAAGTTAACACTCTGGGCCTCATTACACGGTAGGCGGTGAGCCATGGCGCTATTAGCGCCATGGCTCATGCCGGTAAAATACCGGCACCGCCTTGGCGGAAAGGGGATTTACCGCCCCATTCCAAGGTTGGAGGGGCGGTAAATCCCCCTTCCGCTATTGCCCTTCCCCATTCCCATTTCTGCCCCATAGGGCTCTATGGGAATGGGGAAGGCGCTAATTTCGGCACCGCAATTTTGCGGTGCCGTAATTAGCTCCGAGGTCCCTTAGCGGGTTGGATTTTAACGCCTGCAAAAAGCAGGCGTTAAATCCCCCAACCCGCAAAGGGACCTCTTAGTAAGGCGGTAGGGATTTACGGGTACCGGTATTTTACCGGTACCGGTAAATCCCTACCCCCATCCGTGTAATGAGGCCCTCTGAGTCTTTGCACCACGTCCTATTCCAACCATTGCACCTGCCATATCATGCTCAACACATAACAAGCCTATACTGGACTTAAAGTGGCCCACAATCCAGATAGCACCACTCTACAAAGGCCATGCAACACTGTAGACAGAAACCTAAGACTACGTGCTCGCCTGTCCAAACTGCATGAGCTACCAGCCAAGAAAGCGGAACTATCAAAATTCCAAAATAAAATACAGTTACCCTTGAAGGGTATTGCGGAACCTACTAGGAAACAGCCTAAGCCCAATAGACCCAAAATAAACAACTCCAAACAGACAACCAAAGGTAGTCATAACACCACCAGCCCTAACTTAGCTGACCACAGACCACATCTCAAAGGTGCACTTATAAACGCCAGGTCGCTAGTCGCACACGCCACAGAGATCTCAGATATCATTGCCACAGACAACTTAGACTTTTGGCCATCTCAGAATCCTGGCTACATGATGCGGCTGGCCCAGCCTTATCACTAGCAGTCCCAGACAACTATACAATCCTACGTGCAGACAGACTTACCGCCCGAGGTGGAGGTTTAGCAATCATAGCTAAAACTAGCCTGGACATGAGGATCATCACTACTACCAATATGCAATCCTGGGAATGCCTCACGGTCAAAATAGCCATCGCCAACTCCCAAACCCTAAACATCATCCTCATCTACAGACCACCAGGTCCTCCTATCGGAACCTTCTCTGAGGACATCTCGACATCCCTGTCCAATAACCTAAAAAATACATCCCAAACAATAGTGCTAGGAGACTTTAATCTAGGCTATAATGACAATAAGGACACCCAATCAACAGCGATTGCACTGACCTTGAAAGAGCTGGGATTCTCCCAAAAAGTTGAACTACCCACCCACAACAAAGGTCACATCCTTGATTGGATAGCAGAACATAATTGCAAAGTAAATATTACGGATTCTGTACCGCAGATCTGGACTGACCACCACCTGCTATTATTCTCAGTGACAACCCACCGGGACACTGCCCCGTCCTCACCTGCCCCACATCTGCCAACGAGAAATAAAAAACTAATGACAGCAGAAAATCTGATGCCCGTTATAATACCTAAATTGAACTCACTACCTGACTGCATGGACCCTAATCTGTTAGTCGAACATTATAATGCAGCCATATCCTCAGCCCTGGATCACATAGCCCCGCTCAAACTAAGAAATAGCAAATCTAAAAAACACCTCAATTCTTGGTTCACGCCCCACCTAAAAAATATTAGGCTGGCCAAAAGAAAACTTGAAACTATTTGGAGACTTTCCCCATCAGTCAAAAATAAACTCAACCTCTCCAAAGCCTCCTCCCAATACAAGAAAGAAATACTATTAGCCAAACAAGAAACCTACAATACTAGAATATCCAACTCAAAATCTAGTGTCAAAGAACTGTTCAGCATTCTGAAAGAATTGGAAACACCCGTTGTACCCCAAGAAAACTGCACCAAGGATAAAAAATGGTGCTCTAGCATACAACTTGCTTTAACAAACAAAGTAGCAAACCTACAAACCAAAATTGCCATCAAGAAGGCATCACTCGGGGCGTGGCCAGCAGGCCTAGGGTGAAGACGCGATCCCTCGCTGCTCCCGGCCGTCAGCCCAATCCTACACTCATCCTGCTATTAGAAATATACATATAAAGCCTTAAAATACTATAGCGACGTCTGAAATACTGCCGCTTTATGAGATATAGCCCTCAGCGCACACAAGCTGCGGACCGTGATCGGCAACCAAGATGGCCGCCTGAGGACGAGGGAGACAGAAACCGAGAATCCCTGAAACTGCAGCCACCTCGGGGAAATCACGAAGTGCGCGCAGTCACCCACCCGCTGGCTGCGAGGAATGAAGCAACTGCCCGGAGCCATCGCACACTCGCCTTCCCGGCTGCAGAGCCGTGCCGACTGAACGACGCAGCGACAGGTGCTCCCACACGCGCGACTTTGCGGGGAGACCCAGCCGCCGCACTCAGGCAACAACAGATCCGGACGGCTGTCAGCGGACACACGAAGCACGAGATCCGGAGACCAGATCGTGGGGGAGAGCCGGTGGAGAACCACACCGTCACCTCACTTGAAGGGTGAGAATCAACGAGGACTCACCTTTCCCCCCTCCCCCCTGGATCGCCGGCAACTCCTACAATACGAAGGCGTCCTCCCCAGCTGAAACGCCGGGGTAAGAAGTGAGGGAGAAGGGAAGTGAACAGCGATCCTCACCTCCTGGCCCGAATTACGCGCGCGGTTCAGAACGGGCCCTACCAACCCACAAAGAAGGCTGCCTGTGCAACCCGCCGGTCCGGACCATATGTTATGTTATGTTATGTTATTTTGCACTTATATAGCGCCTTATATACCATTGGTATGGTCTGAAGGCGCTGGTAGGTTGAACGCCCTTGGGAACCGAAGTTCTTGTCAGTAGAGGGAGGAGAGAGGGTCCAATAGGTGCGAGTGCGCATCTGGTATGTGTGCAGCTGGTGCGAAAATTCCTGTGGAAGCTGCTTCATAGCGGTAGGTGTGGTGGCTGAGAGGTCAGGAGTATGTGTTCGAATCTGGCAGGAATTATCCAGACCGAGAGTGGCAGCGTAAGGCCTGAGGAGAACGCCTGGCTGGGGGTGCGAGACCAGCAGTGATTACATAGAGTGATGTGGAGTGAGCGGCGTCAGATGTTGATATGAGAACAGTTATACCGAATGGTGTCATAGTATCTCTGTGTTCTAGTTGGGTGGTGGTGTAAGGAGAGAGTAAGCGTGGGGTGTGATATGAGGTATGATCATTTAAAGGATCCATGCATTCTAGGTATAATATGGACTTCATGCAGTTAAGCGATTCGTCCGTTCTGCACATTCGTCGGCCCTCCACCCGTCTTCTCGCCACACACGTCCTCTCGCTACACATGTCCTTTCGCCACACACGTCCTCACGCCACACACGTCCTCTCGCCACAAGACGCCCTCTCGCCACCCACGTCCTCTCGCCACCCACGTCCTCTCGCCACCCCCGTCCTCTCGCCACACACGTCCTCTCGCCACACACGTCTTCTCGCTACACACATCCTCTCGTCACAACGCGTCCTCTCGCCACAACACGTCCTATCGCCACACACGTCTTCTCTCCACACACGTCTTCTCTCCACACACGTCTTCTCTCCACACATGTCTTCACTCACTACACCCGGCCGCCCTCCACATCAGGCCGTCCTGCACACCCGGCCGCCCTCCACACCCGGCCGTCCTCCACACCCGGCCGCTCTCCACATCCGGCCGCCCTCAATACTCATGGGCCCTCAACACTCATGGGCCCTCAACACTCATGGGCCCTCAACACTCATGGGCCCTCAACACTCATGCGCCCTCAACACGCATTCGCCCTCAACACTCATGCGCCTTCAACACTCGTCCGCCCTCAACACTCGTCCGCCCTCAACACTCGTCCGCCCTCAACACTCATTCGTTCTCAACACTCATCCGCCCTCGACACTCATCCGCCCTCGACACTCATCCGCCCTCGACACTCATCCGCCCTCGACACTCATCCGCCCTCGACACTCATCCGCCCTCGACACTCTTCCCCTCAATAGGTCAGTGTGATGGTGCTAGTTTGGAAGCCGGTTGGTTTTAGGAGAAGAGCCAGGTTTTCAGTAGTTTGGGAAGGCCGTTAAGTCCTCAGTTAGGCGGATGTGGGGTGGGAGCGAGTTCCACAGGGTTGGAGCTTGGGCTGAGAATGATGTTCCGCCTATCCTGATTGAGTTTGTCTTAGGAATAGTTAGGAGGCCGGCTGAGCTTGATCTTAGGGTGCGAGAGGGATGATATGGTATTAGTTTTTCTTGAAGATATTGAGGTCCAGTTTTATGCAGTGCTCGATGGGTGAGGCATAAGGTTTTGAAAGCCACCCTACGGGCTACTGGAAGCCAGTGCAGTGTCTTGAGGGCTGGGGATACGTGGTCTCTTGGACCTAGCTCAAGCAGCATTTTGGCTGCCGCGTTTTGTGCTCTTTGGAGTTTATTCAGCTGGTAGGCATGGATTCCGAGGTATAGGGGGTTTCCGTAGTCCAGTCTGGATATAACGATTGATTGGACGGCAGAGACTCTGTTCGGAAATGAGAGGTATGGAAAGATGCGCCGGAGGGTTTTAAGGTGGTAGTGGCAGGACTTTGAGACATTATTGACTTGGCGCGAGAGTGTTAGGCCGGAGTCTAGGGTGCATCCAAGATTTTTCACTGTGTTGGAGGGTGTCGGTGAGTTGCCCATGGCGGGTGGCCAGGGAAGAGGGTGCGGAAGAAGATCGGAGTTGCCGCACACCATGATTTCTGTTTTGGCGGGGTTTAGCAGGAGGTGGCTTTGGGTCATCCAGCGGTCAATGTTAAGGAGGCAGGCTGCCAGGTCGGGTCGGGAGTTGGGTTTCGAGTTCAGGAATTTTAAGATTAGTTGGGTGTCGTCGGCGTAGTTGTAACATATGATGTTGTGTGAGCGAATTATTGGCGGGAGGGTGATCAGGTAGAGATTGAACAGCAGGGCAGATAGACATGCTCCTTGAGGGACTCCCGTGTCGACTGGTCGAGCTTGGGAGGTAAAGCTGGAGAGTGTAGTTATTTGGTGCCTGTCTTTGAGGAAAGAGGCTATCCATTTAAGAGCGGTTCCACGAATTCCTAGGGAGTGGAGGCGGTCTAGGAGGATTGAGTGATTGATCGTGTCAAAGGCAGCGGATAGGTCAAGGAGGATTAGTGCTGCGCATCCTGCGGCGTCTGCTGTCATTTTGAGGTCGTCCCAGATCGACGTTAGGACGGTTCCGTGACATGATCTGAAACCTGATTGAGCAGGGTCTAGGAGGTTATTGGCTTCGACAAAGGCATTTAGTTGGGAGTAGACGGTTCGGTCAATGAGTTTGGCAAGGAACCTGGTGTTTGAGATTGGGCGGTAGTTTTTGACGTCGTTAGGGTCGAGCGAAGATTTTTTTATTAGAGGTTTGACGTATACCATTTTGAATGCCTCGGGAAATATACCGGAGGAGAGGGAGTCGTTTATGATAGATCTTGCGTGCTCCCCTGCGCAGGTGGAGGCAAAAATTCCTTTAAGAGTTTTGGCTGGGCAAGGGTCTAGTGGCGATCCAGATGGTTTGCGGGCAGATAGAAGTTTGAGAAATTGCTCTGGTGATAATGGACTAAAGGATTCGAACGTTGGTTGCGTTGAGGTCGCAGGTGAGGGGCTGGCCGGTGCGGGCGGCGGAGTGTCAGTTGGTTGTAGGAGAGCCAATTTGGTGTTTAGAGTTTTAGTCCTTTCAATAGCCGTGGTGTAAAAGTGGAGGGAGAGTGAATCACACAGTGATTGTGACGGGGTCGGGATGGTTGTGTTACAAGCTGGATTGGTGAATTCTGAGATGATTTTGTGGAGTTCTTTGCTTGGGTTTTTGGAGTTTAGGATTCGGGTGTTGTAGTGGGCTTTTTTTGCTTTCCGGATTTCGGCCTTGTACTGATACAATTGTCGGGCCAAGGTGGTCTTGCTCTCTTGGGTTTTCTCTTTCCGCCAATTGCGTTCAAGGTATTTGTAATGCCGTTTAGTGGTTTTTAACTCAGGAGTGAACCATCTGGGAAAAGGGCCAAGGCGGGATGATGGTTTGCACAGGGGAGTGAGTCGTGTCAGCGATGCATTGAGCCATGAGTCAAAGGCTTCAGGCGTTAGATGGTTGTGGGGACGGTAGGTAGGTGGTCGAGACTGGAGGAGTGCCTCGGCTAGGTCTGGGGTGATTTTTAGTTTTTTCCAGCACTTGCGTAGGTTCGGAGGCTCAGATGTGCGTATGGGAAGGGGGCTGGGAGAGTGGATGGTGAACGAGAGAATAAAATGATCGGACCAGATGATAGGGGTGGGGGGCTTTAGGTGAATCAGGGTATTGGAGCTAAAGATGGCATCGAGAGTGTGTCCTTTAAAGTGAGGCGGGCCGTTTATGTGGGGTTGGAGGTTAATTGCATCTAGACCGTCAACCAGGGCGTGGGTCATAGGGTTGGTGGGGTTGTCGAGCCATATGTTGAAGTCTCCAAGGAGGGTGAGGTTGGGATGATTGATTTGGAGGGAGGCGATGGAGTCACAAAGGTTGTTTGCGAACTGTCTATCGTAGCCAGGAGGCCTGTAGATTATTAGGAAGCTGTGTGAGAGCGACGGGGAGAGGGATAGTTTGACGAGGAGCGATTCACAGGATGGAATGGAGGTTTGGTTGTCCATGATTGTGGCACGGAAGTGAGATTTGAAGACGAATGCTATCCCCCCTCCTCTGGACGGACGGTTCAGTGGGATGAGGCAATAGTCGGGTGGAAAGGCTTCATTAGCGATTGGGCCGAAGTCATCAGAGAACCAGGTTTCAGTGATGAAAACTAGGTCCGGTTTGACAGAGGTGAGGAAGTCAAAGATGCAGTGTCTGTTTTTAGCTACAGATCGCGTGTTAAAAAGGATACAGTTTACATCTGCAGGCAGGGTTGGGTTTGGTGCTTGGGTGGGGGGGGCGGAGAGGCTGGAGGGAGGGGGTTAAGGTTGGTGATGCTAGGGAAAAGTGGGCAAGTAAAGAAGTATTTAGGCTTCGGGCGTGGTTGGGTGGTTGCTTGTGATAGGTTGATCGGGTTCGGGGTGGGGGATTTGAGGAAGGGGAGTGGGCGTTTGGGAGTTTCAGTTGCAGTCGAGGAGAAATCGAGGGAGAGGGGTTTCAGGAAAGGAGAGGCCACGGGGGAAGGAGGAGAGTGTGGGAGAGAGGTGCAGGGTCGAGATAGGGGAGGCGACGAGAGCTGAGAGGTTGAGGGGGACCAGGAACGTTTCCTCTTTAGTTTCTTTGCTGTAACTGGTGTGTGAGAGAGGGTAGGGGGGTCAGAGGGGGAGAGGGAAGCGGCTTCGGTTCTTGCTAGTGCAAGGCGTGCAGTTTTTAGGGATGGGAAATGGTGCGGTCGGCCGGTGAAAGTGGTAGGGGTATAGGGGCAAGGAGGGGGTTGGGCGAATGGAGGGTCGGGTGTGCTAGATATGATAGTAAGGAGGGCGGGGGTGGGCACAGTGGGCACTGCTGGCAGGTCGGCGGTGGGGTTCATGGGATGCGTGGTCTTAGGGTGGGTTGCTCGCCATCGTGCACCCCTGGCTTGGTGTTTGGAGAGGGTGGTGGCAAGGATTGCGGACGAGGTGGGCTGATATGGGAAGGGGGGGGCGGGAGGGAAGGCAGATCGGGGAATGGAGGTGGTCCACGGGAGTCGTTTCTGACAGGAGTGGGGGGAGTGCCTGCACTCATGATCGGTGCGAGCTTTGGATTGATTTAGGAGGGTTTCTGATTGTAGTTCAAGGGTTGATGATTAACGCTTTTTTGGGAGACTTTCGGGTTCAACTGGTCGACGACTTATTTGGTGCTTTCTGGATAAAATTGGGAATACTTCTAATGCAACTTTTCTTAGAGAGCTGTTGGGAGCAGCTTCTAGATGTAATTGGGATTACTTCAAATTCAACTTTTCAGGCTATTGGGCGCAACTTCTAAGTGCAGTCAAGTAGACTTCTAATTTCCACTTATCATAGAGGCTAATGGGCGCAGTTTATAAATGCAGTTTGGAACACTTCTAGATGCAGTTAGGAACACTTCTAATTCAACTTTTCCCAGAGAGGCTATTGGGCACAACTTTTAAATGCGATTGGGAGAAACTTCAGGGTGCAATTAGGAACACTTCTAATTCAACTTTTCTCAGAGAGGCTATTGGGCGCAGTTTCAAGATACGATTGCGAGAAACATCTAGGTGCAGTTAGGACCTTCTAATACAACTTTCTTAGAGAGGCTATTGGGTGCAACTTCTAAAAGCAATCATGTACGCTTCTAAATTCAACTTTTCTTAGAGAGGTTATTGGGCGCAACTTCTAAAAGCAATCATGTACACTTCTAGATTCAACTTTTCTCAGAGAGGCTATTGGGCGCAGTTTCTAAATGCAGTTTAGAACACTTCTAGATTCAGCTTTTCTCACAGAGGCTAATGGGCGCAACTTCTGAAAGCAATCATGTACACTTCTAGATTCAACTTTTCTCAGAGAGGCTATTGGGCGCAGTTTCTAAATGTAATTTAGAACACTCATAAATTCAACTTTTCTCAGAGAGGCTGTTGGGCGCAACTTCTAAATGAAATCATGTACACTTCTAAGTAGAACTTTTCTTAGAGAGGTTGTTGTGCGCAGCTTCAAGATGCGATTGGGAACACTTGTAGATGCAGTTAGGGATACATATAATTCATCTTTTTCAGACAGGCTATTGGACGCAACTACTAAATGCAATTATGTACACTTCCAAGTTCAACTTTCTCAGAGAGGCTATTGGGCGCAGATCTTAAATGCACTTGTAGATGCAGTTAGGACATTTATAGTTGAGTTTTTTCAGACAGGCTATTTGGGCGCAACTTCTAAATGCAATTGTGTATACTTCTAATACAACTTTTCCCAGGGAGGCTATTGGGCGCGACTTCAAAATGCAATCATGTGCACATCAGATTCAACTTTTCTCAGAGAGGTTATTGGGCGCAGCTTCAAATGCAATTGGGAAAATGTCTAGGTGCAATTGTGACACTTCTAATTCAACTTTCTTAGAGAGGCTATTGGGCGTAACTTCTAAAAGCAATCATGTACACATCAGATTCAACTATTCTCGGGGAGGCTATTGGGCGCAGTTTCAAGATGCAATCATTTACACATCAGATTCAACTTTTCTCAGAGAGGCTATTGGGCGCAGTTTCTGAAAGCAATTGGGAACACTTCTAATTCAACTTTCCTCAGAGAGGCTATTGGGCGCAGTTTCTGAATGCAATTGGGAACACTTCTAATTCAACTTTCCTCAGAGAGGCTATTGGGCGCAGTTTCTGAATGCAATTGGGAACACTTCTAATTCAACTTTTCTCAGGGAGGCTATTGGGTGCAGTTTCTGAATGCAATTGGGAACACTTCTAATTCAACTTTCCTCAGAGAGGCTATTGGGCGCAGTTTCTGAATGCAATTGGGAACACTTCTAATTCAACTTTTCTCAGGGAGGCTATTGGGCGCAGTTTCTGAATGCAATTGGGAACACTTCTAATTCAACTTTTCTCAGGGAGGCTATTGGGCGCAGCTTCAAAAAGCAATCATTTACACATCTGATTCAACTTTTCTCAGAGAGGCTATTGGGCGCAACTTCAAAATGCAATCATTTACACATCAGATTCAACTTTCCTCAGAGAGGCTATTGGGCGCAGTTTCTGAATGCAATTGGGAACACTTCTAATTCAACTTTTCTCAGGGAGGCTATTGGGCGCAGTTTCTGAATGCAATTGGGGACACTTCTAATTCAACTTTTCTCAGGGAGGCTATTGGGCGCAGTTTCTGAATGCAATTGGGAACACTTCTAATTCAACTTTTCTCAGGGAGGCTATTGGGCGCAGCTTCAAAAAGCAATCATTTACACATCTGATTCAACTTTTCTCAGAGAGGCTATTGGGCGCAACTTCAAAATGCAATCATTTACACATCAGATTCAACTTTCCTCAGAGAGGCTATTGGGTGCAGTTTCTGAATGCAATTGGGAACACTTCTAATTCAACTTTTCTCAGGGAGGCTATTGGGCGCAGTTTCTGAATGCAATTGGGAACACTTCTAATTCAACTTTTCTCAGGGAGGCTATTGGGCGCAGCTTCAAAAAGCAATCATTTACACATCTGATTCAACTTTTCTCAGAGAGGCTATTGGGCGCAACTTCAAAATGCAATCATTTACACATCAGATTCAACTTTCCTCAGAGAGGCTATTGGGCGCAGTTTCTGAATGCAATTGGGAACACTTCTAATTCAACTTTTCTCAGGGAGGCTATTGGGCGCAGCTTCAAAAAGCAATCATTTACACATCAGATTCAACTTTTCTCAGAGAGGCTATTGGGCGCAGTTTCTGAATGCAATTGGGAACACTTCTAATTCAACTTTTTTCAGAGAGGCTATTGGGCGCAGTTTCTGAATGCAATTGGGAACACTTCTAATTCAACTTTTCTCAGGGAGGCTATTGGGCGCAGTTTCTGAATGCAATTGGGAACACTTCTAATTCAACTTTCCTCAGAGAGGCTATTGGGCGCAGTTTCTGAATGCAATTGGGAACACTTCTAATTCAACTTTTCTCAGGGAGGCTATTGGGCGCAGTTTCTGAATGCAATTGGGAACACTTCTAATTCAACTTTTCTCAGGGAGGCTATTGGGCGCAGCTTCAAAAAGCAATCATTTACACATCTGATTCAACTTTTCTCAGAGAGGCTATTGGGCGCAACTTCAAAATGCAATCATGAACTCATCAAATTCAACTTTTCTCAGGGAGGCTATTGGGCGCAGCTTCAAAAAGCAATCATTTACACATCAGATTCAACTATTCTCAGAGAGGCTATTGGGCGCAACTTCAAAATGCAATCATTTACACATCAGATTCAACTTTCCTCAGAGAGGCTATTGGGCGCAGTTTCTGAATGCAATTGGGAACACTTCTAATTCAACTTTTCTCAGGGAGGCTATTGGGCGCAGCTTCAAAAAGCAATCATTTACACATCTGATTCAACTTTTCTCAGAGAGGCTATTGGGCGCAACTTCAAAATGCAATCATGAACTCATCAAATTCAACTTTTCTCAGGGAGGCTATTTGGCGCAGCTTCAAAAAGCAATCATTTACACATCAGATTCAACTATTCTCAGAGAGGCTTTTGGGCGCAACTTCAAAATGCAATCATTTACACATCAGATTCAACTTTCCTCAGAGAGGCTATTGGGCGCAGTTTCTGAATGCAATTGGGAACACTTCTAATTCAACTTTTCTCAGGGAGGCTATTGGGCGCAGCTTCAAAAAGCAATCATTTACACATCAGATTCAACTTTTCTCAGAGAGGCTATTGGGCGCAGTTTCTGAATGCAATTGGGAACACTTCTAATTCAACTTTTCTCAGAGAGGCTATTGGGCGCAACTTCAAAAAGCAGTCATTTACACATCAGATTCAACTTTTCTCAGAGCGGCTATTGGGCGCAGCTTCAAATGCAATTGGGAAAATGTCTAGGTGCAATTATGACACTTCTAATTCAACTTTCTGAGAGAGGCTATTGGGCGCAGCTTCAAAAAGCAGTCATTTACACATCAGATTCAACTTTTCTCAGAGAGGCTATTGGGCGCAGTTTCTGAATGCAATTGGGAACACTTCTAATTCAACTTTTCTCAGAGAGGCTATTGGGCGCAACTTCAAAAAGCAGTCATTTACACATCAGATTCAACTTTTCTCAGGGTGGCTATTGGGCGCAGTTTCAAAGCAATTCTAGAATCGACTTTCACTGTTGGTGCCTTGTTATATCAGTGGTAGGGTAGTATGGCGTGAAGTAATTGCTTCTGTCCCCGTCCTTGCCACACTTACTTATTGTTGGCTTCTTGCTTCTCCTGCGGATACCTGCAGATACGATCTGGAGCCGCCACCGTAGGAGCCGTCCTTTGCCTCGTGGTCCTTAGCCTAGGGGGCTGCTCGGGCAGAGGGCTGCCCTGGGAGGGTCGTTAATGGCCAAGGTAGGATGGTGCAGGGACCAATCGGTGCACGGGGGGCGGGACAAGAGGTGGGAGTTGGAGGGACCAGGAAGCAGGGAGCGGGCACGGACAGGGGAGGGCTGGGAGAAGGAATCAGGAAGCGGGATACTGGCGAGGGAAGGGGCCTACACGGACGATTTCTTCAGGATTTGGCCGCAATTTACACGATGGCAGGGCTCAGGAGGCACTCACCTACACCAGCAGTGGAGATGGCAAAGAAGGGGCAGGCCTGTGCAGCCGAAGCTAGGCTCGAGGGCCTAACACACAATGGCCAATCAGAGGAGGTGGGCGGGCACAGGGGAGGGCTGGGAGAAGGAATCAGGAAGCGGGATACTGGCGAGGGAAGGGGCCTACACGGACGATTTCTTCAGGATTTGGCCGCAATTTACACGATGGCAGGGCTCAGGAGGCACTCACCTGCACCAGCAGTGGAGATGGCAAAGAAGGGGCAGGCCTGTGCAGCCGAAGCTAGGCTCGAGGGCCTAACACACAATGGCCAATCAGAGTAGGTGGGCGGGCACAGGGGAGGGCTGGGAGAAGGAATCAGGAAGCGGGATACTGGCGAGGGAAGGGGCCTACACGGACGATTTCTTCAGGATTTGGCCGCAATTTACACGATGGCAGGGCTCAGGAGGCACTCACCTACACCAGCAGTGGAGATGGCAAAGAAGGGGCAGGCCTGTGCAGCCGAAGCTAGGCTCGAGGGCCTAACACACAATGGCCAATCAGAGGAGGTGGGCGGGCACAGGGGAGGGCTGGGAGAAGGAATCAGGAAGCGGGATACTGGCGAGGGAAGGGGCCTACACGGACGATTTCTTCAGGATTTGGCCGCAATTTACACGATGGCAGGGCTCAGGAGGCACTCACCTGCACCAGCAGTGGAGATGGCAAAGAAGGGGCAGGCCTGTGCAGCCGAAGCTAGGCTCGAGGGCCTAACACACAATGGCCAATCAGAGGAGGTGGGCGGGCACAGGGGAGGGCTGGGAGAAGGAATCAGGAAGCGGGATACTGGCGAGGGAAGGGGCCTACACGGACGATTTCTTCAGGATTTGGCCGCAATTTACACGATGGCAGGGCTCAGGAGGCACTCACCTACACCAGCAGTGGAGATGGCAAAAAAGAGAAGAGTGAAGAGTATAATACGGACACTGCAGCTGAAATGACGCCGCGGGTGCTCCGAGCTGAGTTAAGCACCCGATGAGCTCCGACAGCGGCTCCTGATTATCTCCCCGGTCGCTCGCTGGCGACCCGGGTTAGCAGTAAGGAGAGGGGGAGACGGGGGATTGGACCCTGACATCCTGTGTGACATTTCCCGGCCATATATGTGTAAACACCACGCTCTGGGCGGAATAAGTGCATAAACCCAGCTCCCAACGTATGTGTGGCACCTTCTAAGTGCAGCTCCCAACCCCGGAGGGATACTCCTGCTGTGTGTGACGCCGGCACGATACGGCGAGTGACTTTAGGCCCCCCTAGCTATACATAAAAGGGCATTGAACAAACCACGCAACTCCTGCCGGGCCACATATGCCCACTACCCTTGAGCCCCCCGGCTTGGACAGAACCGCTTTTGATCACCCGCCAAACTCATCCTTGGAACCGGCCGGCGCCACCCTCCCTCCGCGCACTCAAGGCGCACCCACACACCATCGTGAGCGATACTGGGTGAGGCACCCACACAGTCGCGGTGCACAGAATTTCGGTCCCACGGCCGGATCGGACCCATCTGTGGAGTTTTCCCCCAACACGTACCTAGATGCGAGCGCACGGACTGTAGATATTCCTCCTGCGAAGTGTTGAAAGTGCGGAGCTGCCATACCCGAATCTCCCCCCGCCTAATAATAACACTCGCTTCCCTGCCCTCCAGAGGGCCCCTCCCTCCGGGTGAACCTCTACAGCCACCTCACTACCATAACTGCAACGGGGAAAGATAAACCCAGGAAGACCTCCACACAAAGCAGGATTGAACAATACGCAACCATGCCACTCTCTCGTTCCCCGGAAAGGCCAATACAACAAGACTCAGACTGCATGGAAGATAATATCTGCCTCAAAGACATTATGGGTGCTATTGCCAGTTCTAGAACTTCCATGGAGAAAAAGATGGACAGTATTGGTGCGGATGTATCCTTGTTGAGACATGATCTGCAGAAGCTGACCTCACGCACCAGGGAGGCGGAGATGCGGATCTAAGAAACCGAGGACAACCTTTGCGGTGTGAACCGACAGATGTCTGGCATGTTGGCACGCATAAAGCTCCTGGAATCAAGAGCAGATGAAAGTGAGGGCAGATCAAGACGTAACAACGTCCGCATACTGGGTCCTACAGAAAAGGCAGAAGGAGATTGCATGGAACTATTCCTTGAGGGGTGGCTCGCGGATATATATGATGCACAGTCCGTCTCCAAATTCTTTTCCATCGAGTGAGCCCACCGCATTCCCACCGGCAAGATCACGCCAGGAGCACCGCCACGTACAGTCATCGCAAGTTTCCTAAACTATAGAGATAGAGACACAGTACTGCAACTGGCGAGGTCTAAAGGAACTATTACGTACAATGGGTCAAGAATTGCTTTCTTCCCTGACTTCACCAGAGAAGTACAGAAAGCGCGCCAATCATTTGATCCCCTCAAAAAATGCTTGCAATCAATGGGAGTTAAATATGGGCTAATATTCCCCGCCCAACTTAAAATATTCCACAAGAATACAACAGTGCACTTCACTGATCCTAAGGAGGCGTGGAGCTGGGCTGAAAGGCACATAGACGGCGACTGGAGCGTTGACGGAAGAAGGAGAGGAGAACGGAATAGACCTCGCCCTGACCGACCACCTGATCAGGAACGGCAGCAACAACAACAAGACGGAATCCCACAACATGCGGAGGATTAGAAGACATTACCAATATCTCGGATATCCAGACCACCACTAATACACCGTAAATGTGACGATGACGGCAACTCCGGCTGGCGGCCGCCCAAACAGCGCCCCCCCCATCCCGCCCCCGGACACTAAGTGAATTCGGAACACCGTATAACGGAATTCCACCACCCTGCCTTGTGTTTCCCCCTGAGACGCAACATCTGGCACATCCGTACTCTAGACTCGGATTGTCATGGGGCAGGCAGATGTAGATTACAGTTAAATTGTTCAAAAGTTAACACTGGGTCGACAGATGCTTCAGTTGTGGTTGGAGTATAGGGAGGGGGGAGTTGGGTTTGTTACATTTATTCAATGTTTATCATACAGAGGCAAGACGAGTACGCTATACGGACCAAACATGACATAACTGTTGCGCATGCAACCAAGGAAATACATCTGTGTAAAAAAATCCCACACTGACAATGGCAGCTGAGAATACTTCAACCCAAAGAAAGCTTAAACTCCTGGCATGGAATGTGAACGGATTGGGTGCCAGCATCAAGAGACGGCTAGTCCTGCAACATCTAAATAGACATTCCCCAGACATAGTCATGCTGACCGAAACACATCTAGCCGGAAACATATGCAAATTTTTCCAAAGATCAAACTACCGCACCGCGGTACACACAGGCTTCTCTATGGGAGCGAGAGGAGTCCTCATACTAATCCACAAGAGGCTTCCGCTGGTGATCACGAACGTACTACAGGACAGAGGAGGCCGGTATGCATACATTCAAGCAACACTATGGAACCAAACACTGGCACTCATGGCAGTGTACTCCCCACCAGCTCTCCTCAACGACTTGCTAAACGAAATTACCCCCATCCTGGCAACGAGAACTGCAGACACAACGGTGATAGGGGGAGACTTTAATGAGGTCATGGACTATACGCTTGATCGCACGCACCTGAGAGCCAGAAACCCCGCCACCACGACCAAATTGGCTTCCTTTGTGTCGGCAATGGGCCTCTGTGACGCGTGGAGAGTCCTTCATGCTCAGACTCGACAATATTCCTTCCACTCGGGGGCCCACGCCTCGATGTCTAGGATAGATTACTTCTTCCTCCCACACCAAAGTATCCACCAAATAAGCAATGCATCCTTCCTTCCCCGAGGAATCTCTGACCATTCTCCACTGCTGCTAGAACTGGAAACAGCTAGACCACGACCGCCCCCCTCATGGCGTCTAAATTCCTACTACTTGGGATTCCCTGAATTTCAGGAGATGATGGAGACCGCCACCTCCGATTACTTTGAACTTAATACAGACTTGATTGATAACCCCAATACACTGTGGGAGGCATACAAACCAGTCCTGCGCGGAGTAATTATATCATGGACGTCCCATAAGAAGAAGATGCATCGCGAAAAAATCATTGAAGCTGAAACTGAAGTCATGTTCAAAGAACTGGACCACATTGCCAGTGACACCCCGGAGACAAACAGAGCTTTACTAATGGCACAGAAGAAGTTGCATAATTTATCCTTAGACTGTGCCAAGAAAGCACACGCTGCAATGAAGGCACGTGTATATGAAACGGGAGACAAAGCAGGCAAACTGCTTGCGTGGCTAGAAAAACGAGATGAGGGACAATCGAAGGTGAAATGCATCAGAACCCTAAACGCAAACTTAGTCCACGTCGATGCAGAGATCGCTGAACGCTTTGCTGAGTTCAATGAGAACCTCTACGAACCCCCCACCAATGCTATAGATAGTACCATACTAACCGATATCGACCTCCCAACACTCACCACAGACCAGATCACCGCTCTAGACAGCAAAATCACTACTACCGAGATATCAACTGCCATTGTGCAACTCCAGGCTGGTAAGACCCCAGGCCCGAACGGGTTCCCAGTTGACATCTGGAAAAAGCTAAACCATCTGGACATACCCGTACACTTGCTCAATGTGTTTGAACACTCCCTAAACCAAGGCGGGCTCCCATCTGATCTCCGCATCACCATTATAGTGATTCCCAAAAAGGGTAAACCCCCAGAAGAATGCACCTCCTATCGACCCATATCCCTCATCAATAGCGAAGCCAAAATACTGGCCAAAGTTCTAGCCAATAGATTACAACTAGTCATCACGTCACTGATCCATCCGGACCAATGTGGCTTCATGCCCCAGAGGTCGACCAGAATGAACATTCGCAGATTGCATCTGGCACTAGAGAGAGCCCCGGCCCTGCAGCAATCACTGGCTCTGCTGGCCATAGACTTCGAGAAAGCATTCGACTCTGTTCATTGGGAGGCGCTATGGGCCATAATGCGTAGGATGCACTTCGGAGAACCGTTCATAAAATGGGTACAACTCCTATACAATAACCCAGTAGCCGAGGTTAAAGTAAATGGGTGGCCATCACGTACTATCCGACTAGGGAAGGGAACCAGGCAAGGTTGCCCACTCTCGGCAATGGTGTTTGCACTGATAATAGAACCATTAGCAGTCCTCCTGAGGGACACTACCACGTGGACTGGCTTTAGATGGGGTCCGAGTTGGGAAGATAGAGTATCCCTCTATGCAGATGATCTCCTAGTGTACTTGGGCGACCCAGCATCTTCCTGCCCTGTGGTCACGCAAATCCTAATAGAGTATGGATCCTTTAGCGGACTTAAAGTAAACTGGTCCAAATCTGTGCTGTTCCCAGTTAAAGGGGTAGACTGCATTCCGACATCGGGCTCCCCATATAAAGTTGAAATCAATCAGTTCCGATACCTGGGCATTCTAATCACCAACGAGCTAAATAGCTTCGTAAAACAAAATCTACACCCACTTATTAAAAGATATGAGCAAGACGTAGCCCACTGGCAGGCACTACCACTGACACTGTTAGGCAGGGCAGCGCTCTTTAAGATGCTGACTTTACCCCGTTTTTTATACATTCTCCAGAATGCCCCCCTCCATGTCCCCGCTGTAGAATTCCACAGTATAAATAGCACAACACGTATACTCCTATGGGGTGGGAAACACCCGAGAATTGCCCTCCAAACTCTCCAACGCTCAGTCTGGGAAGGGGGAATAGGACTCCCGAATATCCAGATCTATTATTGGACATCTCAGATGGCAACAGTCAATGACATCTGGAAAAAGCTAAACCATCTGGACATACCCGTACACTTGCTCAATGTGTTTGAACACTCCCTAAACCAAGGCGGGCTCCCATCTGATCTCCGCATCACCATTATAGTGATTCCCAAAAAGGGTAAACCCCCAGAAGAATGCACTTCCTATCGACCCATATCCCTCATCAATAGCGAAGCCAAAATACTGGCCAAAGTTCTAGCCAATAGATTACAACTAGTCATCACGTCACTGATCCATCCGGACCAATGTGGCTTCATGCCCCAGAGGTCGACCAGAATGAACATTCGCAGATTGCATCTGGCACTAGAGAGAGCCCCGGCCCTGCAGCAATCACTGGCTCTGCTGGCCATAGACTTCGAGAAAGCATTCGACTCTGTTCATTGGGAGGCGCTATGGGCCATAATGCGTAGGATGCACTTCGGAGAACCGTTCATAAAATGGGTACAACTCCTATACAATAACCCAGTAGCCAAGGTTAAAGTAAATGGGTGGCCATCACGTACTATCCGACTAGGGAAGGGAACCAGGCAAGGTTGCCCACTCTCGGCAATGGTGTTTGCACTGATAATAGAACCATTAGCAGTCCTCCTGAGGGACACTACCACGTGGACTGGCTTTAGATGGGGTCCGAGTTGGGAAGATAGAGTATCCCTCTATGCAGATGATCTCCTAGTGTACTTGGGCGACCCAGCATCTTCCTGCCCTGTGGTCACGCAAATCCTAATAGAGTATGGATCCTTTAGCGGACTTAAAGTAAACTGGTCCAAATCTGTGCTGTTCCCAGTTAAAGGGGTAGACTGCATTCCGACATCGGGCTCCCCATATAAAGTTGAAATCAATCAGTTCCGATACCTGGGCATTCTAATCACCAACGAGCTAAATAGCTACGTAAAACAAAATCTACACCCACTTATTAAAAGATATGAGCAAGACGTAGCCCACTGGCAGGCACTACCACTGACACTGTTAGGCAGGGCAGCGCTCTTTAAGATGCTGACTTTACCCCGTTTTTTATACATTCTCCAGAATGCCCCCCTCCATGTCCCCGCTGTAGAATTCCACAGTATAAATAGCACAACACGTATACTCCTATGGGGTGGGAAACACCCGAGAATTGCCCTCCAAACTCTCCAAAGCTCAGTCTGGGAAGGGGGAATAGGACTCCCGAATATCCAGATCTATTATTGGACATCTCAGATGGCAACAGTCAATGATATTCTACATGGAGACCCGAGCATCCCTCACATAAGAGCCGAACTAGCAGCGAGACATGGTATGTCCCCACTCGAAAGCCTCTATTGTAAACAGACTCGCCCGCCTGAACGCACGATAGCAGTACACACAGCCTTGGTATGGAAGGAAATACATAAACATTTAGGTTGGGATAACAAAATTACCCCAGTCCAACCCATCTGGAACAATGCTCACCTCTCGAATCTTGCCAACCTCCCGAAATGGCCAACCTGGGCTGCAGCTGACATACAGACGATCCAACAGATAGTCGTGAACGACCAGCTGATGCAGTTCCCTGAGCTTGCTGCAGCACATGGCTTGCCAGAGACTGAACAGTATCACCATGGACAGTTACAACACGCACTTATCGTACACAGGGCCCAACTCGTGGACATGCCGGAATGCACACCTATAGAAAGGAATATAGTAATTGATAGGGTAAACAATAAGGTCATATCTACCATGTACAATGCTATTTCCTCATTTGGCACGAAAGAGCTGCTGACCTTGAAGACGAAATGGGAAAGTGATATTGGCCCTATATTACCTGAAGATTGGATTGAAATCCTGATGTATCCTAGAGAATGCGCAATTTCGGCACGAATTCGGCTGGTGCAATTCAAGATACTACATAGGATATACTATCCCCGAATAACCCTGTACAATTGCGGCAAATCAACCGACCCCAAATGCCTACGCTGCAAACAAGAAGAAGGATCCTTCTACCACATCCTCTGGCAGTGTACACGCATACAACGCTTCTGACATAAATGTAGCGCGAGGCTTTCCAGGGTCATATGTCGCCCAGTTCTGACGGATCCCAAACTCCTGCTCTTAGGCATTGCAGACACTCTAGAACTGTCACGATTCGAAAAGCTACTTGTTTCGACTACCACAGGAATTGCGAAAAGGAACATTGCGCAATTGTGGGGTTCAGAAAACACCCCGAAATATGATCATTGGACATCGGATGTGGGTGCAGTCATCTTAATGGAACGCCGAGTCTATCAAGCTAGAGGCTGCCCGGGCAAAGCAGATAAGATTTGGGGAAGATGGGAACAGACAATATAAATCTGATGTAATATTGACAGTATGCATTGGCGTGTAGTCCTGCAAAGACTACATCTGCTAACATCATTCTTTGGGGCGCTTTGCACAATATAACCATCCATAAACTGCTTGCTGCCTTAATTGCTCATATACTTCACATCATATGTGTCGTTGCGATTGCTTATATTTCAAGTATACTCATCCGTGCTACTCTGCCAACTGTATGCAAAGTCTTATGGTTTTGTTGGTATCTTGTTGTTTTATTGCACAAAATGTAATAAAATTTGTTATAAAAAAAAAAGAAGGCATCACTAACACCACACATCCCTCAGAGCTCAGCTCCACCGCCACAGCCCAAGTTGGGAGCCCGATTCTGCTTTTCTAAGGTATCGACCATAGAGGTAGAAAAGGTCATCCTGGGACTTAAACCGTCCAACTGCAAAGGCGACCAATGCCCAGCACAACTCATCAAGGATGCTGCGAGAGAATTATCGCCATTTATAGCCAAACTAATCAACTCTTCCTTTACCTCAGGTTCAGTACCGATCAACCTAAAAGAGTCCTGGGTACTGCCACTACTAAAGAAGCAAATCCTTGACCCCGCCATTCCGACTAACTTTAGGCCCATCACCACTGTGCCCTTTCTTCTAAAAATTTTAGATAAAGTGGCCTACTTGCAAATTCAAAGCTTCCTAGAGTCTAACCACTTACTTGGAACCCGTCAATCAGGATTCCGCCCACAACATGGGACCGAGACAGCGTTAATAGACCTTAAGGCCCAAATAGACGATTGCAGAGACAATGGCCAAGCGGCCCTACTTCTCCTCCTGGACCTATCAGCGGCATTCGACTTAGTGGACCACACAGTCCTCTGTAGTCACCTCGACTCGGCAGCCCACTTTTCAAAAGAGGCCATAATTTGGATCAAGTCATTCCTGAGTAATCGGACCATGAGAGTCTTCGCTCCATCAGCTTCAGCAGATCCAATTCCTATAACATGCGGTGTTCCACAAGGATCTTGTGTGTCACCCACCCTCTATAATGTCTTCACAAAGCCTCTCTTTGATGAAATGGATCATCTGGGTATCGCCTACACTAACTACGCAGACGATACCCAGATCCTTCTCCCGCTCTCAGGAGACTATGCCAGGGACCTTGCCCTAGTGAACAGGATCTATAGCATCGTTCAGGCATGGATGGCCACACACGGCCTATGCCTGAACGATGATAAAACTGAGCTTATCATCCTGGGCACCACTACCTATATATCCAAACTCAGCCCTGATTACGACAACTTCATTATCGATGGGAACAACATAAAAGTAGCTCACGAAGTAAAAACCTTAGGATTTTACCTAGACGCCACCATGAACTTTACCAAACAAGTTAACTCTCTAGCTTCTGCCACAGCATATACATGCAAACTTATCAGAGCGAGCAAACAATTCCTCTCCACAGATAGTTGCATTACACTTGCCAGAGCCTTGATACTATCCAAATTAGACTATTGTAATGGACTTTACATTGGAGCTAATAAACAGACCATCCACAAAATTCAAGTGCTCCAGAACAATGCTTTGAGGGCAGCACTCAAGATTAATAGAAACGAGCATATATCCTCTACAAGAAGAGAATACAAATGGCTCTCCACCGTAGACAAAATTCATCTCAAAATCGCTTCCCTCACCCACAAATGTATCAACAACAAAGCTCCACCTTACCTCATGGATAGATTACGTAAAAGGACTTCTTCCAGACCTACCAGAATAGCCAACGCAAACTACCTCCAAGTCCCGCGTTTCAAACTTGCCAATATAGGAGGAAATAGCTTCCCGGTCAAGGCTGCGCAGTTATGGAACTCCCTCCCCCATGACGTCAGAGGACCTCAGCCTTTCGCAAAATTTAAACAAAACCTCACTAGGTGGCTGAGAGCCAACGACAGCTAACTAGTCCACTTGTCACATTGTACATTACTGTATATAACTATATATTACGTGAACAGGCGCATGCTCCTTGCTCCCCTGCCCTTGATCTCTCCCTGTTCATATCTGCTGGCTGTAATATTGCTGATGTCTATGTCTACACTTCCTGCATTTTCCTGTACTTGCAATTAGCCAAGCATATCTGTAACCAAGCTCAGCGCATTTCTGTACCTTCATCTGATTTCTACGTACATGTAACTAAGTTGAGCATATCCTTGTCTGTTTGCGCCCTGATACTCCAGGGTATGGCGCGCTATACAAATAATAAACTAAACTAAACTAAACTAAACTGTTGAATAACAGGGGATGACAAGACATTCATTTAGAAGAAGGTACAACATTAGGGATGGTAGTGCAGGAATCCCTACACAGCTAGAGGAAAGCACAAAAGTCCCTCTGTTTGAGGACTTCCCAGAATATCATAAAAATTTAGAGGAACAAATTCAAGCTGCTGATGCTTCCACTAATGGAGAAGAGAGTAACCAGTTGAGGAAAATATTCACAGTGTTCAAAGAGGTAGTTACCAAAGACATCTATGATTGTGGGCTTACAGATTTGCAGGTTGCTACACTACCAGAAGGGTGTGGTAGGGAGCCAGCATTTGTGAAACAATATAGCTACCCTTGGCCGGTCTGGAGTCCCTAGCAGAAATAATTAAAAATGTAGAATCCAGAGATATCCTTAGGCCTATCCACAGTACTTCAAATACACCCATATTGGGTGTGCTAATGCCCAATGGTCAATGGCGCTTGTGTGCCGACTTCAGAGAATTAAACAAGAGGGTACCCGTGTCAAGTTGGTCACCTCCATTTATATATCAAGGCCTTGCAAAGATTCAAGGGTCAAAGGTATTTATCACGTTGGATCTTACAGTAGGGTATTGGTGTGTGACACTAGCTGAAGATATTCAAAATCTATTTACCTTTTCATTTAACCAACTACGGTATGCATGGAATCATACTCCCTTAGGTGTATCAATAGCGGGAGTGAGTTTGGAATATTTCTGAACACAGCACTCCCAGATGCAGCTGAGAAAGGAACTGTGATCTAAGTGGATGATGTCCTGATCAAAAATGAAGAAATAAAATTCACTTCCATTAAATTAGACATGTGTTCAGCCAGTTACAAAAGGCTGGAGCAAAGGTGTCATTACAGAAAGAACAGTGGTGTAGAGAAAGGAGTAAACCTCCTGGGACATGAAGTAACAGAGCAAGGGTTAAACCCACAAAACAAAAAGGCTGAAGCTATTCAGTAATTAAAAGATCCCGCCAATCTGAAGGGCCTAAAGAGTTTGTTAGGCTTGCCGAGTTACAACAGGAAGTGTATTGAAGATTATGCAGAATATACACAACCATTGGCTAAATTATTGAAGCAGGGGGTACCCTGAAAATGGGGGAAAAGAGCAATGTGAGGCGGTATCTAAGTTAAAAACTGTCTGATAAAAGCTCCATGTTTAGCTTATCCGAAAAAGAACCAAGATTTCTTTATAGAGATAGGGTTCACAGACCAGTGTATGTCAGCAGTCCTATATCATAAACATGATTCAAATAATAAAACCATTGCATATGCCAGCAAAGCATTGTCACAGGTAGAAACACAATTTAGCAAATGTGAAAAAGCACTATTGTGGGCAGTACATGTCCGCCCCATTATTCAGGGATAGCGGGTAATTGCTAAAAAAATTATCAGCCTCTGAAATTTTCTGCAGAGCAAAAGAATCAGATCAGGGAATTTAGTTCAGTCAGGAATCACATCATGGACATTGGCATTGCAGGGATCCCCAGTGGAAGTTAGATATGGTCAGAACAAAAAGAGCCCAGTTGCTCAAGTGCTGGCAGACTTACATGATTGTGCAGCTGTCTGTGCCTCTGATGACACAGAGTTAGAAATTAATTTGATTGAATTTAAACAATCCCCACACAAGGCATTCAATGAAGAGACATGTAAGGATCTCCCAACCATGTATGTAGATGGATGTGCATACTACATGGGGGCTGATTATAAAAAGGAATTGTTGGCAGGAATAGGTAATGTGCAGGTTAGACGTTACAGTATCCCAAGAGTGAGCATGAGGTTAGGTTCCAAAATAATTGACTGCTATCTATAAGGCACTATCCAAAGCAGTAGAAAATACATTCAAAGAAATAGTTTTAGTTACTGATTCTGATTATGCCCGACATAGTTTTGTGGAGTATTTACCTGGGTGGAAATTGAGAGGAATGGTCACATATAACAAGAAGCCACTCAAATATGGTAAAATGATTCTAGCCATAGATGAGCTTGTTTCAGAGAATTACATGATCATTCACTGTAGAGAAATATGAGATCATCTGAAAACACCTGGGGAAGACAAAGAGGGGAGTGACAAGGCAGATCAGTTACCCAAGATTGGGGCAGTGATGGGGGAATTCATTCCGATTGAGCACCTACTGGGTGAAATCCAGGTGGAATGCGATAACACACTCGAAATCTCAGGGAACAGTGAATCAGCCTGTGGCACAGTGGAGTTCTGATACCCCTGATCAGGATTTGCTCAAGGCACAGAAAGAAGATCCTGTTTTAGGTTTCTTCTACAACCCTGTTCCTCTAAAACCATTAAGGACCACATCGATACCCTTGCTCCGGCCCCTGCCGATTTCTGCAACCTCTTCTTTGCCTCTGGAACTTTCCCCTCCCCTCTGAAGCACTCCCTTTTGCATCCTCTCCTCAAGAAACCCACAGCTGATCCTTCTTGACCGGCTAACTATCGCCCAATTTCTATTACTCCCTTTTTGGGTAAGCTCCTGGAAAAGCTTGCCATCTCTCAGCTTAACCTTCATTCTGACTCTGTTGGCTCTCTCCATGACCACCAATCTGGCTTCAGAGCTGCCAGAAGCATGGAAACTGCTCTCCTGAACATCCGTGAAGACCCGCTTTCCAACCTTGACTCTAACATTCCCTCTGTCCTCATCCTACTTGATCTCTCCTCTGCTTTCGACACGGTCAACCATACCATCCTGCTCAATCGTCTCTGTGACAACCTTGGTATCACCAATCAGGCCTTGGCCTGGCTGACCTCTTTCCTCTCTGATCGACCCTCCCAGGTACAGCTTGGATCCTTCCTATCTTCTATCTCCCTCTCTACCTGTGGCGTTCCCCAGGGGTCTAACCTCTTGCCCTGGCTTTTCAACCAATACCTGGCAGCTCTCGCCTACTTAATTTCCATTTTCTGCTCAAATTTCCAGTGCTATGCTGATGACACCCAACTCATTTTTAGGCTTCCTTCAGCCACCTCATCTCCTTCCCTCATCTCTGACTGCCTAATCAGGCTTCCTTCGACTCCTCTAAAGTCATCATTAATGTCTACCTAAATGGCACTGTCATGGTCCAAGGCCCCCAGGCCAATCTCCTCCTCTTTGATAGGTGCTTCCCTCGCCTCATCAATTTCCAAAGTCATGTTCAAAGAACTGGACCACATTGCCAGTGACACCCCGGAGACAAACAGAGCTTTACTAATGGCACAGAAGAAGTTGCATAATTTATCCTTAGACTGTGCCAAGAAAGCACACGCTGCAATGAAGGCACGTGTATATGAAACGGGAGACAAAGCAGGCAAACTGCTTGCGTGGCTAGAAAAACGAGATGAGGGACAATCGAAGGTGAAATGCATCAGAACCCTAAACGCAAACTTAGTCCACGTCGATGCAGAGATCGCTGAACGCTTTGCTGAGTTCAATGAGAACCTCTACGAACCCCCCACCAATGCTATAGATAGTACCATACTAACCGATATCGACCTCCCAACACTCACCACAGACCAGATCACCGCTCTAGACAGCAAAATCACTACTACCGAGATATCAACTGCCATTGTGCAACTCCAGGCTGGTAAGACCCCAGGCCCGAACGGGTTCCCAGTTGACATCTGGAAAAAGCTAAACCATCTGGACATACCCGTACACTTGCTCAATGTGTTTGAACACTCCCTAAACCAAGGCGGGCTCCCATCTGATCTCCGCATCACCATTATAGTGATTCCCAAAAAGGGTAAACCCCCAGAAGAATGCACCTCCTATCGACCCATATCCCTCATCAATAGCGAAGCCAAAATACTGGCCAAAGTTCTAGCCAATAGATTACAACTAGTCATCACGTCACTGATCCATCCGGACCAATGTGGCTTCATGCCCCAGAGGTCGACCAGAATGAACATTCGCAGATTGCATCTGGCACTAGAGAGAGCCCCGGCCCTGCAGCAATCACTGGCTCTGCTGGCCATAGACTTCGAGAAAGCATTCGACTCTGTTCATTGGGAGGCGCTATGGGCCATAATGCGTAGGATGCACTTCGGAGAACCGTTCATAAAATGGGTACAACTCCTATACAATAACCCAGTAGCCGAGGTTAAAGTAAATGGGTGGCCATCACGTACTATCCGACTAGGGAAGGGAACCAGGCAAGGTTGCCCACTCTCGGCAATGGTGTTTGCACTGATAATAGAACCATTAGCAGTCCTCCTGAGGGACACTACCACGTGGACTGGCTTTAGATGGGGTCCGAGTTGGGAAGATAGAGTATCCCTCTATGCAGATGATCTCCTAGTGTACTTGGGCGACCCAGCATCTTCCTGCCCTGTGGTCACGCAAATCCTAATAGAGTATGGATCCTTTAGCGGACTTAAAGTAAACTGGTCCAAATCTGTGCTGTTCCCAGTTAAAGGGGTAGACTGCATTCCGACATCGGGCTCCCCATATAAAGTTGAAATCAATCAGTTCCGATACCTGGGCATTCTAATCACCAACGAGCTAAATAGCTTCGTAAAACAAAATCTACACCCACTTATTAAAAGATATGAGCAAGACGTAGCCCACTGGCAGGCACTACCACTGACACTGTTAGGCAGGGCAGCGCTCTTTAAGATGCTGACTTTACCCCGTTTTTTATACATTCTCCAGAATGCCCCCCTCCATGTCCCCGCTGTAGAATTCCACAGTATAAATAGCACAACACGTATACTCCTATGGGGTGGGAAACACCCGAGAATTGCCCTCCAAACTCTCCAACGCTCAGTCTGGGAAGGGGGAATAGGACTCCCGAATATCCAGATCTATTATTGGACATCTCAGATGGCAACAGTCAATGACATCTGGAAAAAGCTAAACCATCTGGACATACCCGTACACTTGCTCAATGTGTTTGAACACTCCCTAAACCAAGGCGGGCTCCCATCTGATCTCCGCATCACCATTATAGTGATTCCCAAAAAGGGTAAACCCCCAGAAGAATGCACTTCCTATCGACCCATATCCCTCATCAATAGCGAAGCCAAAATACTGGCCAAAGTTCTAGCCAATAGATTACAACTAGTCATCACGTCACTGATCCATCCGGACCAATGTGGCTTCATGCCCCAGAGGTCGACCAGAATGAACATTCGCAGATTGCATCTGGCACTAGAGAGAGCCCCGGCCCTGCAGCAATCACTGGCTCTGCTGGCCATAGACTTCGAGAAAGCATTCGACTCTGTTCATTGGGAGGCGCTATGGGCCATAATGCGTAGGATGCACTTCGGAGAACCGTTCATAAAATGGGTACAACTCCTATACAATAACCCAGTAGCCAAGGTTAAAGTAAATGGGTGGCCATCACGTACTATCCGACTAGGGAAGGGAACCAGGCAAGGTTGCCCACTCTCGGCAATGGTGTTTGCACTGATAATAGAACCATTAGCAGTCCTCCTGAGGGACACTACCACGTGGACTGGCTTTAGATGGGGTCCGAGTTGGGAAGATAGAGTATCCCTCTATGCAGATGATCTCCTAGTGTACTTGGGCGACCCAGCATCTTCCTGCCCTGTGGTCACGCAAATCCTAATAGAGTATGGATCCTTTAGCGGACTTAAAGTAAACTGGTCCAAATCTGTGCTGTTCCCAGTTAAAGGGGTAGACTGCATTCCGACATCGGGCTCCCCATATAAAGTTGAAATCAATCAGTTCCGATACCTGGGCATTCTAATCACCAACGAGCTAAATAGCTACGTAAAACAAAATCTACACCCACTTATTAAAAGATATGAGCAAGACGTAGCCCACTGGCAGGCACTACCACTGACACTGTTAGGCAGGGCAGCGCTCTTTAAGATGCTGACTTTACCCCGTTTTTTATACATTCTCCAGAATGCCCCCCTCCATGTCCCCGCTGTAGAATTCCACAGTATAAATAGCACAACACGTATACTCCTATGGGGTGGGAAACACCCGAGAATTGCCCTCCAAACTCTCCAAAGCTCAGTCTGGGAAGGGGGAATAGGACTCCCGAATATCCAGATCTATTATTGGACATCTCAGATGGCAACAGTCAATGATATTCTACATGGAGACCCGAGCATCCCTCACATAAGAGCCGAACTAGCAGCGAGACATGGTATGTCCCCACTCGAAAGCCTCTATTGTAAACAGACTCGCCCGCCTGAACGCACGATAGCAGTACACACAGCCTTGGTATGGAAGGAAATACATAAACATTTAGGTTGGGATAACAAAATTACCCCAGTCCAACCCATCTGGAACAATGCTCACCTCTCGAATCTTGCCAACCTCCCGAAATGGCCAACCTGGGCTGCAGCTGACATACAGACGATCCAACAGATAGTCGTGAACGACCAGCTGATGCAGTTCCCTGAGCTTGCTGCAGCACATGGCTTGCCAGAGACTGAACAGTATCACCATGGACAGTTACAACACGCACTTATCGTACACAGGGCCCAACTCGTGGACATGCCGGAATGCACACCTATAGAAAGGAATATAGTAATTGATAGGGTAAACAATAAGGTCATATCTACCATGTACAATGCTATTTCCTCATTTGGCACGAAAGAGCTGCTGACCTTGAAGACGAAATGGGAAAGTGATATTGGCCCTATATTACCTGAAGATTGGATTGAAATCCTGATGTATCCTAGAGAATGCGCAATTTCGGCACGAATTCGGCTGGTGCAATTCAAGATACTACATAGGATATACTATCCCCGAATAACCCTGTACAATTGCGGCAAATCAACCGACCCCAAATGCCTACGCTGCAAACAAGAAGAAGGATCCTTCTACCACATCCTCTGGCAGTGTACACGCATACAACGCTTCTGACATAAATGTAGCGCGAGGCTTTCCAGGGTCATATGTCGCCCAGTTCCGACGGATCCCAAACTCCTGCTCTTAGGCATTGCAGACACTCTAGAACTGTCACGATTCGAAAAGCTACTTGTTTCGACTACCACAGGAATTGCGAAAAGGAACATTGCGCAATTGTGGGGTTCAGAAAACACCCCGAAATATGATCATTGGACATCGGATGTGGGTGCAGTCATCTTAATGGAACGCCGAGTCTATCAAGCTAGAGGCTGCCCGGGCAAAGCAGATAAGATTTGGGGAAGATGGGAACAGACAATATAAATCTGATGTAATATTGACAGTATGCATTGGCGTGTAGTCCTGCAAAGACTACATCTGCTAACATCATTCTTTGGGGCGCTTTGCACAATATAACCATCCATAAACTGCTTGCTGCCTTAATTGCTCATATACTTCACATCATATGTGTCGTTGCGATTGCTTATATTTCAAGTATACTCATCCGTGCTACTCTGCCAACTGTATGCAAAGTCTTATGGTTTTGTTGGTATCTTGTTGTTTTATTGCACAAAATGTAATAAAATTTGTTATAAAAAAAAAAGAAGGCATCACTAACACCACACATCCCTCAGAGCTCAGCTCCACCGCCACAGCCCAAGTTGGGAGCCCGATTCTGCTTTTCTAAGGTATCGACCATAGAGGTAGAAAAGGTCATCCTGGGACTTAAACCGTCCAACTGCAAAGGCGACCAATGCCCAGCACAACTCATCAAGGATGCTGCGAGAGAATTATCGCCATTTATAACCAAACTAATCAACTCTTCCTTTACCTCAGGTTCAGTACCGATCAACCTAAAAGAGTCCTGGGTACTGCCACTACTAAAGAAGCAAATCCTTGACCCCGCCATTCCGACTAACTTTAGGCCCATCACCACTGTGCCCTTTCTTCTAAAAATTTTAGATAAAGTGGCCTACTTGCAAATTCAAAGCTTCCTAGAGTCTAACCACTTACTTGGAACCCGTCAATCAGGATTCCGCCCACAACATGGGACCGAGACAGCGTTAATAGACCTTAAGGCCCAAATAGACGATTGCAGAGACAATGGCCAAGCGGCCCTACTTCTCCTCCTGGACCTATCAGCGGCATTCGACTTAGTGGACCACACAGTCCTCTGTAGTCACCTCGACTCGGCAGCCCACTTTTCAAAAGAGGCCATAATTTGGATCAAGTCATTCCTGAGTAATCGGACCATGAGAGTCTTCGCTCCATCAGCTTCAGCAGATCCAATTCCTATAACATGCGGTGTTCCACAAGGATCTTGTGTGTCACCCACCCTCTATAATGTCTTCACAAAGCCTCTCTTTGATGAAATGGATCATCTGGGTATCGCCTACACTAACTACGCAGACGATACCCAGATCCTTCTCCCGCTCTCAGGAGACTATGCCAGGGACCTTGCCCTAGTGAACAGGATCTATAGCATCGTTCAGGCATGGATGGCCACACACGGCCTATGCCTGAACGATGATAAAACTGAGCTTATCATCCTGGGCACCACTACCTATATATCCAAACTCAGCCCTGATTACGACAACTTCATTATCGATGGGAACAACATAAAAGTAGCTCACGAAGTAAAAACCTTAGGATTTTACCTAGACGCCACCATGAACTTTACCAAACAAGTTAACTCTCTAGCTTCTGCCACAGCATATACATGCAAACTTATCAGAGCGAGCAAACAATTCCTCTCCACAGATAGTTGCATTACACTTGCCAGAGCCTTGATACTATCCAAATTAGACTATTGTAATGGACTTTACATTGGAGCTAATAAACAGACCATCCACAAAATTCAAGTGCTCCAGAACAATGCTTTGAGGGCAGCACTCAAGATTAATAGAAACGAGCATATATCCTCTACAAGAAGAGAATACAAATGGCTCTCCACCGTAGACAAAATTCATCTCAAAATCGCTTCCCTCACCCACAAATGTATCAACAACAAAGCTCCACCTTACCTCATGGATAGATTACGTAAAAGGACTTCTTCCAGACCTACCAGAATAGCCAACGCAAACTACCTCCAAGTCCCGCGTTTCAAACTTGCCAATATAGGAGGAAATAGCTTCCCGGTCAAGGCTGCGCAGTTATGGAACTCCCTCCCCCATGACGTCAGAGGACCTCAGCCTTTCGCAAAATTTAAACAAAACCTCACTAGGTGGCTGAGAGCCAACGACAGCTAACTAGTCCACTTGTCACATTGTACATTACTGTATATAACTATATATTACGTGAACAGGCGCATGCTCCTTGCTCCCCTGCCCTTGATCTCTCCCTGTTCATATCTGCTGGCTGTAATATTGCTGATGTCTATGTCTACACTTCCTGCATTTTCCTGTACTTGCAATTAGCCAAGCATATCTGTAACCAAGCTCAGCGCATTTCTGTACCTTCATCTGATTTCTACGTACATGTAACTAAGTTGAGCATATCCTTGTCTGTTTGCGCCCTGATACTCCAGGGTATGGCGCGCTATACAAATAATAAACTAAACTAAACTAAACTAAACTGTTGAATAACAGGGGATGACAAGACATTCATTTAGAAGAAGGTACAACATTAGGGATGGTAGTGCAGGAATCCCTACACAGCTAGAGGAAAGCACAAAAGTCCCTCTGTTTGAGGACTTCCCAGAATATCATAAAAATTTAGAGGAACAAATTCAAGCTGCTGATGCTTCCACTAATGGAGAAGAGAGTAACCAGTTGAGGAAAATATTCACAGTGTTCAAAGAGGTAGTTACCAAAGACATCTATGATTGTGGGCTTACAGATTTGCAGGTTGCTACACTACCAGAAGGGTGTGGTAGGGAGCCAGCATTTGTGAAACAATATAGCTACCCTTGGCCGGTCTGGAGTCCCTAGCAGAAATAATTAAAAATGTAGAATCCAGAGATATCCTTAGGCCTATCCACAGTACTTCAAATACACCCATATTGGGTGTGCTAATGCCCAATGGTCAATGGCGCTTGTGTGCCGACTTCAGAGAATTAAACAAGAGGGTACCCGTGTCAAGTTGGTCACCTCCATTTATATATCAAGGCCTTGCAAAGATTCAAGGGTCAAAGGTATTTATCACGTTGGATCTTACAGTAGGGTATTGGTGTGTGACACTAGCTGAAGATATTCAAAATCTATTTACCTTTTCATTTAACCAACTACGGTATGCATGGAATCATACTCCCTTAGGTGTATCAATAGCGGGAGTGAGTTTGGAATATTTCTGAACACAGCACTCCCAGATGCAGCTGAGAAAGGAACTGTGATCTAAGTGGATGATGTCCTGATCAAAAATGAAGAAATAAAATTCACTTCCATTAAATTAGACATGTGTTCAGCCAGTTACAAAAGGCTGGAGCAAAGGTGTCATTACAGAAAGAACAGTGGTGTAGAGAAAGGAGTAAACCTCCTGGGACATGAAGTAACAGAGCAAGGGTTAAACCCACAAAACAAAAAGGCTGAAGCTATTCAGTAATTAAAAGATCCCGCCAATCTGAAGGGCCTAAAGAGTTTGTTAGGCTTGCCGAGTTACAACAGGAAGTGTATTGAAGATTATGCAGAATATACACAACCATTGGCTAAATTATTGAAGCAGGGGGTACCCTGAAAATGGGGGAAAAGAGCAATGTGAGGCGGTATCTAAGTTAAAAACTGTCTGATAAAAGCTCCATGTTTAGCTTATCCGAAAAAGAACCAAGATTTCTTTATAGAGATAGGGTTCACAGACCAGTGTATGTCAGCAGTCCTATATCATAAACATGATTCAAATAATAAAACCATTGCATATGCCAGCAAAGCATTGTCACAGGTAGAAACACAATTTAGCAAATGTGAAAAAGCACTATTGTGGGCAGTACATGTCCGCCCCATTATTCAGGGATAGCGGGTAATTGCTAAAAAAATTATCAGCCTCTGAAATTTTCTGCAGAGCAAAAGAATCAGATCAGGGAATTTAGTTCAGTCAGGAATCACATCATGGACATTGGCATTGCAGGGATCCCCAGTGGAAGTTAGATATGGTCAGAACAAAAAGAGCCCAGTTGCTCAAGTGCTGGCAGACTTACATGATTGTGCAGCTGTCTGTGCCTCTGATGACACAGAGTTAGAAATTAATTTGATTGAATTTAAACAATCCCCACACAAGGCATTCAATGAAGAGACATGTAAGGATCTCCCAACCATGTATGTAGATGGATGTGCATACTACATGGGGGCTGATTATAAAAAGGAATTGTTGGCAGGAATAGGTAATGTGCAGGTTAGACGTTACAGTATCCCAAGAGTGAGCATGAGGTTAGGTTCCAAAATAATTGACTGCTATCTATAAGGCACTATCCAAAGCAGTAGAAAATACATTCAAAGAAATAGTTTTAGTTACTGATTCTGATTATGCCCGACATAGTTTTGTGGAGTATTTACCTGGGTGGAAATTGAGAGGAATGGTCACATATAACAAGAAGCCACTCAAATATGGTAAAATGATTCTAGCCATAGATGAGCTTGTTTCAGAGAATTACATGATCATTCACTGTAGAGAAATATGAGATCATCTGAAAACACCTGGGGAAGACAAAGAGGGGAGTGACAAGGCAGATCAGTTACCCAAGATTGGGGCAGTGATGGGGGAATTCATTCCGATTGAGCACCTACTGGGTGAAATCCAGGTGGAATGCGATAACACACTCGAAATCTCAGGGAACAGTGAATCAGCCTGTGGCACAGTGGAGTTCTGATACCCCTGATCAGGATTTGCTCAAGGCACAGAAAGAAGATCCTGTTTTAGGTTTCTTCTACAACCCTGTTCCTCTAAAACCATTAAGGACCACATCGATACCCTTGCTCCGGCCCCTGCCGATTTCTGCAACCTCTTCTTTGCCTCTGGAACTTTCCCCTCCCCTCTGAAGCACTCCCTTTTGCATCCTCTCCTCAAGAAACCCACAGCTGATCCTTCTTGACCGGCTAACTATCGCCCAATTTCTATTACTCCCTTTTTGGGTAAGCTCCTGGAAAAGCTTGCCATCTCTCAGCTTAACCTTCATTCTGACTCTGTTGGCTCTCTCCATGACCACCAATCTGGCTTCAGAGCTGCCAGAAGCATGGAAACTGCTCTCCTGAACATCCGTGAAGACCCGCTTTCCAACCTTGACTCTAACATTCCCTCTGTCCTCATCCTACTTGATCTCTCCTCTGCTTTCGACACGGTCAACCATACCATCCTGCTCAATCGTCTCTGTGACAACCTTGGTATCACCAATCAGGCCTTGGCCTGGCTGACCTCTTTCCTCTCTGATCGACCCTCCCAGGTACAGCTTGGATCCTTCCTATCTTCTATCTCCCTCTCTACCTGTGGCGTTCCCCAGGGGTCTAACCTCTTGCCCTGGCTTTTCAACCAATACCTGGCAGCTCTCGCCTACTTAATTTCCATTTTCTGCTCAAATTTCCAGTGCTATGCTGATGACACCCAACTCATTTTTAGGCTTCCTTCAGCCACCTCATCTCCTTCCCTCATCTCTGACTGCCTAATCAGGCTTCCTTCGACTCCTCTAAAGTCATCATTAATGTCTACCTAAATGGCACTGTCATGGTCCAAGGCCCCCAGGCCAATCTCCTCCTCTTTGATAGGTGCTTCCCTCGCCTCATCAATTTCCTTTCATCTCCTGCTGTCCCCTCCTCTCCCCCCTTGGCTACCTTGCCCTCTCTCTCCTTCTCCTCCTCTGCCCCTGCTAGGGCTCTTTCACCTCCGTAGGGCGTACCTCTGATCTGTACCCCTCTCCGGAAGATCTTTAAGGCTGGCAACCTTCTTCATATTGCCACTCTCCACTCTCGCTCTGCTGTCATACACTGCTCTGACATCTGCCACCTCCTTGAAGTACTAGACCTTGATGTCCTTGGTCTCACTGAGACATGGTTCATGGCCAGCTCTGTCACAAGCTTTGACACTCTCCTCCCTGATGGCTACAAGATCCTCTCAGCACCCAGATCCTCCCGGTCCGTTGGTGGGGGTAACCCTGATCTTTCCTGAGTGGATTTCTGCATCTATCATCCCACTCAGACCTACTCCTCTTTTGAATGCCTTGTCTGTAGGCTTTCTCTTTCGCCTACCCATTCTCTTAATGTGGTTACCATCTACTGGCCTCCTGGTCAAATCACCTAATTTCTCTCTAAGTGGGCAGACCTCTCCTCCTCCCTCCTGGCCTCTACCACTCAACTCCTCCTCGTCGGTGACCTCAATATACATTTAGACTCTACTTGCTCCTCCTCTCTACTCTTCCGTGACCTCTGCGACTCCCTCACCCTGTCCATCCTCCCCCCTGGCCCGACTCACTCTGCAGGGCACACACTCGATGTCTTGATCTCCTCTGACCTCCCCCTCTCCATCCCTCTGACCACTCCTCTCTCCAGGAGCGATCACTCCCTACTCTCCTCTCATCTCTCCCTCTCTTCCCCCCAAGCCAAGCCTACCCCAAAACAGCCACCTACCTTCTCAGACATCCGGCCCATGAAGCGTGTGTCAGTTTAGGCTTTTGCCACCACTTCCTCTCCCCCACCTCCACCTTTGGCTGTCTCACATCCTGACACAGCACTGTCTCTGCTCTACTCTTCAATTTCTGATACGCTTGATGCTCTTGCCCCTGTCATGAGGATCCAGTTGAAGTCCAAAACCAAGTGCAATTCCTGGGATGGCTCTGACCTAGCTACACTTAAACGTAAGTGTAGGGTGGATGAGAGGAAATGGAGGACTTCCAGTTCATCCTCTGACAAACTGGCCTGTCGCCTGCTACAAAGGCAATACCGACTCTCTGTTCTCACCAAGAACAGAGTCCACATTCAAGCTCGTGTCTCTGTGGCATCTAACAACTTGGCCAAACTCTTTAAAATCTGCAAGGAGCTGGCCAACCCTGCTGCAGTCTCTACCCATCCTGTTGCCTCCCAGGCTCTTTGCAATGCCCTTGCCTCTCGCTTTATTTCAAAAACCCAGGACATCCTGTCCACCCTATCCACCCACACCCCTCCTCTCCTCCCTCCATATGTGCTTGCTGATCCTCCTTTAGCCACCCCCCCACCATCCTTCTCGTCCTTTCCTCTTTTCTCCCCTGTCAAGGTCGCTAGACAAGTCCGATGTATGAAAGCAAACAAGGATCACATTGACATCCTCGCTCCGGCCCTTGCTGATTTATGCAACCACTCCTTTGCCTCGGGATCCTTCCCCTCCCCTCTGAAGCACTCCTTTGTGCATCCTCTTCTCAAGAAATCCACAGCTGATCCTTCTTGTCCAGCTAAATTTCGCCCAATTTCCATTACTCCCTTTCTGGGCAAACTCCTGGAAAAGTTGGCCATCTCTCAGCTTAACCTTCATTCCAATTCTGTTGGGTGTCTCCATGACCACCAGTCTGGCTTCAGAGCTGCCAGAAGCACGAAACTGCTATCCTGAACATCCGTGAAGATCTGCTCTCCAACCTTGACTCTAACATTTCCGCTGTCCTCATCCTCCTCAATCTCTCTTCTGCCTTCAACACGGTCAACCACACCATCCTGCGCAACCATCTCTGTGAAAACCTGGGTATCACTGATCAGGCTCTGGCCTGGCTGACCTTTTTCCTCCCAGATTGACCCTCCCAGTTCCAACTTGGGTCCTTCCTTTCATCTATCTTCCTCTCTACCTGTGGTGTTCCCCAGTGGTCTAACCTATCGCCCTGGCTTTTCAACCAATACCTGGCATCTCTCGCCCACTGCATTGCCACTTTCTCCTCAAATTTCCAGTGCTACGCTGATGACACTCAACTCATTTTCAGGCTGCCCTCTGCCACCTCCTCTCCCTCTCTCATCTCTGATTGCCTAACTGCCATTCAAGATTGGTGTGCCGTCAATGATCTTTGTCTGAATGCCAGCAAGACGGAAATCCTCCTCATTGACACACCTTCACCATCCTTTCCCTTCACTCTCTGGCCGGCCTCCCTTGGCCCTCCTCCTACCCCACCTGCAAGTCTAAGAACCTCGGGGTCATCTTTGACTCCACCCTTTCCTTCTCCGCCCACATCTCTGAGGTCTCTAAAAAGTGAAATGTCCTACTTCATCTCCTCAGAGGTACTCTGCCTTTCCCCTCCTTTCCCCAGAAGCTCATGGTATCCCAAGCTCTGGTTCTCTCTAGATTGGACTACTATTGTAACAGCCTCTTTCTAAATCTACCTGCCTCTACTCTCCGCCCTCTGCAACTAATCCAGAACAGGATTGTGAGACTTGTCCTTGGCCTCAAGCCCTGGGATCGTATCTCTCCAGCCCTGAAATCACTCAATTGGCTCCCAGTGGATACAAGGATTAAATTCAAAACCCTCTGCATTGTCCACAAGGCTTTCTGGGGCCTGGGTCCAAAATACCTTCAGCTATCCCTCCGCAAATACCTCCCCTCCCAAGCTCTTCGCTCCTCTACCTCCAACTCCCTCAAGGTCAGTCGTTTTTCAAAGAAACGAGCTGGGGGTAGATCTCTGTCTTCGGCTGGGGTTACCCTGTGGAACAGCCTCCCTGCCACTCTAAAACTTGAAGAGAACCATCTCCGGTTCCAGAAGCACCTCAAGACCCCTTGCACTGGGATCTGTATCTGTACCCATACAGCCCCCCCTTTTTCTTCCTGCACTTATCAGACCTATCCTGTCTGCTGCCTTAAACCTAGAACTTGCAAATTGCTGGCTGCACTACCACTGTCTGTTTCCTTTATTATTTATTTATTGTTATTTATCTGTTTCTCCTCTGCTTCGCACTTTCCACTTCTCCCCTCTTCCATGCACTTTTCCCCTCCACCTCTCTGATGCACTTGTGCGTTCTCAATGTCAATGGGCCTAGTAAGATCGCTGTTTTGTTCTCCCTTGTTCCCCTCCCTTGCCTTGTCACGCTCTGAAACACTTGTGTACGAGCGCGATAGAAATAAAATATCAATATCAATATCAATAATCGCCATTCATAACTTGTGTGCCGCCAATGATCTTTGCTTAAATGCCAACAAGACGGCGATCCTCCTCATTCGTACACCCTGTCCATCCTTTCCCCTCACTCTCTGGCCAGCCTCGTTTGGCCTTCTTCCTGCCCCTACCTGCGAGGCTAAGAACCTCGGGGTCATCTTTGACGCAACACTTACCTTCTCTGCACACATCCCTGACGTCTCTAAAACTTCTTACTGCACCTCCTTAAAGGTACTCTTCCTTTCCTCTCCTTCCCTCAGAAGCTCACTGTCTCCCAAGCTCTGACTCTCTCTAGGTTGGACTACTGTAACAGCCGCTTTATAAATCTACCTGCTCCACTCTCCACCCTTTACAACTATCCCAGAACAGGACTGCAAGACTTGTCGTTGGCCTCAAGCCCTGGGATCGTATCTTTCCAGCTCTGAAATCCCTTCACAGGCTCACAGTGGATGCAAGGATTACATTTAAAACCCTCTGCATTGTCCACAAGGCTTTCTGGGGCCTGGATCCAAAATACCTTCAACTATCCATCTGTAAATACCTACCCTCTCGAGCCCTTCACTCCTCTACCTCTAACTCCCTCAGGGTCAGTCATTTTTCAAAGATACGAGCTGGGGATAGATCTCTGTCTTCAGCTGGGGCCTCCCTTTGGAACTGCCTCCCTGCCACCTTGAAACTTGAGGAGAACCATCTACGGTTCCGAAAGCTCCTCAAGACCTTCCTCTTTGCTTCTGCCTTGGCCCCGCTTCTCCCCTGCTGATCTGCTTTTCTCTCTCTGCACTGTGCACCTGGCCACCCTCTGTCCTTCAGGCCCAGGTAGCTACTCACCCTGCCACTGTCCTGCACTGCTTCTGGGCCACCCCTTGCACAGAGGCCTGTATCTGTACCTATCCAGTGCCCCACCTACTCTTCTTCTGCACTTATCAGAAACACACTATCTGACTAGCCTAGCACTTTGCCACCTACCGGCTGCACTACCACCGTTTATCACCTTTATTTAATTTATTTGACATATTATTTATTTTGTTCTCTCCTATGCTCTGCACTTTCCAATTTCTCCCCTCTCCCATGCACTTTCCCTCTTTTTCCCTCCCCCATGCAGTTGCGCGTTGTTAATGTCACTGGGCCTAGTAAAATCTTTTTTTTGTTTCTCCCCTGTCCCCCACCCTTCGCCTGGTCTGCGCTCGAAACACCTGTGTACGAGCGCGATATAAATAAAATATCATATCATATCATAACCATTTGTTAGATGCAGAGCAAAATCTTCTTACAGAGGAGTGTTGTAAAGGGAGCGAAGAATTGAGGGGAAGAGCATATGATTACAAGATGGATGGATGGTTTGGGAGTCCGTGTTAGGCCAAATCCAACGGGCGGTACCTTTATAATTTCTGGGGTTGATGCTACATCATGCCCATGATACCATAACTGTGGGTCACAGTGAGTCACAAAAAGCATTGGACATTTTGAAAGAGTATGCTTATTGGCCACCCTTGTCCCAAGATGTAGAGTTGTATACTCAGGGATGTTTTGTGTGTGCACAATTTCAACCTGCCTCTCCAACACTTAGGGCACCATTGATGAAAAGAGGTCTGACACTTTCCTGGTCAGATTTACAAATAGACTTTATTGTCCTGGTCCAAAGATCACAGGGAAACAGATATATGCTGACAGTCACCTGTTTAATATCCAAATGGTTGTAGTGCATTCTGACACCTGACTGCAGTGCGCCAACCGTGGCCACTTTTCTGGTGAATCATATTTTCTCTAGCTTTGGTTTGCCTCAAAGAATAGAATCAGACAGTCGGAGTCATTTTACTATTGCAGTGATGACTAAGATGTGGTAAATTTTGGGTGTGAAAAGGAAACTGCATATCTCCTATTGGCCATCTTCTTATGGTGGTGTGGAACGGTGCAATAGATCAATCATTGGGATTTTGAAAAAGTTTGTAGCTGAAGCCGGTTCCAGCTGGGATTTACATCTCCCTGTGGTGCTAATGGCTATTAGGGCAACACCATCAAAGTCCCCAAGCCTCAGCCCACATGAAATTGTGACAGGTAGAAAAATGGTCTTGCCACAACATTTACTACACAGGACTAATGAACAAGTGAGAGTAAATGCATACACGATTCATGAATATGTCGAAAACTTGAGAAAGTACTTGCAGCATGCATTTGCATTTGCATAGCAGAATTTGGTGAGGGCAGCTGACACTGCCAAATCATACTATGACAAAAACACATCTGTGAGAGACTATGAAGTAGGCGATCAAGTTTTTAAATTTAATTTCGCAAAGGGTAAACACAAGAATGCCAAATCTCTAGCATCCTGGCACGTCCCATACAAAACTGTCGACAAGGTTTCACCTGTGGTCTACAGGATTATGGTAATGGAAGAAGATCTGGTTGTGGAACAGTTTGTCCACGTGAACCAAATCAAGCCATTCCACCCGAAACATGAGGTTAAAAGGCTAGAACAAGCTGAAGAAACTAGGGGGAATGAAAGGTATAGTTGTTACTTTAAACTCAAAGCAATTACAAACAAAATATGGCATTTTACTTTTGAGGGATTCGCCATAGCAGGTAAGTAGGTATTCATGGAAGTATTAATATAAATAGTAATCGGGGGGATAACACAGGTGAGTCGGTATGTATGAGAGTGTGGATGTGAGGTGTATAAATAAATACAAAATAAATAATAATAATAAATAAAAGTGTAGACTTGTAATATTGTATTTTTAGATTAATGATATGTTGGTTTCCAAATAGGTAGAACAAAAGGGGGATGTGGTTGAATTGTATGTTTTTATCATGTTTAATACATTTGTTTTCAGGTGGTTACGAAGGGATATGTTGTATATTACGTTTGTATGCTGTATAATACATACATTTTTCTTTCCAGGTTGCAAAGGGAAGTGGAGTAATGGCAAAAAAGTGTTTTCCTTGATACTTAACCTGTCTGTTTCTCTTCTGATTTAGATTGCTAACACATTCCCTTCACTAGCATCCCTGGAGCTTGGTGTCGTCGGATGTGTCCTTGGAGTTAGGAGTCCACCGGATTGGAGGCCCCTGGACCAGAATCCCCTGGACTGCAAAGAGGGGCAAGATGGTGGAACCGGCGAGTGTAAAGGAGGAACACAGATGTGGAAAATGGAAGGCTGCATCCATGTTGTGAGAAGATTTGTGGCATGGACACAAGCCTATACGGCAAAGAGGTCCAGACAACATTCAGATATTCGATATTTGAAATTTTTTTATTCCTGGGTTTGGTCATTTTTTTGCCATTCCCCTTGGCATTTTTGTTTGTGTGGACTTTTTACTCATTGTGAAATTAATAGTCAATTAGGGTTGGACATTTATTTTTTTATGTTATTCTTTTATTTCTTTTTTTGACATTTATTGACTATTTTTTTTTTTTTAATGTCTGCTGCGGTATTGGCAACCCAAAATCTCATATATGAATTCGAGCTGTTAAGCTCTAAAAAAACAAGATTTAAAAAAAAATGTTTAAAAAAACACATTATATGCAAATGGGTTAAACGAAATGCATATTCACAGGGTTAATGCCATGAAAATTAATGGATGGCCGTGTATTTAGACAAGAGTTACTAAAAAAAAAAAAGGTTTATGTTGTCATACACATTATCTATCACCTGATGTTCCCAGGATCACATGAATTGATGGAGGTAAAGCCAGGATTTTTGTTCCTGCAGAAGCCCTTAGATTTATTTTCAGGACCTCACGGAAACAAAGGGGGGATAAATATAGGAACAAGTAGTGTAATATTCAACCATTGCAAGAATTTTAGTGTGACCACAGACTCCTATAGAAAGTGTGTGCCAGTGTACAAATAATGATGGTGTTGCAGCCAGTGTGTGTGTGGCTTTGCACTGATGTGAGACACTGGTGAAAATCATACAAACCAAAGAAAGGTGTGAGCACAGTAAAGCTTGACTTGATTGAATATAATATAATAGAGTTACATAGCATAGCAGAAGGTAGCATAGCATACAATAGCATGACAGTGCAGACTAGCTTGGCAGGGACTAACCATTAATGTTATTAACCTACCTAACATACTTACCTCCCTAACCTTAACCACTTTAACCAAACTAATGTTATTAGTGAATTAGTGATTAGAGTGGGGTTAGGCTAGGCCATAGCCCATGGTGCTAACTGTAGGAGCAGACTGTGGATGTCGGCTTTGAAAATCAAATGCACAAATAGCTAACTAATCCAGTGTGGATGTGAGGCTCAGAGCGAGATGAAAATGCAGAATTCATTTAGAAAAGACAAAGGCTAAGAACCTTGGTGTCATCTTTCACTCCACCCTCTTCTTCTCTCCACACATCTCTGACGTCTTTAAGAAGTAAACTATCAGCTGCACCTCGTCAGAGGTCCTCTCTAGGCTGGACTATTGCAACAGCCTCTTTATAAATCTTCCTGCCTATATTCTTCAACCTTTACAATTTATCCAGAGCAGGACTGCACTACTTGTCCTTGACCTCAAGTCCAGGGATCGTATCTCTCCAGCTCGGAAATCTCTTCACTGGTTCCCCCGTGGCTGCAAGGATTAACTTCAAGACCACAAGGCTTTCTGGGGCCTGGGACCGCTCTACCTCCAAGTTTCTCTTCCAAATCATCTTCCTTCTCGAGCTCTCTGCTCAACCACCTCCAACTCTCTGAGGGTCAGACGCTTCTCCAAGGAGAGAGTTGGGGGCAGATCTATCCCCTCAACTGAGCCTCCCTCAGGAACAGCCTCACTGCCTCTCTCAAACTTGAGCAGAACCACTTCTGGTTCCGGAAGCAACTCAAGACCTTCCTTTTCGCTTCCGCTTTCTCTCTTCCTCTCCCCTGCTGAAACACCTGACTGCTCCGCTCACTGATCACCTGGTCACCCTCTGAACTCGGGCCCAGAATCCTGCATGTCCACTTGCCCTCGCACTGCCTCTGGACTCCCCAGCACTTAAGGGTCAGTATCTGCAACCCTACAGTCCCTTCTCTCTGCACTTTTGAGCCACCCGCTGGCTGCACTTGTGAGTTAACTGCACTTCCCCTCCCCCCTGGCACTTCTCCCCTTCCCTCTTCCCCTCGCTTGTGTGATCTGAATGACACAAGGCCTATCGTTATTTCGTCCTCCCTTGTTTCCCCCCCTTGTCTTGTCATGCCTAGAAACACTTTTCTACAGGTGCGTTATAAATGCCACATCATATCATATAATAACTGATTGTTTGATCAGGATGAAATGTTGCATGTTCATCCGGGCCTGGAGAATCAATGCTGTACATAAGTGATTAGAAAAAAAAAACTGAAAGACTTCTGGAAACTTACTGAAGGCCTGGCCATGCTGTGGGAGGTGTTTGATTGATGGGTGACATCACCGCCAGGGCTGGTGGAATAATATACTTTCTGTATGATGCTATATGTGAAGTGGGATGGCAGAAAGGAGATTTTAAAAGGAAAAGGAGGTGGGAAGTAGGGTTCTTCTGCAAGGAGAAAGAGGGGTGAAGAGGAAATTCAAGAGAGAAGAGGAAACATTTGAGAGTTCAGGGATTGCTGTGGAAGGTGTGTGCGATGAGCTGAGATTGTGCCCGACTGCTGCTGTGTGTTAGGAGTCTGCAACAGAGTGGAGGGTGTCGAGCGGCCTTTGCTGGACTACCATGGCTGACGGAGGCACACAGCATGTGTGCTTTAGTGAAGGGTTCTCGCTGTCAGTGGTGCAGACTGGGCTCTTGTAAGGCTCCTGGTAAGCATAAGTGACAAAATTAGAAATATATTTTAAAAGAACAACATCATTTTCTTTCATGCAATGAATGTAAAGGTTTGTTCTCTGTGCGCAATTAGTCACTTGCTGGGTTGCATAATCGCCCCAAGCCTTCCAAAGTAGCTCAGATAACTCTGCATTGCCTGCCAAGTTCTCTTATGGGAGGTCAGGGAGTTTTTCACATTGGCTGAGATGGCCAGGAATGAATAAAATGGGAAATGCTCAATGTTATTCTCGGTAGAGAAGAGACATCCACATTTGCATTTTACTAATGTTTATTTCCATGTATATGAGTGTTTTATGCTGCTCTATGTTTTTCTAATTGTGTTTTGATAAACGGTATTTGGATTCTATCTCATTTCGAACAAATCCAGATAAATGCCAAAGAGCACTGTTATAAAAAAGTGTGTGGCCTATCATTGTGTGAGTTTTCTTTCACCATATAGTGACTTGTGTTTTCAGCACTGGACTAAGTCTGTTATTGCAGCCAAAGAGGACCCAAATAGAAAGAGTATTACAGCAACCTCATTCCCCATGTTTTAGATGCATGCTTTTGCAGGTGGTGAAGGTAACCAGAGATATAAAAAATCCTGCATGGCCCATGTAATATTCGCAACTGCCCAAGACACAATTGTTTGTGCGGAAACTGTCTAATTTTTGATAGTTGTGTGAGGCTGTGAGCCTGCTCTCCTCAATTACCGACTTGGAAATATGTTAACCCTCTGTTTTTCTTTTTTTTTTTTTAAAATGATATGTGAATCTTAGAATTTTAAAGTTTGTAAATCACCTGTATCATGCATTTTTTCCAGAAATTGTACTTTCATATATGAATTATGTGTTTTAGGATGTGATGGTTTCAAAAGCTGAATACAAGTTAATGATGAAGATATTCTCAATTGCAACATCCACCGTAAGAAGTTAACTTTTACCTCAGTATTGTTCAACCCTCTGCCTCATCATGCTTCTACCCTCCCGCAATCCCTTCTGCCAAGCAGGACTTTTAATATAAACAAAATGTGCTCTCACGTAGTACTGTAGAGGAGCAGGTAGACGCTTTCTCACTAGTTCCCACCCCCTCACTACCTTCATACTGGAACAGCAGGAGAAGAGCAGTAAATGGGACCCCCTGTAGTGTTTATCTAGGAATTCTGTCTAGGTTACATCACCCAAACGTCTGGAAGGACCTGTGTGAATGTATCACTTAAAGTTTATATGCATTCCATTCATTTCATGTCTTCCTACTTGCAAAAATAAATCCTTTACAAAAGCATGGATGTATATACAAAAAACAGAAGTATTTATTTTCCGTAGACGTAGGCTTTCCTAGGGTGTCAATGCATTTCGGTATTAATGACAATCTTCAGGGACCAATTTTTAGAAAATAATAATTAAGCATAATGGGAGTAGTTTGCCTAACATATCTGTCCATGTTATTTTTGACATATTTACCAGCCTATTTTGTAACTTCTGGAGACAGTTAATTTTTCTTGTCAATTTATGAAAGATTTCACTTAATCAACGTCTCTTTCTTTAACCATGGAACCTGTTGTGACATCTGAAATATAAGTAGTTTGGGCATATTTAGTATTCTGTCCTTTTAGTATATATATTGTGCTATCCACAGGGCAAAAAGACATACCTTGGCTTGATAGGGGTTAAGAGTGTCCTATGGAGTTCTTAAGTTAAGGGTTCCTATTGAGGAGTCATCTTAACTTGATTCTGCTATGGGTGAAGTGGTTGCCTATGTGTAGTGACGCGCTTTCATTTAAGTAATGGTGCACAATGATATCATCGCATGATGACATCATTTCATGCCAGCAGGCATTTTTAAATCCCGGATTTAGGAGATGAGTCATGTTCCCTATTTTGTAATGTGGCAGTCGTCTATCTAGTTACAATGATAATCCTTCAATTAAAAACATGGAGTTAGGAGTTTGTCATAAATACCATCAGTAAACAGACATTCTCATCATAATTCAAAATGGGTTTACAATGTGCAGTAACGTGATTGATGACCACGATGGTCTACATAATGTTCATAATCATGTTTGCTAGTTGATACATACGATGGTGCACACTATGTACATAATCATGCTGGTTGATACAGTTTGCAGAAATGCTGTTCTGGTATATCTTAGCAGGTGGACATGTGTTCTCTTCAACATCATTCACATTATTACCATTGGCATTCTGAATGTTACACACATTCTTGGTTTGAATGTTGTTGACCTTTTTTTAAATTTATCTTATGAGAAGGGTGCCAAGGACTTTTCAATAATTGACCAGTTCTCTGGATATTTTCGTGCAAGCACATACATTTTGTTCAACCTTTATAAAATGATTGGCTTGCATTATAGTTTAGCACGATTTGCATGTCCTTATGTTGCATTCAGATTTGAGTAAAAAATGGTATAACCATTTCTGGTCGATCCATGTGCAAAATGTGTGAAGGACTTTGCACCAACTGGCCTGTTGTTTATACATTATTGTACAAAAATATACATTTTCTTTAACATCTATGACATGCTTTGATTACATTAATCCAACACCATTTATATGACCTTATGACTGGGGTGATACATATGTCAGACAGTATATAGTAGTGGGCTTTATGTATGGATCTCTGTAAAATTTACAACAAATGTCTAAATGTGTACCCACATGATTGAGAGTGTGCTGTGACTTGGCCACTTATGTTGATGGTGTCCTTGCGTGGAGTGAACAGAATTCTATGTACATATTTGGAGTTCACTCTTTTAAAGAAAGCATGTGTAATTGTATTCCTCATTAAGTCTCCCAGGATATAGAGAATTTAGCCTTTCTATCCAGAAGTCTTTTTTGATCCAATAGTTTGGCAGTATGGCACCCACTCTCTCTTTTCTCAATAGTTTCAAGTATTTGAAATCTCATCTGTGAAATGTGATGTTTTGCTTCTAGAAAATGTTGCGCTACTTGTGATTTGCTATTCCCTGTGTGAATGTTTGAGCGGTGTTCACTCCACCGGACCTTCGCTTTTCTGGATGATTGTCCAACATAGTTCTTGCCGCATGGGCATTTTATGCTATAGGTGATGTTGTTGTTTTTGTCACATGTGGCATAACCCTTTAAGAATATCTTTTCCCCTGTGTTGGGATGAAACACAACATTCCCTTTGTGTACTAGACTACAGTTGGTGCAGTGTAGGCATGGGAAGGCACCACACCTTTTGGGTTTCTCAGGTGGTCTTTTGATGTCACTTCTTACCAACATGTCATTCATATTCCTGCTGCAACTGTATGCAAACACAGGCAAAGACTTGTACAGTTAGAGTTCTATCTTCTGAAAGGAAATGCCAGTGTTTGTTGATGATTTTTCTGATCTTTTGGTTTTGTGTGGAGTACATATATAAGAGAAGGCTGTAATTTCCCTTTCCCTTTTATCAGTATTGTTTCTCTGCTGATAGTATTATTTATTCCAAGGAGCCAGTCAATTCTGTCATCTGATAACATCTCTCTTTGAACCTGTTAGCCATGTCTTTTAGAAGTCCGGTGCGATCTGTCTCGTCTTGTACAATTTTCTTTACTCTAAGAAATTGACTATATGGTAAGCTTTTAATGGTGTAGGAAGGGTGGAAGCTGAATCTGTGTTACAAATTGTTTCGGTCGGTGGGTTTCCGATATAGGGTGATAATAAGTCTGTCGTCAGCATGCTAAACCATAATGTCCAGAAAGTCAACAGTCTCTTGGCTATTAGTTGTGGTAAATTGTATCCTGTCCTCAATGCTGTTAATGTCATCACTAATATCGTCTATGTATCTGCCCCAGTAGCTGATGTAGTTACGCCAGATGAGATGTTTTCAAATGTGCTCGGTCTCAAATTTATAGTTAAATGTGTTGGCTTGGCTGGGTGCCATAGTGGCACCCATGGAAGTACCTGACACCTGTATATAGTGTTGATTCTTGAATTTCGAGTAAGAGTTCTGTGCAATAAAGCCCAGTAACAGCATCACACATTCTTTGGATGCTTTTACATTGTCAGACCTCAAGAGTAGCCATTCCACTGCTTCTTGTCCCAAGTTGTGCACCTCAAACCCTGTACATCTGCAGTAAAGAGAATATCTTGGTTGTGTACCTGTAGATTATTGAGTATATTGAGGAAATGTGTGGTGTCCTTGATGTATGTGTCGGTTTCTTGTATGAGAGGTTGTATGAATGAGTCATATTGTTCCCATACAGCATCAAGTGTATGAGAGACATTATGCACTCAGACAGCCATACAGAATGTACCCTCACACTGAAAGTGTGGAAGTATATCGCATGCCAGGATATCGCATGCAAGGATGTCAGAACGCACCTGTGGACACCATGGACATACATTAAGTTAAATCTGACGAGGACAGAGTGATGCCATAAAGAAGATTTATGAACCTATGTTGAAACGATATGAAAATACTTAAGAAGTAACAATGTAACCTAAAGCTAAAGTAATCATGGATATAAAGAAGATGAAGGAACTTACTGACCAATGAGTGTAAATACGCAGTAACACAAGGTTGAAATAAAACATATAGAAGCCTGCTATAGAGGAATATATAATGTGGCAAGGATGGCCATAATAGGAAAATGGACGCTGGCTCACGTTGAACTTAACCAAGCTACCTCAGAGACAGACCCAGGCTGTAGAATCAGAAGATGCAGGAAAACAGCTCCATTTGCAGAGCCGACGATGAGTCAAAGTTGGCCCAGAATTAAGGATGCTATTTTAAGGGATAAGCACAGAGCACAAAGGGAGTTACCTGGCCAAGCTCTGCATGTGGGACATTCCTCATAGATTGAATAAGAAGAAAACATCTGTAAGAGCCAAACGTCTGGTCAATTAAAGGTATACAAAGTTCATATAAAATAGAGTGAGCAAGTATCTGGATGCCAAGAGGAGCAACCGCACCCTGCATAATTAAATCAAATAGCAGTAAGTAGAAGGCTGAAATTGAAACACGTGACTCAGAAGTCAAAAACAAGGGCCATTCATTGGAGCATCAGACTAACGATAGTGGTGTGCTCATACTCCCTTGGATGTTCCAGGACATTGAGCAGGCAACAAGGTCAACTACAAATGGAAGACTTTGGCTTATGGCCTACTGATGAGAGATGATGGACTAATTGGGAGATGATGGACTAATTGGGAAAACGGGAAGTAATCTACATTTTGTTTCTGTGCTGCAAAAGAGCTAAAAGTCCAAGGTTGGTATAGTATGCCAACCAATCACTGGGGTTGGGAGACAACCTTACATACAGTGTTTCAAAGACCAATTCACTGTTGTTTAGCCCTCTATAATCAGTATTATACATATTTAGAGGTAGTTCAAGGCGTGTCCCTACAGATAAGGGGTAGCCAATGATGCACTAATCCTTTTATGTTCTATACGTAGATATGTTCCCTTAACCAATCCCTCCACTCAATAGGTTTTGTATTTTGCCGCATAGAATGACGTCACTGATGACGCATATTGAAGTATAAGACCTCCATGTAATCAAGGTTAGTTGCGAGTGTACACGCATCAGTTCGATGCCTGTGAGTTCTCCCTACTTTATTAAAGAATAAAGTAGTAATTTGCCGTATTCCTTGAGTCAGCCTGATTATTTAGTCTGAGATCATTATTTGTAATTCCATCTAGCACACAAGATACTTCAAGGTGCTAGAGCACAGTAGCACCCCTAAATAGTCTCCACCTGTTTTTTGTTTCCTGCTTCTGCCAGAAGTATTCCTGGAAGTATGCACCCACTGCCAATAGGGCCAGCTGCAGCACCTTTGGGAGTGGACATGCTTTTAGGCACCATGCTGATGCAGATGTGATTACACAGTTTGAACTTTGGCTCAGCTTCCCCTGGTGCAACCATGTTCTGCGGTTGTTGATGCCAGCATTAGACAACCTTCTGAAGTAGATGCTGCGGTTACATGCACCACACCGGACTATGCATGTGGGACATGACAAAAAACTTGTGACACGGCAGTGCTGGGAGATTTTCAAAACAAGCTATTAAAGGAAAAGCAGGTCTGTGGAGAATGTCCTAGTTTGTTAGTAATGGATGTGTGTTGCAATTCATGTTCTACCAAACCGTGGGGTCACGTTCGGCAGTTGGAAAAAGGAGAAGTGACACCATTAAAAGACAATTATTTAATCCTGTGAGGAAGGCAAAGCTATCTTCTTCAGTCACACAAGAGGCATAGATCTAATTCACCTCATGTGCCTTTGCCGGTTGTAATTTTGATTCAGGAAATGTGTAGTTCTGGCTGTAGCTCCTATTCCATTACTGCAGCCTTAGCTTCCTGCTCCTGCTCCTTTGGCCTTGCCTATTCCTGTCCTTGTGGATAGGCCTGCCCCTATGCTGCATGCTCATGTGCTGCTTGTTCCCTCTCGGGTTACTGTGGGTAATCCTTTCTCGGTAGCTACTATTCCTGCTCCTTGTAAGCCACATATCTACCCTCTTCCATTGGCCTCCAACCGATCAAGCAACTCTTTAGGGATCTGCTGAGAGGTTTGTGGCTGCTGTGCTAAGTCATGATGATGGACCCCCAATCCAACCACCCTGGCTCCCTTCTGATGTAACTGACGAGCCTGAAAAAGCACTTGATATGTTCTGTAGCTCCTATAGCGCTATGAAACAATTCAGGTCAAGGGGGTGAATCTAATCCCTATTAGGGTTGCCATGAAATTGTCATATGAGGAATTGCCAATTACTTTGGAGATGTTAAGACTGAGACACCGTTGGATCACTAACTCAGCGGGCCATCTACTCCTAGAGCAGATTAGGTTGGTTTTGGCAGGCGACTAGACCACACAATCTATCACTCTTATTGACCTGCCGGTCCCCATCTAGGGGGGCACATGAGGACTACTCAGTTTATTTTCTCAGCTGGACTCCTTGTTCCCAAGCATGTCAGACCACTGAGGCATCCAACGATGCTGAACCCGCCGATGGGATTAATAGGGAGATCTTTAGGCTGCCCACCTGTGATACTTACTGGGGGGGTTCATAACTATTGTTAAAGATGCACATTCTGGGCCAGTTCATTCCTGACATTGCTTAACACCTTCAAAATGGCGTCCACCTCTCTGAGGCTTACCCAAGGAGACTTCATGGGTTATTTAGATCTGAATGGTGCTTAATTTCACATTCCAATTGTCCCCCCTCACAAGTAATCGCTTTGCTTTGTGGTGGTGAACCCGAATGTTCAGTTTTGTCCCCTGTATGTTTTGCACGAGTCTTCCTCCCCGTATGTCTTCCTCCCCCTTCAAACATTTTGGGGGTGGTGGCTAAATAACAAGAACCTGTTCATGAGTAGTGCTCTTCACTCCCCTCCTCTCTTTGTGGTAAACGCTATTGCAAGCAGCTCAAGTTCGGTTTCCATGCTGGGATTCCTGTTTTTGCAAGTTGTTGGTCAATAAATGTCAGAAATACTTTGTTCAATTGGTGGGAATTGGCGGTAGTTGCCTGGTCCACAAAATATTGGACCTCTCCCTGATCAATACCTAAGTACTAGTAAGGATGGACAAACAGGAAAAGAGGTGTTGGTTAAGTATCAGTTGACAGTTGTGGCTCATCATATGGAGTTATGGGCCATGTCGAACCAAACTTCCCTTTCAGATTCTTATGTACACTAATAACGGAAGGTGCCTTAAGCAGAATCTCTACTTCCTCCCTGCCTCTATCCCTCAAGAGAGACAGAGTTGTCCCCCTTCTCTGCCTGAGGCTCAGTGACCCTTGACTGGACCTTTTATGCATTCTAAGAAGAGGCCCATCTCCCTCTATATTGTTCAAGTGGAAAGATGCCACATTCAAGGTGCTGGATGTGATGTCAGTCTCATTGAGTCAGGGTCTTCACTTTGTCTTTCCTCCCCTTCCCCTAATTTCCTCTGTCCTTCTCAACATCTGAATTGTTGGGCTACTATTTCTTCTGGTCGTGCAGGAAGGCTTAGTTTCCTTGTCTTGTTCAACTGGTTCTGTCTCGTGCTTGATTGCATCCCATTGCTCTGAACCCCGTGATATGGATGATCCTGCCCGAACAGTCAGTTTCAGACCCCGATGGGGGAGTGGTTGCTGAGAGGGAGGGCATGGTTCTTCAAGTGTCTAGCCACCTTAAACTTGTATAAGCATTGCTGGGCATCTTTTCAGCATGGTACTGGCTAAGGACTGGTCTATGAGTAATTACCTTTGCTGGATTTATTACTGCATGACTTCAACTTGGCCCTGGTGGTGTCCTCTTTGCAGATTTCCCTATTTCTCCTCGTCTGGAGCAGCCTATTGCCCCACCCTTGTGACTTTTCTCTAGTGCTTTCTGCTTTTCAAGCCACCACCTGCTACAGAGTAAACAAAGTCAGTCCTCCTTAAAACCAGGGACCACCTTAAGAGGGAGGACAAGGTCATGGACACAGGGCCTGGAGGGAGGAAGAGGAGCGGCTAGTAGAGCCTGGGAAGATTAGTATTTAAAGCAGAATAAAAGGAGTCACATCCATCTGTGGTGCTGGGAAATTATTGGATGTGGCTCTATGCGGGAAGGATGGTGCGGAGAAGACCGGAACCAGCTCCCGCTCTACTTACAACAACTGGTGATGAGGGGAGACGTCTGGACTGGCAGTGAATAAAAGAAAAGCAGTACGCCCGCCGTTTTCGGCTCCAGGAATACAAACAGGGCAAGCTGCCCATAGTGCAAAGGGCAGTCCGCCCATAATGGAAGGAGTCACAATCCGCCCAGCATAAGACGGCTGCTCCCAGCCGCAGCAGCAGTAAAGGGCAATCTGCCCAGATCGAGACAGGGCAGTCCGCCTTGTGCTGAAAGGGAGCAGTCCACCCGCTGCTGAAAGGGGGCAATCCGCCCTGTGTAGAATGGCTGATCCTGGCCTCAGGGCCAGGAAAAGGCAATCCGGCAGGAATGAGAAGGGACAGTCCGCCCAACACAGTGGGCTGGTCATGGCGACAGAAAAGGAGGAGGTGAGCCGTGGGAATGCGGGGATAGCAGCGGCAGGTAGTGTGCAGCATCTGCTCAAAGAAGGGCACTGTGCCCAACACGGATTACCGTTACGCTCATGAGGAGAACACCAGAGGAAGGGAAATCCACCCACCCAGGGCTCAGGTCGAGGGTACACGCACTTTATTCAGAGGGGGGACTCAGTCCTCCCAGCTAAAATGAGAAACATTAAATGTCCTCTTTGAATTTCTGAATTAAAGCTGACCTCAGGGATCAAACCGCAGTCGGCCGAACACTCCACCACTAAACTATATAACTTGATGAAAAATAACAAACAACTAAAGTTGAAATGTCCTATTTCGGAACTGCAAGTCCCCCCACTTTAATTTTTAGAACTTGACCCCTGCCCACCCCAAGGAAACCTGCAGAGCGACGCAAAGGTAGAGGACAGGGCCATCCGCCAGCAGCAGGGCCGTTCCCAGCAACAGAGCTAAAGAAGAAGCAGTAGGTCCTGCTGAGCTTCTCGGAAGGGCAGTCCGCCCACAAGACAGGGGCAGGGCAATCCGCCCGTAGAGACGTGATACCCTGCCCTCCTTTGAGGGGAAATCCGCCCACAATGAAGTGCGAGGGCAGTCGGCTCAGGGTGTGAAGGTACCCCTCTGCACCTGCAAAGGAAGCAATCCACCCGTGACTACAAAGGAAGGGCATACTCCCACAGGGAAAGGAGGGAGTGATAAGAACAAAGTAAAGGGTGGCCAACCACCAGAGGACAAAAGGAAAAGAGTGTTGCACCATGCGAGTATACTCACTGAAGAGCGGGGGAGGGGGGCATACAGGAACCAAAGGACGAGCACCAGGATGGAGCTGAAGAGATCAGGTGCAGCCATTAGCACAAAATGTGGGGAGAACAGGGAACCCCAAGAATGGGCAGCGCAGCAAGTATGACGAGAGCAGCATTTCTGAGATGACGGCAGCCATTCCAAATGCAGCCACAACATGACCAAGGGCCCAGATGGGAAAAGAGTGGCTAGAGGAATCCACCGACTACATGAAAGGACTGGGCGAGGATGATCCCACAACACTCCTGGGAGTATTCATTAACATTGCAGGGAAAGAGATCAAAAGGGATTCTTAAAACGATCCCACCATAAGAGAGCTATGGGATGGCCCTCACTGCACTCAATGGGAAACTACTCACTAAACCGAACAAGGATTTTGAAAGGTACCTGTTCAACAAATGCCGACAGTTACCTCAAGAAACAATGGAAGAATTCGTAATATGATTACAAAAGATGACTGTTCACTGTGACTTTTCAAGCCTCGTTGTCGAGGAGGCAATACGTCTCTGGGTGATAGAAGGATGCAACTCATCCATATTTCGTAAACATCTCCTGAAGGAGCATCTCTCATTCGCAGAGGTTCTAGATCTGACAGAGAGAGAACAGGTAGCAGCGGTATACACATGTCAGGGAAAGGGGCCACGAGAACAACCGGGTTTTGAGAAAATACAGCAACACCCCACCACGCAGCCGAGGGGTGAGGAAAGTATATGCTACAGGTGTGGGATGGGATTTCCCCACAGTGGATCATTCCCAGAAATAGGACACCTGTGCGCCATGTGCAGGAGAAGCCATCACTTTGTGCGGGTGTGCAGAGAAGGGATCCCCTTCCCACTAAAGCATAAACAGGACCCTCAGAATGACAGAGGGAGAGCAAAGGTAGAATTTCATTGGTGGAAACACAGAATGAAGGAAAACCCACCTGATGGTGACTACAGAGAATACCCCTACTAACCAGTTGGCAATTTGGAGACGAGATCTGATTGACACAGACACCACAATGATGATAAGCAGGGGGGATGTGTTGCAGAGTAAACAAAGTCGTGATGCTCAAAACCATGGACGACCTTAAGAGGGGGAGGAAAGGATATGGGCAAAGGGCCTGGGGGGAGGAAGTGAAGGGGCTAGAAGACCCCGCTCCCACTCTAGTTACAACACCGCTCTAGTTACAACACCTTAGGTTGGCTGAAAATTCAGTCCTTCAAATCATTATTTTTAGTGGCAATTACTTGAGTTTAGTGAATGGGGAAGTTGGGTGTGATCCTTTGATCTCAGCCATATCTTAATTTTCTTCCCGCCATTCTAACGCTTTGCCCTTCCTGTACTTTTCTCCTTAAGTTCTGGTCTATGTTTCACTTATTCCAGGAACTGATTTTTCCTACTTTGGATTTTCTGGATTCCTCTTGTCCTACTGGTCACCTACTGGAAGCCGGTGGGGCTCCATCTATTTATGCACAGAGACAAACCTACCTTGTTTAGGTTTTCTAGATGTCTTTTTGTAGCATTCAGACCTATATACGGAAGCCACAAACACCAGCCACTATGCTAAGAAGTGTCAGCAGACCATTGCTATTGTGTACAACCCATACGGCGCTGCCTTGCCTTTTGCGACTCCAGATCGATTCGCTAGAGGTGCGGTTGACTCTTGGGCTGAGATGAGGGGTGTGTCCATGCCTGGGATTTGACATGCCGCTATGTGGGGCTCCATTACCACTCGTTTTAATCACTACAACCTTCATGTTGGGTTTTGCAATCTTCTGATAGGATGCATTTTGGAACGTCTCAGCTGAAATCTGCCTCGAATAAGAAATAGGGCCTCATCATGAGTTGGGCAGTATCCCGGCACTAATCGCGCCGGGATATCGACCAACGCAATTAGCGTTAATGGAACTCGTTCTGGAGAAAATTGTGCCAGATCCCGAGTTGCAGTGGGCAGGTAAATCCCCATCCCCATTGTGTCCATTGGAACCAATGGGAGTTTCTCAGCGATATTAGCCACCGCACGAATAGTGCAAAAAACGGGTGGAAAGGGGAGATTTTTACCCTCAGCAAAAAGCTGGAGGTAAAACTCCCACTTTCTGCCCAACTCCAGATTGGGCTGAGCGGTAAATGTGGCGGCAAAAGCATTACCGCTGCATTTTCCCACTCCGCCCAACTCGTGATTAGGCCCTATAGTCTGTATTTATTAAATGCATGTTTCAGCATACATATTCTCTGTGTTTTGTTACTGTCAAAAATGGACGCTAAGTCCATGTTGTCAGGTCTGGGATGAGGAACTGGGACAAAGTGGTAATGCCCAGATTACTTGCTGGTCGTCTTCATTACTCCAAACTGCCTCTTCCTCATCCCTGTTCTTTTTCCTCCTCCTCCTCCCAGCACAGATAGCAGTCTTTGCTCCAGGGAGTGATTGCGGTGCAAATGAGTGTTCTAACTGTTGATGGTATTAAGGGGGTAATCTCCAAATTATAATGGCCGTTCCCCCCCGGCAGAAGGAGTGTCCGCAGTTGGGATGCCTCATGTTGTCAGGACTGGGACGAGGAAGAATAGGACTCAAATTAATGATGATTACGGGTCAGTAATTAGGGGATTTTAGGCATTGCTTTAGGGAATTACAATATGTTACGTTACATGGCATTTGTGTAGTGGATATAAGTGGCAAGTGTGGCTTTGTGTCGTGTTGGGTTTATCTATCTTGAAGACTATGGGCAGGAAAGAAGAGTACATGGCTGGATTGTGTGTGAAATGTTCGATGCAGCTCCTGAGGGCTGGAGTTGTGTTCCGATGTTCATGTTGAACTCTTTTTGCTGTGACTCACACATGCCAGTGTAGATATGAAGAGAAGGTATGGGCGCATGACTGACTATAAAATTCAGACTGCAATTTCTAGAATGCAACACAAAAACATGACTGTATAAACACCTACAGATTAGAATGGATCATGTTGGCAACTATGATATAGCCAGTGCAATCTATGAGTGGCAGTGGCCATTGAGTGGACAAGTCATGGGGGGAGAAGGAGGAATCAAGCTTTAAAGGGCTTCCTTAAAGCAGACTGTTCCTGCAACCAATGGATCCTTAATGGCGAACATGAAAGAATTCCATCTGTCCTAACAATACTCCAGAAGTACGTGTAATGTATGGGATGTCTCCCAGAAAGAAAACGTCACCATGACCGCCATTACATCTGAACCCACCCCCATGTGGCAGTTGCCAACCCTTGGACTGGGAAGAGGAAGAGGTGAGTGTGCACAGTAATATTCTTTATTCCTTCAGTTTTGAATATTTTAGCATTTAAATCATTGAGTGGGGTGCAAACCCAGTATTAGAAAAAATAAGAAAACCTTGGGTGATAAGCTAGCGATGTGGGCTGCATTCCCAATGTCCACTTCATGGTTTCTAATGTTACAAAATGTAAATTAAAGCTAAGAAAATTGAAAAATGCATCAAAGTGATTTTATTCACAAATATATATATTTTTTGCGAATCATTTATTCATAGTTAGGAAGCAGATGCTTGGTTTGGCCTATGCATTTCGGACAATACTGTACTTCTTCAGGGCATATAAGAACATCTAATTAGGTTTTGTAATCACATGCCATGCCACAGACAATAGTTAAATACATGAAAAATCACATTGAATTGTGGTGTCATGTCATCCATTCAATTATATGTGTAAAATTGGAATTTGATAATAATTGAGAAACAAAAAAAACATAGTGAGTAGTGAAGCATATGACATCATTGCAAAATCATAGTACATCCCTGTTACAGTGTTCATGTCTCCTTAAGAGACCGACACCATGTCACGTGGGCAGCATCACGTGACGAGGCACGTAAGGGGGAGGGAAGGTTGAAATTCAGAATACGTGGTGTAAGCAATAAAGAAAGACGTACATTCAACCTCGGCGTGTCCTCATTACTGCGGCCCATCCGAGGCTTAACAATCCCATAATTCCATATTACATATAATGCACACCGTGTCCATACAATGTTGTAAAATACATACGGTTTGTTGAGCTTCCCGCGGCTCATCAATTTCCTTTCTTTACCTGCTGTCCCCTCTCTTCCCTCCATGGCTTCCTTGCCTCCCCCCGATGTCTCCTCCTTGGCTATCTTGCCCTCTCCTCCTTCCTCTTCTGCACCCCCTCAGGCTTCTTCTACACCTCTGCAGGGTGTACCTCTGATTTGTACCCCACCCTGGAAGTCTTTCAAGGACGGCCACCTTCTCCATATTGCCACTCTGAACTCTCGCTCAGCAGTCAAACACTCCTCTGACATCTGCCGCCTCCTGGAAGAACTTGAGCTCGATGCCCTCTATCTCACCAAGGAATGGTTCGCAGCCAGCTGTGTCACAAGATTTGACTCTCTCTTCCCTGAGAGCTACAAGATCCTCTCCGCACCCAGGTCCAGCCATTTTGGAGGGGGTGTAGCCCTGATCCTCCCGAAGTGGATTCCTGCCTCTGTCATTCCTACGCGGCCTACTCCTCTTTCAAATGCCTCGTCTGCAGGCTCTCTCTCTCCTGGCCATTCCCTTACTGTGGCTACCATCTGTCGGCCTCCTGGTCAGATCTCCTCCTTCCTCTCTTAGTGGGTGGACCGCTCCTCTTCCCTTCTAGTCTCGACCAATCAACTCCTCCTTCTTGGAGACTTTAACATCCACCTGGATGCTTCCTGTCCTTCCTCTGGACTCTTTTGTGACCTCTGTGACTCTCTCTCACTCTCTGGCCTGACTCTGCAGGGCATACTCTGGATGTTCTAATCTCTTCAGACCTTCCCCTTTCTATCCCTCTCACCACTCCTCGCTCCTGTAGTGATCAGTTTCTCCTTTCCTCCCAGCTCAGTCTCTCTACCCCTCAGGCCAAGCCAACTCCAGCACTGCCACCTACCTTTTTGGTTATCCAACTCATGAAGCTTGTGTCAGTTGAGGCTTTCACCGCCACTTTCTCACCTCCCCCTTTGGCTGACTCACACCCTGGCACAGCATGCTCCACTCTGCTATATCTGATACTCTTATGTACTTGCCCCGTCATGAGGATCCGCTTGAAGCCCAAAGCCAAGTGCCACTCCTGGTATGACTCAGACCTTGTCACCCTTAAAAGCAATTGCAGGGTGGCTGAGAGGAAATGGCATGCTTTTGGTACATCAACTGACAAACTGGCCTGCCTCCTGCTCCAAAGGCAATACTAGCTCTCTGCCAGCACCAAGAAGAGAGCCCAAGCCTGTGTCTCTGCGGCATCCAACAACTCGGCCAAATTCTTTAAAATCTGCAAGGAGCTGGCCAATCCTGCTGTAGTCTCTACCTCTCCTGTCCCCTCCCAGGCCATCAGCACGGCCCTGGCTTCTCATTTCATTCCATAACTCAGGACATTCTCTCCTCTCTCTCTTCCTCTCCCCCTCCTCCCTCTACTCCCTGCTCTTCCTCTGACCCTTCTTCAGGCCACCTCTCCTCTCTCCTACTCTGCCTTTCCCCTGTTCACCCCAGATGAGGTTTCTAGACAAGTCCGATCTATGGAAGTCTCGTCAAAACAGGTTCTCCCCTGTTCCTCCAAAACCATCAAGGACCATATTGACACTCTGGCTCCTGCGCTGTCTGACTTCTGCAACCACTCCTTTGCCACTGGAGTCTTCCCTTACCACCCGAAGCCCTCCCTTGTGCACCCTCTTCTTAAGAAACCCTCTGCCGACCCCTCCTGCCCGGCTAACTATCGCCCAATCTCCATCACTCCTTTCCTGGACAAACTCCTGGAAAAGCTGGCAATCTCCAGCTTAATCTCCACACTGAATCTGTTGGTGGTCACCATGACCATTGGTCTAGCTTCAGATCTGCCAAAAGCACAGAAACTGCTCTCCTGAACATCCTTGAAGACCTGTTCTCCAACCTCGATTCCAACCCCCTCTGTGTCCTCATCTCACTTGATCTCTCTTCTGCCTTTGACACGGTCGACCATGCCATCCTGCTCAACCGTCTCCATGATAACCTGGGTATCACCAATCAGGCCCTGGCTTGGCTGACTTCTTTCCTCTCTGATCGACCCTCCCAGGTCCACCTTGGGTCCTTCCTCTCCTCTATCTCTATCTCTACCTGTGGTGTTCGCCAAGGTCTAACCTCTCTCCCTGGCTGTTCAACCAATACCTGGCACTTCTTGCCCACCGCATTGCTGCTCTCTGCACCAACTTTCAGTGCTATGAGAATGACACTCAGCTCATTTTCAGGCTCCCTTCTGCCACCTCTTCTCCTTCTCTCATTTCTGCTACACAGGAGTGTTGTGCCGTCAATGATCTCTGCCTAAATGCCAGTAAGACTGAGATTCTCCTCATCAGCACACCTGCTCCCTCCTTTCCTGTCACTCTCTAGCCGGCCTCTCCTGGCCCTCTTCCTTTTCCCACCTGTGAGGCTAAAAACCTCGGGGTCATCTTCGACTAACACACTCTCCTTCTCTCCTCACATCTCTGAGGTCTCTTTGAAGTCACACTACCAGCAGCACCTCCTCAGAGGTATTCTTCCTTTCCTCTCCTTTCCCTAGAAGCTCACTGTCTCCAGAGATCGGGTTCTCTCTAGGCTGGACTACTGCAACAGCCTCTTTCTAAATCTGCCTGCCTCTACTCTACGCCCTCTGCAACTCATCCAAAACAGGTCTTTGAGACCATTTGTTGGCCTCAAGCCCAGGGATCATATCTCTTCAGGACTGAAATCTCTGTACTGGCTCCCAGTGGCTATGAGGACTAAGTTCAAAACCCTCTGCATCGTCCACAGGGCCTTCTGGGGCCTGGGGCCTCAATACCTTCAACTCTCTCTTCGCAAATATCTTCCTTCTCGAGCTCTTCGCTCATCTGCCTCCAAAATCACCACAACCCTCTACACTAAGTCCACAAATAGGAACAACCTTCTTCACCAATTAAGTTTTCACTGGCCCAATATCCTCAAGAACTTACCATGTGGCCAAATGCTGAGGATCAGAAGGATCGTGAGTGATCCTGAAGAATGCGAAGAACAACTAGCTACATTACAAGTGAAACGCCGCTACCGGGGATACCCGGAAGAAGACCTACAAAAAGCATTATCCAAAACCAAGATTAAGAGACGAGATAACCTTTTGTTGAAAATGCCCAAACGGGATAGTCCAGAACTAATATTTGTTTCAAAATACTGAATACAAAGAAGACAAATCCGACAAACTATGTCCAAACATTGGAACATTTTGACTAGTGACGAAAGAACAAAGGAGTTATTTCCACAGCCGCCTGTGTTTGCTTATCAGAAAAGCAACAGCCTCCACAATAGGTTAGAAGACACCAAAGGCACAGCAAGAAACACAAAACAAGACAAGAATCCTGGGACTCATCCATGTCTCAACTGAGGTAGTTGCAACAATGTGATCAAAGGACCGACAGATTCACATCCAAGAAATGGCAAAGAAATCCAATTGAAACACTTTGCCACCTGTTCAACAGACAACACAATTTACAGCATCAAATGCCCAGGTGGCATATATTACGTGGGTGAAACAGCTAGAAACGTGAGACTGCAGATGAATGAACATAAATCCTGCATCAGGAATAAGAAACAAACATCGGCAGTGGCATGACATTTTGCGGAAAAGGACACACGGTTTCGCAATTAAGATTTCAAGAATTTTAAATTGTAAAAGGCCAACATGTGAACTCTAAGAAAAAAAAGAGCTCGACGAGAGGTCTTCTGGATTGAGAGTCTGGATTCCCTCACCCTTGGTGGCATGAATGAGGAATGGAATCTGAACTGCTTCATGTGAGGATATTCACAGATCACAGATATCTATGGAAAGGAACAAATATAGAGTCTTCACTACATTTACCATTCATAATTGTCCATTTGAACTATTTCCTGTGAGGTGATTCACAGGTCACAGATATTTATTGGAAGGAACAAATATGGAGTGTTTACTACATTTACCATCCATAGCTGTTCATTTTTTACACTGCCAATAGACTGTTATGAGAGTTTGACACTCGCCCCCTGAATTTCTTCCATCTTTTTACTTACATCAGTTTGTATCTGTTTTTCACAAACTGGATATTTCTCTTATGAATAATAGTGAATTATGAGAATTCAGGATATTCTTCCGAGTGGGATGTGACATTTTAATTATTACACTGACATTTAGGCACATCCAAGAGAGTATTGCTTACTGAATTCTATCTCTTATCCTCCTTATTAAGCATTTTTCTGACGTGTAGACCGATTCAGTTCTGCACAAGAGCTCGGGCACATTTGCTGTATTTATTGGTATAATCAACATTGGAATAGTATATTAACAGCGTGTACACCTATACGAGTCAACATTTACATGCAAAACTATTGAGCCACAGCCAACCATGCAAGAATATATCAGACTTTCTCCCACCCAAGATGTTTTATTATTATAGTCATCTTATTTAATATTACGTAACAACACAACACACAAGCCGTTAGGTCACTGAGTTGGGCACTTGTGTCAGTGAATTTAGCCTCACATGTAATCTTGTTCAATCAGTAATGCATATTACAACAGTCGGTCCATTCCAAGATGGCCGACCTCTACACAGTGAATCTTGTAGCTCCAGCGTTGCCATGTCAACGCCTGTTGATATTACTGCACTTCTTACTTGGTATGCACCTTGCGACTTCCGCACACGATCGTATACAGAATGAAAAATCAAGGTTTGCGGTTCAATTGAGCTACGCTCAAGAGATTTTATGGCTTTGATATATTGTACCTCAAGGATTCATTTCATAACATCGGGAATCTACCACGTCTGTTTTTCCTTCAGCGGGTGAATCGGATATTTTGAGTAAGCTGATGCGTTCTCTTGACAACGCCTGACGGCATTACAGTACTCCCAACTTGCCATGCGTCTTGCTAATGATAGAATACAGATGGTTAGATTGAGGTAAACTGTGCTACTCAGTTACGCTCCAGAGAGAGTCAATTGTTATGTCACATAGATGCACATGAATATATTTCACGATATAGTTAATTTCACACATCCATTTTTCCATCAGCCCACGGACGAGCGTGAACTGAATTTTTCACGTTGCAGAGGATCTATTACAGATAGCTGGGATTCACGAGCAGTCGACTTGTTCCACAAGTCCCGAATGTGAATGGTAAGACTTCGAACTATATACATTTTCAACCACTGACATTGGGCCTCATTACAACAATGGAGGTAGTCATGCTGCTATTTGCGGCATTGCTACCCCCATTCCAGGTACCGGGTCTGGGTTCCCTTAATGGGGAAATACCGGGCCATTCCGACCTTCGAGGGCCCGATATTTGATCATTCAGGGAACCCGGACCCGGTACATCCCCATTCCCATTTGAGCTCCCATAGGGCTCAATGGGAATGGGGAGGATGCAAACAACGGCCCCGTTAATGACGGGCCCGTTCTTTGCATCCCGGTATGCTTGCGGGACCCGCTAAGGACGCCTGGTAAAACCAGGTAAAACCAGGCGTCCTTAGCGGGTCCCGCGAGGAGACTTCGTAATGAGGCTGTAGGGGGTTAACGGGGCCGGCAGCTCTACCTGCCCTGTTAACCCCCTACCGCCAGTGTCGTAATGAGGCCCATTATATCTCATATGTTCAGATTTTGATGATGGTTTCACTTTCATATTTACAGATAACCTGACATTTCAATTACTATCAGTTAAGCGAATTTTTATTTTTATTTGTATTTTTATTTGTATTTAAATTATATATTACACGCATGGAAACCTATTGAAGTTCCTTAACCAGCACACATTCTTTTCTTTTGTCTTTGAACATCTTTCGGATACCTTACGTTTTGTGCTCAACAAACCGTATGTATTTTACAACATTGTATGGACACGTTGTGCATTATTCATTTTATTTTAAAATATTTTTAGTGGCATTTATGGTTTACATATAATTGCATCCTATTTGCGATTTTTAATTGCCGATGATTGTATTGCATTCACAACAGTAAACAAATAAACAATACCATAACAACAACAAACTGTCTTCACATCTGCAGTTACATTTGTGATACAGATCAGAATATGCGGTCAGGTGCACAGTGTATCACATGTCCTGGGGGGCCCGGTCGTGAGGGCGGGAGTAACGGTAATCCCATGTCTAATCAGGCTTCTATATACTGTCACAACTTTTTCAAGTATACTGCATTATATTCACTGCGGTTTATCATCTGATGGGTGAAACATGTCCCAGATCAATATTTTCCATGCTTCATATGTAGGGCTTGCACCACCCCCTGTCCTGAACACCCCGTCTCCACACACTCTGGTTTCAACATCCGCCCAGTGTTCTAGCTCTTTTAGCCATCTGGTGTATTGTGGGTCCGCTGGTGCTTTCCATGCCATTGCAATGGATCTTTTAGCTAATATGCATACAATGTTCATGAATTTAACAACATGTCTAAATTTGCTTATTCTCGGGTAGGCTCCTAACAAGCATTCCATTGGCGTCCAGTTATACGTTACTATCCCAGCGTTTCTGCCAGCTTGTTCTATTTTGGCCCAGAAGTGTTGTACCTTCGGACACTGCCAAAACATGTGCAGCATCCCTGCTTTGCCTGAACCACACCAGGGGCATAGTGGACGTGTTTTGTTGCTAAAGCTAGCTATACTGCTTGGTGTCATGTACGTTCGGTACAGGACATTCAACTGTATCAGCTTGAACCTGGCATTTCTATGCACCTCCCGAGGGTACATTAGTATTCTCTCCCATTCTCTTTCAGTTATGTCAATCCCCAGGTCTGCTTCTCACCTTTGTTTCAGTCTTTCACTTTTGTCGTTTGGTCTATCCAGCAACTGGCCGTACACCCTGGACACCGTTCTCCAAACCTCCCCCAGGTATCAGAGTCAGCAGGGGGTCTGCCGATGGTTCCTCTGGCCGACTCTCCCATTTCTCCTTTGCTACCCTCCTGATTCTCTGGTACCATAAGAACTCTCCGCTGGGAACACCCTCTTTTTCTCTCAGAGATTCAAATTCCTTAAAATGCACCCTCTTCGTACATGTCTCCCCAGGTGTAAATGCCATATCTTTCCCAGCGCTGTACGCTTGTTAGGTCCGGTCTGGTCTTACAAATAGCAGCTGCAATTGGGGTATCTGGTGAGTAAGGATGTCTGCAGTCCAGTAACCTCCGAGCCCTCTTCGGTGTCTGGTCAAAGGTTTGAATCCAAAAGGATCGAATGCCATAGGGTCGAGTCACTAGGACCTTAAACAAAAAGGGTTGAATTTTTTTTAAAAATATATATATTTTTTGGGATTTCCGTATAGGAAAAAAAAGTGTGTTTTACCACAAAAAAGGTGGTTTGGGGGACCCCCCCCCCCAAAAAAAAAAAGAAATCGACCCTTTTGTTTTCGGTCCTTTTGATTCGACCCTATTGTATTTCGATCCTTTTGATTCAAACCTTTGACCCATAACCACCCTCTTCCATACCTGCCTGCCCAGTTCTACTATCATCGGCACTCTACCCAGGCACCCGAGCGGGACCCACAATATTTCTTTTAAATGCACTGGTGTCACCAGTTGTTTTATCAACCTTGTTTCCGTAGTGGTTTCGTCTGCAAGCCACTTGGCCACAAAGCTGAGTTGTGCTGTCAGATAGTACTTCTCCATATCAGGTAGTTGTACCCCTCCCTCCCTATACGGCAGGGTCAGTGTGACCAGGGATAGTTTGTGTCTGGTAGGCCACCATGGAAACTCTCTCAGTATTACCTCTAGTAGGCGGAAGAATGATGCTTTGATGTAGTAATGGATGTTCTGGAAGTAATATAGGACCCTCAGTAATACTATCATTTTGACAATAGCAATCCTGCCTAGCATTGATTGTGGCAATTTAGACCAGAAGTTCATGGATTTCCTCAAATCCTTCACCACTGCCTCGGTGTTGTTCTCATGTATCAGTGCAGGTGTGTGCCAAACATTCACTCCCAAGAATCTGAACAAATTCAGCTGGCAGCGGATCCCTACGTTCGGTAGGTCTCCCTCCTTCCTGCTTGCCACCCCAGCCACTGGGTTGATTTTTCCTTGCTGAAGCTGATTCCAGACACTTTTGCAATGTTTTCTAGTATGTCCAGGATTACTGGGACATTAAAGTGTGGGTCCCTTATATACAGTAATACATAATCAGCATACAAGGATACCATGTGGTACATACCTCCAACTCCAATACCTGCATCAAAAAATTGCTTCCTGAGATATATAGCAATTGGTTTGAGTCCCAACACATAAAGCATCGGTGACACCGGACAGCCTTGTCTGGTACCCCTCTGTATTTCCCATGCTGCTGACACTGTCCTTCCTGTTTTCACCCTTGCTAGTGGCGCATCATAGAGTAGTTTTATTCACTTAATGAAGTGATCCCTAAACCCAAACTCCCTCAAGACAGCAATTAGCCTTTGCCAGTAAATCGAGTCAAGCACTTTTATTGGCGTCCAGAGAGACTATCGCATATTGATCTTGCAAATCTGCTGTGTGCGCCACAATGTGTTGCAGTCGCCTCAGGTTTACGGTCATATTTCGGCCTGGGATAAACCCATTTTGGTCTTCATGCACTATAGTCCTGATGACCTTCGACAGCCATTTAGCTAATACAGTGGTCAGTATTTTGACGTCGTAGTTTAGCATTGCCAGCGGTCTGTACGAGCCACATTCATCTGTAGGTTTTCTCAGTTTGGGTATTGGGATAATCAGGGTCTCCCTCATGCTACCAGGGAGCACTCCCTTTTTTCGTATGCCTCCTTAAACACCTCATGTAGGATTGTATGTCTTATAAAACTCTGGGGGTAGCCCATCACTTCTCAGGGTTTTACTGGTTGCGAGGGACTTATTCGCCTTGCTTATATCTTCAATCGATAGTTCCCCCTCCAGTGCGTCATGGTGTACGTCGGCCAGTTTAGGTAAGCCTATTTCTTCAAGCGTGTCTAATATTTAATTCTGGGGTATTAAAGTGCTGTGGCCATATAGTTGGGAATAGAATGTTTTAAAGACATCATTGATTGACTCCTGCGACCTGTGCATCTGGCCCATGTCATCTTTGATTACTGCGATCATGTGCCTCAGGCTTTCTTTCTTACACAACCACGATAACAATCTGCTAGGTTTTTCTCCTTCTGAGTGTGCTCTAGTAGTTTTCGTTATATGGTCAAATTTCACTAGCCTACCCCATGCATCCCGGATACTCCCCCTTGCAGACGCTAGTTCCCGTTCCCACTCCCTCGTTTTCTGGGCCTTCTCTTCCATTTGCCTGATCTTCTCCTCCCACACCTCAAAATCACTTTGAAGCCTCTTCCTGATCCCCCCTGCGCTAGCAATAACTTCCCCTCTCACCACCACCTTCAGCGCTTCCCACACTGTGCTCCAGTCCTTCACACTTCCTACATTGTGTCCTGCATATTCCACTAGTTTGCTCCGGAGCCCCTCCCTAAAGGCAGAGTCGTCCGGCACCTCTGTTGGCATGCGCCATTGTGGTATGGGTGGTCTGGGGCCACACATTTTCCATTCTATGACCAGCGATGAGTGGTCTAAAATCAATCTGCCCAGATAGTGCACCGATTCTACCTGTGGGAGGTGGGACTTGTCTATTAGCAGGTAATCTATTCTAGTGTATAGCCCATGGGGTGACGAAAAGTAGGAAAACTCTTTGTCCTGTGGGCGTAGCTCCCTCCACACATCTGCTAGATCTAGGTTCTCTATCACAGCGTTCAGTGTCTTTGGGGCCGCAACTGCTCTCTTCGCCCGCGGTGCAGATCTGTCCAGATCCAGGTCCCTGACAGTTGAAGTCACCCCCCAAATAGAAAATCTATCTTGGTAGGGGACTATTTTGGCTCACAGTCTATTCAGGTGCGCTGGGATCCCATGGTTAGGTTGATAGGAGTTAACTATGCAAATTTCTAATTGCTCAATGCTTCCCGTGAGTGTCAGGAATCTTCGTTCCGCGCTCCACCTTCGACAGGCAGAAGGGCACGGTATCATTTATCCAAGTGTGCACTCCCCTTGCATACCTGGAGTACGTCGCTCCATATCCTTGCCCTCCCCAGCATTCCTGTACCTTATGTAGGTCATCTGCTGTGAGATGGGTCTCCTGCAACAGTGCAATTGAGATCCGTTTCCTCTTTAAGAAGGATTTAATTCTATTCCTGCGCATGTAGGTGCCCATCCCTCTGACATTCCAAGTTAGTACCTTTACGTCTGCTGACATTTCTGTGTGTTTACATTCTCCTTCCCAGCCCACTCCGGCCTAGATACCACCAAGTTTATTATCACAGCCCTTCCCCACCCTCTCTACATTTGCCCCTTTTTTGCCAGTTGTGCACTGCCCCATTTTACCTGTTTCTGTGAAGAACATGTAACTTGTCAAACAACAGTAAAACAAAATTAACCAACTGGGCCCAGTAGTTGTTCCATCTAAGCAACGTCCCGCGCCTTCTTGGCCCATCTGGATTGCGTGGAAAATGTCCCCACTGTGGTGTGGGCTGCCTGCGGGTCATATTCAGGGGTGATGGGCTGCATGTGGGGCATGCCTAGGGGTGTAGGGTGGTCCCCTGTGGTGTGGGCTGCCTGCGGGTCATTATCCGGGGTGATGGGCTGCCTGCGAAGCATGCCCAGGCGTGATGGGCTGCCTGCCGGTCATGGTCTGGGGTGATGGGCTGCCTGCGGGCATGCCCAGGGGTGTTGGGTGGTCCCCTGTGGTGTGGGCTCTCCGTGGGTCATGGTCTGGGGTGATGGGCTGCCTGTGGGGCATTCCCAGGGGTGTAGGGCGGTCCCCTGTGGTGTGGGCTGCCTGCGGGTCATGGTCAGGGATGATGGGCTGGCTGTGGGTCATGGTCAGGGGTGATGGGCTGCCTGCGGGGCATGGGGAGGGTGGATGGGCTGCCTGCACGTATTCGGGGGGTGCGTGGGGAGTTTTACACATGAAACGCCTGACGTGAGCGGGGTATGCGTATTCCGGGGGTGCACAGAGAGTTTTACACGCCATTCGCCTGGCGCAAGTCGGGTATGCGTATTCTGGGGGTGTGTGGGGAGTTTTACACATGATTTGCCTGGCGCGAGCGTGATACGCGTATTCCGGGGGTGTTCAGGGAGGTTCACACTTGATTCCCCTGCCGCGAGCGGGGTCCATGTATTCCGGGGGTGGGCGGGGAGTTCTACACGCGATCGGCCTGGCGCGAGTGGGGTACGTGTATTCCAGGTGTGCATGGGGAGTTTCACATGCGATTCGCCTGGCGCGAGTGGGGTATGCGTATTCTGGGGTGCACGGGGAGTTTTACACGCGATTCGCCTGGCACAAGCAGGGTACGCGTATTCCGGGGTGCGCGGGGAGTTTTACATGCAATTTGGCAGTGTGGTCCCTCCCAGATGTGCCAGTCGCACCCGCCCCATGCCACGCAGGCAGCCCACACCACAGGGGACACCCCTACAATCCCTCCCCATGCCCCGCAGACAGCCCACACCACAGGGGACACCCCTACAGCCCTTGCCATGCCCCACAGGCAGCCCACACCACAGGGGACACCCCTACAACTCCTTGCCATGCCCAGAAGGCAGCCAACACCACAGAGGACACCCTTACAACCCCTTGCCATGCCCCACAGGCAACCCATCCACCCTGACCATGCCCCGCAGGCAGACCACATGGCACCATGCAATTTGGAGCCCCAACACATGTCCCCCCCACCCCACCCCCATTGACGGCAACCTGCCAGCAGGCCCCGACACATGTCCCCCCACCCCATCCCCATTGACAACAACCTGCCAGCAGGCCCTGACACATGTCCCCCCACCACAACCCCATTGACGGCAACCTATCAGCAGGCCCGCGGGTCATGGTCAGGGGTGATGGGCTGGCTGTGGCTCATGGTCAGGGGTGATGCGCTGCCTGCGGGGCATGGGGAGGGTGGATGGGCTGCCTGCGTGTATTTCGGGGGGTGCGCGGGGAGGTTCACACGCGATTCCCCTGCCGCGAGTGGGGTACACGTATTCCGGGGGTGCGCGGGGAGTTCTACACACGATCGGCCTGGTGCAATTGGGGTATGTGTTTTCCAGGGTGCATGGGGAGTTTCACACGCCATTCTCCTGGCGCGAGCGGGGTATGCGTATTCTAGGGTGCGCAGGGAATTTTACACGCGATTCGCCTAGCGCAAGCGGGGTACGCGTATTCCGGGGGTGCGCGGGGAGTTTTATATGCAATTTGGCAGTGTGGGCCCTCCCAGATGTGCCCTTCCCCACCGCCCCATGCCACGCAGGCAGCCCACACCACAGGGGACACCCCTACAACCCTTTGCCATGCCCTGCAGGCAGCCCACACCACAGGGGACACCCCTACAACCCCTTGCCATGCCCCACAGGCAGCCCACACCACAGGGGACACCCCTACAACCCCTTGCTATGCCCCGCAGGCAGCCAACACCACAGGGGACACCCTTACGACCCCTTGCCATGCCCCGCAGGCAACCCATCCACCCTGACCATGCCCCGCAGGCAGACCACATGGCACCATGCAATTCGGAGCCCCAACACATGTCCCTCCCCACCCCCATTGATGGCAACCTGCCAGCAGGCCCTGACACATGTCCCCCCACCCCACCCCCATTGAGGACAACCTGCCAGCAGGCCGTAACACATGTCCCCCCACCACACCCCCATTGACGGCATCCTATCAGCAGGCCCCGACACATGTCCCCCCAAACACCACGTCCTAACAATACAGACCCATGGCCCTAATGCTAACCCAAATCCCCCGCACCGCAGTACAAGCACGCAACCATCCACTGCACCCACTCCCAAATTATCCATGCCATGAGAGTCTGAAAACAATCAGCATGGCCATGAATAAATGTCCAACAGAGCCACTCAGTGGCAACACATGACTGAGCCAATGCTCATAGAGACATGTACCAAACCAATGAGAGTACACAACACCAATAATGAAGATATATGAAATGTATTAAAAAAAATAAAAAATGACATAATGGAAATCACACATGCAAATGAAGAAATAATGAATGCAATACTAAAAATAAAGTTCAATCCAATGAAAAACAAAAATCCACAACATGAAAACTGAAAAGTGGTCCATCACCAAAGTCCATATAAAGTAAATAAGAAACAAAAGCGCAAAAAACCATTGCTCCATGGGATGATTTAATAACGAAAGTATGTACAAGTCTGGTACTATTTACAATGAAAGTCAGACGGGTCCATGATCCCAAAACAAAAGGAAACCTTCCTAAAGTCCTGTCTAAAATACAGCTATATACAAAAGAGGAGCAAAGTCTGTGAACTCCAAATAAAAATATTAATCAAATGAAACCTAAACCTAAATAACTATGTACAAAGGCGGCGGGCTAGTCCGATGGCTCACTTTTTGATGTTCCGGGCCAGGGCATCTTCGAACTCCACGTCGATGTTCCGGAGGCATGCCTCTTACCTGGCCTCGAGGTCTCGCAGGAATGCAGCCATGGCCTCCTCCAACTCTCTGCGAGTTGCCTCGAGGCACTCAGTCTGCCTCATTGCCCTGTGCATGGTGTTCTCCGCCCTGACCATTGTGAGCCATGCCCTCTCCGCCCGCCACCGTTCTGCACCTATTTGCTGGCCCAACCGCTGCCACACGGAAGACACTCCCAATCCTGGGTCCTCCTGCCCGCCGGCCGATTCCTGCCCTGATGATGTTGATGGCACCAAGGCCACATGCCTCCTACGCCGAGACTGCCGCTGCCTTTCTGCTGCCTGCTGCTGCCCCTATGACTGCCTTCGGGTAGATGGCAACAACCGGGGCCATCCTGCAGGTGCCCTGCTTGAATGTGCCTGCACATCGTCCGTTGCCAGGGGTCCAGTTGCTGGGGTGACCACCTGTGCTGGAGCTCCCACTCCCGACTGTGGCAGGGATGGGATCTCCACCAGCCTGGCTGCGTTGGTTGGGGCAGGTCCACAGGGGGCCCTGGTGTCATCTGGGCCAGAAGACGGCACAGAGAACGACTGGTGTATAGTGTGCACAGAGGAGGAGAGGGCCACAAGACAGAGCGATACATGGAGGAAACCTCCGACCACGAGCCCTCTCAAGTGGGCCACGTTGGCACACGTCTCTTCGGGATGATGTGCGTGGTCCCCCCAGGAAGCATGCATGTGATCACGAATTACACGTGTGCGCAGCACGACACCAATGAGGACGGACTCGATCCTGTCACGGGTCCCCACGTCCGCAGGTAGAAGAGTTCCAGATGAAGTGGACCTCCCCCCTACCTGCGGACGGGCCTGGGATGGGACATCCCTGCTGGTGCATGGTGATGCAGTCACAGTGTCAGGGACAGTGACATGCACAGGCCCCTCTGCGGCGACCTGTGCTGCCTCCTGCCCCTGCCCTTGGACTGCACCACTTGCAACAGTGGTACCACCCCCACCAGGCCTCATGTGCAGCTTGGATGCGGCCTCCTCTTCCTCCGTACACACCACCAACCTGGATGTCTCTGCACCGTCATCCGCCGTTGCCGCCCCTGTGGGGGCTCACTTACCATTTCCGCTGCAGCCGTAGTGGCAGACGCAGCACCAGTCCCCTCGCTCCCGGATGATGGAATGTCCTGGGAGGGTGACTGGGCCTTGCGTCGCTGGCTGGTGGAGGCATCCCTGCCACTTTCCTCCACAGCGCCATCTCTGCCCTCTTCTTCACTCGCCTCTGTGTACAGGGAGACATTGAACACAAGCATCAGGGTACTGTACAATAGTCCCCTAGACACAAAGCAATTGCACATCAGTGGCACTGTTAAACATCACTTCCACCTTGTCCCTCCACAACACATGGTTCAGTGCAGGCAACACACATGCAGGAACAGGCATGGCACATGCAACAAACATTTGCATCCATGTCCAACATCCAATGGTGGCCTGAAACTCACATGCATCATAGGACATGCTGATTACATGCACACACATCACCGGAGGGTCATGCATCTGGCCCCGTATACACCCAGACACAGTGGATACAAGGATGACTAGGCTGTATCAGTGAATCAACACATCGTCACGGACATGTGTCATGCATCCATGGCATTTACCAGTCACTCACACACTACTCAGACACACGGACATGTACACCATGCATGTCCATGACAGCAGCACCCATTTCTCACACCCCAAACATGTCCAAGTACAGTCACAGGCATGCATACATGTGGGCATTCCGCATGCTGCTCCGCATGATGCAATGTAACACATACATCGATGTGGGTCACGCCTGACTGGAGTCAGATGTAGCACCATCATGTCCCTACACACACACATCCATACATGACCCATGTCACACATAGAGGCAAGTAGCTAACTACCACCACACTGCAACATGCACTGTTCTGAACGGAAATGCATGGGCACTTACCGCTCGACTCCAGACGGGCCTGCATCCTGATGATCTGGTGGTGAAGCACTGGGCGAATGCGCTCCAGGACCCTCATCTGCTGGGTGGTAAGGTGGACCCGGCGCCCCACTGCATCCGTTGCGTCCAAGAGGCGCCGGGCCTTCTTGAGGGTCCTGGACTTGTAGTCCTCCCAGCGCTTCTGGACTTGTTTGATGTCGGGGGGTGCCACCCCCTCCGCGTTGATGGCACCCACTATGTCCTTCCAGATCCTCTTCCGTCCTTCCTTGTCGGTGCGCGATGGTGAGAAAAGGGCATCATAATGCCCCAGGACTTGCTCCACCAGGATGCCAACTTCACTGGCAGTGAAGCTGGAAGCCCTCTGCCTCTGTGCTGGGGGGTTGCCTCTGGTGCCTGATGGTGTTGTGTTGGACATGGCAACCCCCGAGGCAGGTGTGGGTGGGCAACTGGGACCTGGGGCTGGGCTGTGATGGAACACCAGTCGGGAGTCTTTTGTTCCAGCCGGGGTGGTCACAGCAACTGGACCCCTGCAGATGGCTGATGTGCAGGCACCAAATGGCAGGGCACTGTTGGCAGCAGGCAGGCAGGCAGCCAGGCAACAGCAGATGGCTTGTAGGTGGCTACCCAGGGCTCTGGGGGGCAGGAATAGGGCCTTCTGGACAGGAGCATGGTCTTCCGTGTGTTGTTGCATGGCCAGCTTGATGCAGAGTGAATTGGCACGTGAAAAACAGCATGTCAGCGTGTTATTCGAGAAAAGGGTGTAAGCGCGTAAGTGATGTAACGCGCATGGGCATTTCCCTCAGCACGGGTGCATAGTGAATCCGCATGTGCAAAAACAGCATGTCCAAGTGGTAAATCAAGGAAAGGGCCTAAGCGCGTAAGTGACGTGATGCGTATGGGCGTTTCCCTCAGCACAGGTTAAAGGTGACGGGGGCCCAGCAGTTTGCTGTACGTGATTTTCGTGGAGACCGAGGCGTGTGTTGCTACTTCTTGTTGTTTCACGCGCCATCACTACTTCACAGCAGCGGATCAAGGACATATCTCTTCTTTTGGCGGGGGTCTTGCCTATGCGTGTTTTTCATTACCATGCTAGTCAGACGGTGAGTTGCGCACGCTATTTTTCCCACTGCGGGTCCCCCTGTGCATCGCTTACCCATTTTCAAGGTCATAGTAGCCAGTGTGTCCCACACGTACGTGTTTTTCATGTCCCTGGGTGCCACTGCATTCTGCGGGAGGTTAATTCCACACACGTGGGCTACCGGGGGTTGCGTACAGGGTTTTACTGCAGTTTTGGGGTGCCTGAGCATTGCATGACCCATAATTTTCTCACAGGGGTCACATACAGCCTTGCAGATACACAGGGGTGCTGTTTACATGTAGTACCCCACCCCTTCACCCCAATTGCCCAGGACAATTGTCGTGTACACCTCCCATTGGCACTACTACATCTGTGCCATGGTTGGGAGGCCACAAAAGGTGAGGGGTGCCTCAGCAGGGCGTCCTCCACGTGGTGGGCGTAGTCAGGGACGTGGCCGGGATGACTAGGGAGTAGGGGAGTCCAGGATGCCCAGGGTGGCTGCAGAGGGAGAAGAGGCAGCAGGGGTACGCCACTTCGGCAGGATGTTCTGCCATGTGTTGGTGCAGTCATGCCACCACCCCCTCTGGCTCCGAGAGATGCTGCTCTTGCATCTGACACTGGTGCCCATGGGACCCGGCAGTCAGTTTCATCGACTGCTATGGGCCTAATGGCAGTGGTAGCTGCAGGTGCAGCTGTGGCGACCACCAGCCAGGCTCAGCCAGCGCATGATGTGTTGGCACCTGACAATTCCCAAACAGAATTTCTGGTGGTCAGGAGGCACAAGGCAAGTGCACGCAGGGCTGCTCTGACTGAGGCACATGTCCCTGGGGCAGTGTTGTCATCTGCTGTCCTGAGCAGCCGGGTTTTGGCAACTGCATGGGCAGACGTAGCCGACCCCACCCCGGCTGTGAGTCTGCCAGCCACGACAGTCTCGGTCAATGACCTTGGCACAGCGGCGGTTGCTGTGCTGGGTCCAGTCAAGAGCACCCAGCAGCCACTGACACAAGTCAGGGCTTCCGTCCTAGTTCCACCTGCCACTCCCTTGGTCAAGCCCACCAACGCCACTGCCCCTACTGATCAGGGCGGCATTTGCCAGTCAGGTCTGGACCACTGTCCAAGAGGAGGAAGGTTGCTCCTGCACAAGAGGCTGAGACCCCAGACACAGCTCCAGCCTCTGGCACATCAAGGAAGAAGCCTTTCGGCAAGCAGGAACTGGACTTCCTTGTGGGCTACGTGTTGGGACACGAACGTGAGATGCTAGTGGTCCCAAATTGTCACATTACGCCTGCCCAGCATTTGGACCACTGGAAGTATGTTGCGGCGGGTGTTAGTGCATTTGGACATGAGGTGCGCACAGCTCAGAAGTGCAAAAAGCATTGGGATGACCTCCGACGCTTTGCTAAACTAAAGCGTGGCTCCAATTATCCCATGACTCGGGTGACTGGCAGTGGGCCACCACCTGAGGAGGAAGAACTCACTCCGCACGAGTTGATCGCTGCGGAGTTCATCCCGGCAGAATTGGTCGATGGAGTGGGAGAGATGCTGGATTTTGATGCCCCGTCCAGTGAGAGTTGTTGCGTGTTTGTCCAGCCCATGTGTTGTTTGCCTGTGTGATGAGTTGTGCTTGACTGCCACTACATGCTATGTGTACATGGTGCTCATGTACAACAACGCTTCACTAATGCGTGCCTGCTGTGCAGCATGTGGGACATGTAGAGCAGATGGTGACTGTCCTCATCACCACACTTGCACCCTACTCACGTGCTAGTCACCCGGCTGCCCCTGTAGTCCGTGTTCCAGCTCACTGCCCCTTCTGCATGTAGCCTGGGGTGTCCTTCCACTTAGCACTTGGACTATGTCATCGCATGACTGACATGCATGTGTGTTCTGCCTGCTTGCGGGTACTCCACGTAGGCATGCTCCCTTGCCACTCCACCCCCCTACACCACAATTACACCATGGCACTGATGGGTAACATGTTGGACTACAGCAATGGCCTGTTCAACGCTCCTGTGTACATGAACACTTCCCCCTGCCAACCTGCCTTACACATACTGTGGGGTACATCCTTTGTCCTTGATGCAGGGTGTCTCACTCAGACTGTGCAGATGGTAGATGCTCCGCATGCCCCTATGTGTCCTTGGCAGGATGATCATTGTAGTACGTGTCCAGGATGACATACATTTAATGGTATTTGATCATCCATTCCATGCTCACTCTGGCTCAGTCCTGCATCATGCACAGGTTTAGGGTGTCATAGTCCGTGTGGGGCACAGGCCTCCCCCTGTTTCAGGCCCCCTGACTCTGTTCATCTGGTGTAGTGCCTTCTGCACAAATGGGTGTACTACAGAGGGTTCATCATGTGTCCTGCTTACTGTCCCATTCTCATCTGCTTTGTTGTCAGTTGACTCAGATGATGCAATTGATGGTACTCAACACTGTCTGCCAATACACAGTTCTCTGGTCAATGTTTCACTGCCATGCAATGCCTCCCTGCATTTTCACTAAGGGGGAGGGGGGTTGCCTGCATTCACATTGCACGTGATGCCTGAACTTGCCCTTACACTGCCTTCATGTTTATTGATTGACATCATAATGTACTTGTTGATGTTGATAGTCGGTAATGTACACATGTTCTGCACTGCACCAACCCACTTCTGAGCCATGTTACACCATTCTACATGCCTACTCACTGCTGAAATGTCAAAGTGACCTGGCATGTATTGTCAGATTGTCGTCCCTTCTCTGTCATGAAAGGCACGGGTACAGGTGCATCCTGTGACACATTTACTCAGTATTGGAACACCCTAGCGCGTGTTTAGCAAAGTTGATTGGTCAATCTGCAGCCTATACTAACTGGTATAGGCCTCAGATTAATTATAGCCTACAATCGGGTTGTAATGACTGTGGAACTCCCTTCACGTGTGTATGTGTACACTTTCACATACATCAAAACAAGCAACGTAGTAACTGCTTGCTTTGCTGTATAGGATGCTATTCATAATCACCATACAGGTGTATATGAACATGGGTGTTCTTGAACACTTTCACATGTACATATGCAAGCAGCTTCAACATTGTATAGTGCAACATTGCAGCTACTCACTTATATGTGTGTGAAAGTGTTCATTTACACATGTGTTCTCTGAAGCTTTTTTTGTTGAATGACTAATATGTAGTTGATTAATGTTAATGCTGCTGCGATTTCAGCATTACGCCCGTTATATTCAAGTGGCACAATCCTGAAGGTGCACTGTCGTGCAGTATATGTACGCTCAGGCCCACTTATCTAATCTGGTGGGGCCTGGCTGTGATGATTTCACACACTGAATAATGTTTTAGGGCACAATCAATGCACAATGTGCTGTATCATGCCTAGAGGTGTGTTCTGGAGGCTTAATGGACGGGCAGCTCGAACTGTACTGGGCGTTATGGTCCCTCATGCCTGGTTGCAGGCCCTCGCTTTGCTCGGGACATTCACCATGTCTACTTGGCCCATGACGCCCGGTATGGGCCGAGCTGCAGATGGATGAAGCTATATTGGTGATGATGATTTAGTGATGCATGTGTACATGCATATTACGTGTGTCATGGTGTGTTTGGATTCACTTGTAGTTGTGGACATTTGGCTGTTCAGACATGCTTATGGTATGTGTCATTTGTTTGCTGCTATCTGTCATTTATGTCTGTGATATGTGCCTGACAGAGATGGTGTGTGATGGAGGTGATACACTACATTCCGTACATGTGTAGGCTTCGCTATTTACACACATCTATTTCTGCTTTTGGGATGCATTTGCATATCAACGCCACTGGATGCATGGTGGAATTTCAGTTGTGTGTGACATGTCTGCTTCATGTGTTGGCTGTCCATGTGATGTCTTTGTGTGTGGGTTATGTGCCTCTGACATGTGTACTCATGTTTCTTTTTTCCACATTACAAATGATGACGCAATGGAGCCAGAGGATGGTGATGTCATTCCAGACACTGGGTTGCTATTACATCAGCAACCCGGCACAAGTGGGGGTTGTGGGGTGGTAGACCATGAGAACCCACTTGTACTCCAGACCATCGTGTCCAGGGCTGGCAATTAGTCTAGCTCTGATGATCACTCTGACAACAATGTTGAGTTGGATGCGCGTCATGTCCATCCGTCGATGGTGAGTGATCCTGATGTGGACGATCTACTGTTCGCGACACCTGCACTGAGGGGCCAGACATTGTTGGAACCTCCACCTGTGTTGGATCAGGATGCACGGTCACCCTCCACAGCAGTTGCTGATGTGCCTGGGGCATCATGTCAATGGAGGGATGTAGTCCTGCAGCCGCGGGCGGTACCAATCCATCAAGGACCACGGCTCTTTGGGCCCCGCGGGTGTGAAGTCCGGCAACGCGGTGGCCGTGCACCACTGGGGTATACTGAGTGGGAGCAATCCATGTATGCCAATTCAGAACAAAAAGGGGCAGCTATTGATAAGATCGCTCAGAGCATGGAATGTGTGGCCCAATCGGTGCTCCCCCCTGCTAGGCAGGTGGAGCTCCAACAGCGGGCAGCACAGTCCACGGGCTGCTCACTCAGGCTGGGCATGGCAGCCTCAGACATTGTATGCCGGGCTGAAATGGTGTCTCTGCATCAAGCACTTGCTGCTCACGCAGGGGCACACATGGAGGCCCTGAGGGTTGACTATGATTCCCTCAGATCTACTCTGTCAGAGCAAGCGGTCAGAAGAGAGGTTGGAGCAGCTTGAGAACACCATCTCGGCTGAGCTACGTGCAAGCCGGGAGGTGCTCCGGATGTCATGCGAGGCCATGCAGGCAGAACTCTGTGTTACACGTGCTACCTTGCAAGAGGAAACACGTGTATTATGTGAGGTGCTACATGCTGACCTACATGCCATCGCCACACAGGACCGGGCTTACCAGACCTGCATGCTTGCTACCGTCGAAGGGCAAGCTGCGTATAGGCGTGGTCAGGCAACTGTGCACTGTCCACGTTCTGTTTTCCATCCAGAGCATGAGCAGGACGATGACTTATCTGCCACACAGGTTGGGCCGTGCAGGCGTTGAGCCCATAGAGTTTATTTTTTTTTTTTAATCAACATCATTGCATGTGGTTGAGGTGCACCCTGTACCTCCCCCCTCTTGAGTGCCTCCCCCCTGGGTCGTATGTGGCCAATTTTTATTTTATTATTTTAAAATTGCTTGTCTATTGTGCATTCGTGTGACTGTGTGGTGATTTGTGGCTTTTGAAAGCATCCACTGTCTGTTCCAGCTGGGCCCATTCAAGCTTGTCTCGTGTATATGTTTGTGGCTTGTAGTCCTGACACATATGCCACTTCTGCTTCCCCTTTCCAAGGGCTTGCAAGGATGGTTCGGTGTAACAACAATTTACACAATGGCATTGGACTTTTGTCATATCTGTGGCTTGTCTGCTGCTGTACTACTTGTGTTTACACCCCTAGTGGGGATTATGGATGTTTTCTCCACGGCATGTCTGCAATCAATTTTGGTGAGTACATTTTTGAACTGTCCATTTATTGAAGTTGATTGTGATGTATTTTCATTTCTTGCCTGTATACGTGCTTGATGCACTTCATGCTGTAGACCATAGCCTGCACCCTTTAGCTGTCAAAGTCACACTGATGGTGGGAGGGGGCCGGGTGGTGACAATGTCAAGTTGGTACGTGTTGAGTTCAGCCCCTGGGGATTGTGGCAAATGAGGATGCATTAGGAATGTGACCCAAGAGGCACAACTCAAGGTCCAGTCCTCACCTGAGATGTCCGCCTATACAACTACTCCGCTCCGTTCAATTTGGACGGCACGTTGTATCTGTCTTCCCTCTTGGACTTCGCTGCTGCCTGAAGGCGCAGTTTTCCTACTACAGCTCTCTTACTTGTTTATCCCACTCTGTTGCCTTTAGTCCATGTTTTTCTTCCTGCTACTGTCCTTGTTGCAGATCTGTCCGCCCTTCTCTCGGGCAGTTATTTACACATACTCTTACACTGCCTCAGTTTGCCTCAGTACACTTCTTTTCCACAGCATCTCTCTCTCGCTCCTCCTGTCTTTCATCTATTACATCCATATCTTTACGTTGACTTTGGCCTTTTACCAATGCTATTCAACTGTTGTGGCTCTAAACTTGCTGTCAGCTGTTTCCGGCTATCTCACATTCACTGTGCCTTTCCAGACTTGTGCTGTCTCTGCCTTTTTTCGGTCACGCTATCAAGGATTGATTGGGTTTCAGCTCAACCATCCAGTTGTGCCAGCCTCCTTAGTTATTTTCTACTCAAGTTCCAGCTCTACCCATAAATTGTGGCATCCTCATTGATTATTGTGTACTCACATTGCTACCCATCCTGTTGAACCATTGTTCAACTGTGCTACCTTGGTAGTTATTCTATCATTCAGCTTGGACATGTGCGTGGCCATATTCTGCGACTTCAAGTCATCTACTGGAGACTCTTCCAAGGTTTGTTGGTGTCTAGAGGCTTTTTCCCTGGTTTGGGGGTTTGGCTCCTTGGAGTTCTCTGCGATTTGGTATTTTTCCCAGTCAAGGTGGCCTCTGAGGGGGCTGGACCCTATTTACATGAAAGGAAGAACAAAGAAACTAAGGAGAAGTGGGATCCAGAAGCCAGGTAGACTAGAAGGAAGAAGCCGACAGACCACAGACACAGTTCTTCTGAAGGTCATGGTGATGAGGAAATGAGGGAGGAGCTTTTGTTGTCGGACAGTACGCTTGGGCTACAGTGATTGGGCGCTCTCTGACATTGTCGGGTCCTATGTACATGGTGTGTTCTGCTGGTCAATGCCTGTTCCTGTGTTGGGTTTACTTTTCAGGTGTCAGGGGATTGGTGTGGTTTGGCATACTGGGGTGTCCACATGGGCAATGTTCACATGTGATGTGATTTGTACAGGACACTGAGGGTCACTTCATTTCACATGCATGTATTGCGTGCATGTCCCTACTGACACACACACTTATACAATGCACCACCACACATACAACCACCCTTCCATGCCTACACGTGCACACAGTGTGCCTTCTCTGGCATGCTGTGTCCCTACACCGCATGATCACTTACGATTTGGGGATCGTGTACATGCGTCACTGGGTTATTTTTGTTGCTTGTCCTTTTTATATGATGCTCAAGGTGTATCCCCAACACAATGGCTGCTCACTATGCTGTGTGCTGAGCGGTGTGTTGCAGGAGACACACACAGCACACGGTTTTGGGATTTGCCGATTTGGATTGGCCAATGTGCATGCCAACAGGCATTCTGTCTTTTGTTGATGGTACCGCTGGTGGCATGCATTTGTGTATGACTTTGTATGTGTGGGAGGTAGTTGGTCAGTCATTTCATCTGATTTCATGTCAGGTGTGATTGTCTCAGGCCACTTTCCATTTTTCACATGTCACTTTGTATCTAATTGGTCATGTGTTGTGCTTTTGGTTTGCTCTTTTGCTGTCCCATGCCATGTCATGGTGTGGCCGATGAGATTGATGGGGGTTGGGAGGGTTTGGGTGACATACCAGTGATTTTCATGGCCTGTTTTGCAGGGGGGTGGTGTGATATGCACCTTGCATGTGTTCCTTTTGGTCACACAGGATTGATTATTTTTAAGTAGCTAGGGATGCACACAATGTAGCACTTCCATGGCAACATTCTCAGGGTGGTAAGGTTGTGATAGTTGACTGTCTCTTTGTCATCATCGATTGTCACCTGGTATGTGCCAGGCCTGTGTGCACTCTGCAGGGGTGAAAAATGTGGTCACAAACTGGGTCCGGGCTGCCTCGCCACATGCCCTTTCCCCTCCCATGAGCAGTGCCTGTGGTTGGGGATGTGGGGGCACCACCATGTCCACCGGTACGCCCACCGTGTTACAACATTGTGCAGGACACATGCTGCCACAATGAGCCTGCACACTACTTGGGGTGCATATAGTAGCTGCCCGCCAAAGCGGTCAAGGGAGCGGAAACATGACTTGAACACTCTGAATGTGCACTCCACTATGCCCCTGGTTGCAATATGGGCTGCGTTGTATCTTACCTGGGGTGGTGTGGTGGGGTTCCGCATTGACGTCATCATGTGGTTACTCAGAGGGTAGGCACTGTCCCTTGAGGAAGTGAGGATGGTTGTCATTAGTTGGGATTGTGTATTTGTCTGTGTGTGACATGCATGCATGTGCACAGACATTTGTACTCACCAATTAGCCATGTGTCACCATTCTTCCCAGCTTCCAGGTCCCCGCTCAGGGTGGACATTCTGTATATGAAACTGTCGTGGCTAGACCCCAGGATAGTTTGCATAGACAGAGGTGATGATTCCATGGGCATCGCATACAACCTGTACGTTGATGGAATGCCAGAGCTTGCCGTTGCGGTAGATGTTCTCAGTGGCCCTAGGTGGACGTAGGACCACATGGGTGCAATCTATGGCTCCAAGCACTTAGGGGAAGTGTGCCTCCCTGTAAAAGTCCTGGACCATGGCCTGCCTTTCTGCGGGTGTTCTGGGCATGTATATGTGCCTGCGGACTGAGGGGCGTGCAGTCATGAATGCCAACACCTGGTGTAGGCAGCGTGACTGTGTGGGCTGAGAGACACCCCCAACTATGGCAGTTGTCCACTGAAATGACCCAGTGGCCAAAAAATGCAGGACATTGAGCACCATTACCAAGGGGCTCAGTGCTTGGGAGCACAAGGTGGGTGATGTGAGGTCATCCTCCCAGTCAGTGACCAGGTCTAAGATAATACGAGGTGAAAACCTATACCTGCCATAGACCTGGTCATCAGACATCCCAAAAAGGCTGGTCGTGGGCAACAAAAAAATGCGGGGCCTGGCTATTCTCCTCCTCCTGCGGTGTCCCATGATCAGTGCTGCGAGAAATGGGACATTCATCGTAGCTGTATATATGTGTTTGTTGTTTGCACGTACTTTTATACTGCGCGGGGACGCTTCCGCCTGCCTTCATGTGGTGGACGTGTTTACGCCTTTTGGCGTGCGTGGGTTTCCCTTATTTGATTCCATGAATACGTGTAGTTCATGAGCGTGTGGGCGTTCCGTGTATTTCCCAGCATTACTTCCCCAGTTAGGCCACCATTTTCATGCGTTGTTCCCCATTCTGCGTGTTCCGCCCCCTTTTTGGTGTGTGCGCTACACGTTGTGTGCTTTCACTGTGTGCTTCGCGCACGACGTTTGGGATTTCGCAGTGACTTGTGCGTTCGTGTGCTCCACGCGTGGTTTTGGCACACATCCCAGGAAGAACATGCGCTGGGCCTTCCATGAATCGCACGTGATGGTGCGCTAGCTTTTTCACGCTTGCGCCAGCTTGCACCACAAATTTCGGCGCACATTTATTCCATGAATTACCCCCTCTATGTAGCAGTTGTATGCTAAAGAATTCAGCCAATCAGAGACTTGAGATTTTCTTTCAATTTACCTACTCTATACTGTACATAAATATTGAATTAAATTTGACAAGCTATAGGGTATATACAATATACTGTGGTGTGATCCTCCTTTATTCAAGGTTTGTAAAAGGAGGGAAAGGGGTTTCCTCTTTTATTTTTATAGAGGGGTCTGAATCTGGTGGAGAGATTATACTATGGAGAAAGGAGTGGGTTCAGGCTACCTCTTCCTCTGAGACAAAAAGATTTCGAAATTAAAAAAGGACATTCAGAATTATCAAGAAGAGAAAACATATCCGTATCTTGTCCCAGGGTTCTACCAACAGCAAAACTTAGGCAACAACACCAGAGGGGGCAACCAACAAAGATTCCCCAAGAAATATGTATCTTTTTCAAACTCCTCCAACATTAGTGGATCAGACTCCTCCACAAGTGGACCCTTAACATCAGGCACAGGCCAAAAAAGAGGACAGTTTTTTCAAGGACGTGGGAAACAAGGAAGAACACGCCAACAAGGCTACCACGGCATGAGAACACGCCAATGGACGCCACAACCTCCACAACAAACCTGGTAATACCAATCTTTAACCTAAGTGATCATATCCTCACTCCAGATGACATCAACATCCTCAGTAAAGGGCTGAGTTTTGTACCTACTAACAGAGCAGACCGTTTTTCAACAGAAGTCGAAGTAAGCACATTTTTCAGAACTGTACGCCTGAAATATTTCTTCCGTAACTCTAATCAAGATAAAAAACCTAAATCCACCTTCACATCAGTTACATCGATGGTATGGCCAGAAATACTTGCTTTTGAGAACAAAGTCCTAAGAGAAATGGAGACCATTCTTAAAACAAAAAAACATCAAAGAGACAACCTCACAAAAGAAGAGAGAGGTGCACTGAAACACCTAGAAAATCAGAAAACCTTCTGCATAAAACCAGCGGATAAGGGAGGTGGAATCGTGCTATGGCGGAACAAACTTTATGAAGAGGAACTACAAAAACATCTCCAAGACATATGGTTCTATAATAAACTGGACAGTAACCCAACGGCACGTCTAGCAGACGAAATCAAAAGTTAAATGATTTTTGCAGAGTCCCAGGGATGGATTGATGAAGATGAGAAATCTTTCCTTACCAAAGAACATCCGATCACCCCAGCGTTTTACTGTATCCCAAAAATACATAACACACTACCAAACCACCAGGAAGACCCATAGTATCTGGAATAGGCTCACTCTTGGAGCCTTTATCCATATACACAGATGTTTTTCTACGACCCTTTGTAAAAAAAATGCGAATCTTCACGCAAGATACCACGGCAATGATACACCACCTCGCCAACATTAAAACAGAACTAGACATCCTAGTTACGTTCGATGTGGAAGCACTCTACAACAGTATCCCACAGAGAGAATGCCTAGAAATACTCAAAGTTTACTTGGATAAAAGATCAGACCAAACACCACCGACATCCTTTATTTTGGAATGTATACGCATAGCACTAACTGAAAATTTCTTCATGTGCCAAGGCAAGTTTTTCCAGCAAATACAGGGGACAAGTATGGGCTCCACTTTCGCACCGGACATAGCAAATCTATATATGGACCATCTGGAAATCAGCAACATCTACAATGAAGATAACAGATACAAAGAAAAACTGATAGGATGGGTCAGATACATTGATGACATCTTCACCATCTGGAGAGACACTCAACTAGAGCTAAAAGACTTCCACACATGGCTTAACACCATAGACCCATGTATAAAATGTACTATACATTCGGACAAAACCAGCATTCCCTTTCTGGACCTTAACATCCAGACAACAAATGAAGGAGGTTTGATGACAACTCTACAGAAAACCTACATACAAAAACACATTGCTCAATTTGAGAAGATTTCATCCCCAAGCTCTCAGAGAAAATCTTCCGTTTGGACAATTTCTTAGGATACGCAGAAATTGCACAACACCACCTGACTATGACCGAAACGGAAAAGAACTAGAATCCCACTTAAAAGCAAGAGGACACCCACCTAAAATCATAAGAAGAGCACGGAGAACAGCTAGGAACACCAGCAGGGGAATATGTCTCACAAAAAGATCAAGAGTGGAACATACGGACAAAATGACATGTGTTACAACTTTTTCACCAATAAGCAACTACATCCGCAAAACTATCTTAGCCAATTGGAACCTCCTTCAAACAGAAGACTTCAGTCCAGTTAAACCCAGATTCGCATTTAAACGGAGCCAAAATTTGAGAGATCGGCTAGTCCACACATACCCAGTCACTCCTTAGAAACCCAGACAAGCAAATCTATGGGATCTACCCCCTGTTATCGGACATTTTGGATGCGGCAAATGCTCAGTGTGCAGCTTAACCAGAGATCAAAAAGAAATCTCACTAAACGGTTTTGAGTGGAAATACAAATCCTTCTCTAACTGCCGGACAAAATGGAGCATATATGTCATAAGGTGCCCCTGTAACTTACTCTATGTAGGTAAGAGCAAAAGAGAAGTGAGACAACGCATATGTGAACATAGATCGTGTCTAAAAAATGCAGCAGAGGATAAGCCTATGGTAGCACATTTTAGTAAATTGAAACACAAACACACAGATTTCCAGTGGTCAATCATCCAGACCATCAGTGAAAAGGAACATGGAGGAGACAGAGACCTGGCACTCAGGAAATTGGAACAAAAATGGATCCATAGATTGGACACAGTGAGAAATGGACTTAATATTTGCATAGAGTGGAATCTTTTCTTTTGAAATAGACCCTATCAGTAACTTCCCTGTTTTTCTCGGCATCACAGTGTAATATGACATATGCATGCATGGCCTCTGCACTGGACTCAATTGCACCACTCAAATTGAGACAAAGCAAACCTAAAGCTCACCTCAACTCCTGGTACAACCCCTAGCTGAAAACACTCCGCACCGAAAAAAGACAATCTGAGGTCGCATGGAAACTACAACCTTCTGAAGAAAATAAAATCACTCTGAGGGATATATCTACCCTCTACAAAAAGGAAATACTGTCGGCAAAACGAGAAACCTACAACACTAGAATAGCCCAAGCCAACTCTAGCATGAAGGAACTCTTTATCATCCTAAAGGAAATAGAATCTCGTATCCCAGTACCAGCAATTGTGTCAAAGACAAACTATGGTGCACCAATATTCCACTAGCCTTAGCTAACAAAGTGTCAACTCTCCAATCTAAAATTGACAAGAAAAAAGCCTCACTCAGCCTGGATATGAATCCTAAAATGTCTATCAACACCCCTAAAAATGACACTGACACTCCTCGCTTCAAGTTCTCCAAAGTTTCTATTATTGAGACTGAAAAAATCATTCTGTCACTCAAACCCTCAAACTGTCAGGGGGACCAATGTCCAGCCCAATTGATAAAGGATGCAGCCAGAGACCTGGCTCCCTTTATCTCTAAACTCATTAACTCTTCATTCACAACAGGATCTATACCGAGCAACTTAAAAGAATCTTGGGTTCTTCCACTGCTCAAAAAACAGACGCTAGACCCAGCCATACCCACGAATTACCGTCCAATCACCACCGTGCCATTCCTCCTAAAAATTATAGATAAAGTGGCGTACTCACAAATTCAGAAACACCTTGAAACCAACAACCTGCTGGGAGCACGGCAGTCTGGCTTCCGTCCCCAGAACGGGACCGAAACAGCCCTTTTAGATCTAAAAGCACAAATTGACGAGCTAAGGGATCAAGGAAAACCAGCCTTACTCCTCCTTCTGGACTTATCAGCTGCATTTGACCTTGTTGACCATAAGGTCCTTTGTAGGCATTTGGACATGGCAGCGCACTTCTCTGAGGAAGCCACAGGCTGGATCCAATCCTTCCTCAATAATAGGATCATGAGAGTCTTCTCCACCACCGCAGCAGCAGACTCCATCCCCATTACATGCAGCGTGCCCCAGGGTTCTTGCGTTTCTCCTACACTCTACAACATCTTCACGAAGCCCCTTTTTGATGATCTGGACCTTCTTGGTATCACCTACACTAACTATGCAGATGATACTCAGATTCTCCTACCACTTACTGGTGATTATGATAAGGATTTGGCCTTGGTGAACAGGGTGTATCTCATCATACAGGCATGGATGGCCACTCATGGAATATGCCTGAATGATGACAAAACTGAAATCATTATCCTTGGCACAACCGCTACCCTAAAAAAACTGGGCCCTAACTACTCCTCCTTTAACATAGATAATAACCAAATCACAACTGCTCACGCGGTAAAAACTCTGGGTTTCTACCTGGACTCTACCCTCTCTTTCAACAAGCAGGTGAACGCGATGTCTTCTGCCACCGCCTACACCTGCAAATTGATAAGAGCAGGCAAACCCTTCCTGTCCAACAACAGCTGCATCACACTGGCGAGAGCGCTCGCGTTATCAAAGTTGGACTATTGCAACTCGCTCTATATTGGGGCCAACAAGGAAGTTATCAAAAGAATTAAAATCTTACAGAATAACGCGCTTAGAGCAGCATTAGGCATTCCCAGGAGAACCCACATCACCGAACTCAGAAGGGCCAACAACTGGCTCTCTACTCAGGAGAAAATCCAGCTAAAAGTGGCCTCACTTGTTCACAAATGCCTAAATAATGGCGCACCATGCTACCTCTCTGCGAGATTCACGAGAACTAAATCGACAAGATTCACCAGATCCGTTAACTCTAATAACATATCAACACCCAGATTTAAATTGTCCAGAGTCGGTGGCTGTAGCTTCCAGGTTAAAGCAGCTCAACTTTGGAACTCCCTACCACCCACCCTGCGGACAAACCAACCTTACCTCACCTTCCGACACAACCTTACAAGGTGGATTAAAGACGTAGACAAATAACTGACTACCATCTTGCCTGGACTTAGCCTGCGTCTCTCTCCACTTCTGCATTTTGCACACCTACTACCTAGTAGCTACTGCCTGCTTAAGTAGAATTGTAAATACGTGCACCATCACTCCTGCCTGTTGTGTATATTGTGTATATCGTGTATTTATATTCTTGTGTACATTTCTTGTTTCTTTCTGCCATGTGTTTTTCCTGTAACTAAGCTGTAAATTGTCTTATAAAATGCGCCCCTGGGTCTGGCGCGCAATACAAGTAATAAAAACAAACAAACAAAACAAGCATACAGCTTGGTAGAACCTTCTACATGACAGCCAGTTTTGCAAACATCACCTATACACTATGCATATATGTAGCTCCCTTTAGACACCTAACAGGGCCAACACATATAGACATGCCTAAAAATATTGTGTCACAAATGGTTTCTTTTCTAAGCAATGTCTAAACTGTGGTTTTCTCTAAAATGTGGTTTTCCAAATCAGCCTTCTCCAGTAAAGAGTGTTTCCTCAAAATTGGTCAAAAGTTTTTCAAGCATTTCAAGATACTTGTCATCAATATGCTTTGTATGTAATGAAACATCCATTGTTTACAAGCAACATGTACAATGCTTCTAAGTAACATGTTTTACCCATTGTATTACGGCATTAGGGCATGGGCATTTGGCGTCAGTCCGTTACAAAATGACGGCCACTTTCTCATTTGCCATATATACTGAAGCGCACGCGCAGTAGTTGTAACACTACTCTACTGCGCATAAACCAACACACTTCTTCGCCTTTAGGTCCCTCACGTTCCCCTGCACACCATCGCGCATGTGCAAAGGACGTCCGGAGATCCACGGGAGACACAGCTCATTCTGCACTACCCGCACATCGACCAGGTAACGAGAGATGCCTGTACCCACGCTCGAACAAGCGCTTGGGTGTTGGGCGATACGGGGCATTTTCCCCCTCTCCACAGCCCATTTTATAGTCCATATCACGCAATTAAGCATCACGATATTCTTTATGGGCACTTACCGCCCCCGCACCTATAGTTAGTATGTTTCTCCACATCAAGGTGGTGCAATCGCTCCTTAAAAATACTCCACGGGCCTCAATGCACGTCATGCACTTTTTCCTCTGTTACATTCAATGACAGATCAGTGAACAAAAAATGTTTTTGTTCTTTGTTGCAGCCAAACACTATGTGTGCAACCGGAGCCTTTTGACTCCATTCGTTTTGGTGCACTGAGAGACGCCAATCCTCCATTTTGTCAATTAATCCTGCCCTGAGACACCAAATATCTTGAAACAGGTATGTTAAGGCACAACTACATGTTTTTTTAATCAACCCTCCCCCATGTAGACGTTTTTTAAAACACACTTTCATGTTCCCGCAGCTTCTCTGGCCCCATGAACGACATGAGGAAGATTAATCTACAAAGTTCTGTCTAACCAGTCCTGAGGAAAGCTATAGGACATTACTGCATCAACATCTGTTTTTTGTTCATAGCTGGAAACACAACTTTGAGTGTCGACTCGATAGGTGCATGTCTAGGAACATTGCACTCTCAGTCATTATGTACTAATCTTCACATGGCTTATGTCAATGAAACAGCCACATTATATGATGACACAATATAATGTCAACATGGACTTGTGTACTTATATGCTTGTATGTTAAGAAAAGGAAACTGTTCCTTGTGTGTAAATAAATAAGTTTGTGTACTTTCAAGGCTGTGTTTTACTACAATAAAAACACAGATCTCAAGTACTAGGATCTGTTTACATGTATTTTTGTGCCACCTCCTTTATTCAATACATTAATATCTTACCGTGCGTTGCTGCTTTCTCTCCTACCCTTCTACCAGATTGTCATTGACTACTCATCCATCTGTAACAGTAGGTGAGACATGAAAAGCGCCATGGAGTCAGCTGCAGAGTCAAGCTGCAGTTGTTGGTAGTTTGTGGCAGTCTGTGGACCACGGCTGTGGACAAGAAACCCTAAAAAAGATCCAGAACTGGAACGGAGCTGCTTGGTGTGCAGTGGGAGTACTTGGCATCACAGCTGTTCTATCGGCTACAGCAGAACATCACTGGAAACCGGTGAGTTAATTCCGACTGATGGGGATACCGAAATATTACTGTAAGACTTTCTGAACTGGTAATCCCCCACAGAGCTGCAAACGACCAAATTTGGTATCTATAACTTAGAACTCCCAAAACCTCGGGATCCGGCCAGAGTCAGCCGCCCAAGCCCATGAACCGCGCTGGAAAACTTGGAAAAAAAAGCACCCGCTACATGTACTGATTCCTTTCAGTTCAGATGTTTATTTTGCTGATTTCTTTTCTTTAAAAAAAAACCATCTAAATGTTTCTTTTTCTTTTTTAGGTGGTTTCCCCCATGCCTCCTCTCCTATTAATGTATAAGGCAGTGAAAGCATTTTCCCATGTTTTAGCTTTCCCTTTGGTATGTTAAACAGGATGGTTCAGTGAAAAACACATCCTCCTAGGGAGGAAATGTCTTGTTGAAAGACATCTTCCTGGAAAATGCATTATTGTTTGCCTGTCTGCTTTTAACGTCAGCATATTCACATTGCAGTGGATGCCAGTAACTACTGACTCCTCTCTGAACATTTGGTTTGGCTGAGAGGAGGGCAGTAACGATCTCCATGTACTAATATGCGAGATACTGCATAAATGTCAAAATAAATACAACCCAGGTATCGTGATGGAGTACCCTTCCAATTCAATCTTTGCCCAAACAGAAATGCTCACTCTCCCATAATAGCCACCTCAGACTGACGAAGCAAACCTTGTGAACGGAGGATAGCACAGGGGCAACGCACTGGTCTTGGAAGCAAAACCACACAGAGCAACAGAGGTCCGAATCCCGGATCTGCGCTTAGAAACCGAGCTCGGGTACGGTATTAAGCGTGTTACAAAAACACAATGAAACAAATAAATCAAAAGGCAAGAAGAATAATGGAAACATGAAAACATTCATGAAAGGCAGGAGTGGGTCCAAGGTAGGCAAACTGGAAAACACGTGGGGTGCTACGGCTCTAACAACATCCAAGGAAGACAGAGATGCCATTTGAAGAACCCCCACTTCAGTTGATTTCCATGAAAAGAAGCATTGCGAAGGCTCAGGACCAGGGCACACTTGAAAACTTATCCCAGTTCACAAACTATGCCAAGGCCAGTAAGCAATATTAGACAATGATTTGCTCTGAAAGGCAACATGAGCACCTCTTGAACCACTTACAATAGCATTGTAACTTTTCAAGTTCAAATAGGCGCCAGAAGTGTATTATAAAAGTGTGTGACAACATGGAAGACTCAGCTTCTGTATGGATCCTTGCATATGCCAAAGCAGCAATGGCAAGCAATGCACAAACATTCTGACTGGGCGCCACCCACAGCCAGCTAGCCAGCTAGTATTGCTGCACGGACATGTTTGGAGAAGCTTCACACTGGTGCATTCCAGCTCTCTGCCAAGGATTTTGCCCCAATACCACCAGCCCTAAAAGAAGTCATGTGCAATTTCTAGCGAGCATGCTTGTCCACTGGTAATAGGAACAAATACATGTTTCCACTGCAAGCGCACCTGTCTGTGGTAGAAATAGAAAGACGTCTGTTTCATTTCCAGGGCAGAGACACTTTGAAAAGCTGACAGCAGGCAGCATACAACACCACTCTGCAGTGGGAAAGATAAGCATGGGAGGCAAGAGGCTAAGGGTGGAAAGGGAGGTATGGGGCGGTTTAAGCCCCTGGGATCACCGGCAAATATTATCAGATTACTAGATACTTAATGGGGTGACACAAAAATATTTAGTCATTGTGGTGGTGGTTCGAGCACCTGTAATGTCTTGCTTAACTTTCATACATGGGTCCATTACCAATGAATGCACTATTGCATCTTGCAGAAGTGATAGCCAACAGGAACACTGACTTCCAGGGTACGACCTGGGGAGTCACGCATTCCAGGGGCTCGGTAGGCTCCCAATGAATGAATGACACTTCCATGCTACAACCAGAGTTTTTTGTCAGGGGTTAATTTTGCAACTCCAAGCTTTGCAGCTCTCTTATTGCATAATCGATTGGCCCAGGATTCACGAACGAGTTGAAACTCTACCATAGGGGGTGTGCAAATCCAAGTGGAACCCATCCTCAATGTAATATATACTCCTCCATGGACCCTGCACGGCGATAATATGCTCTGACATAGGATGAAAGATGAAGAAAAGCTGCATCTCTACGGTTACTCTTTGTGATATCACTCGCCTCAGGAAACCTTTTAGTTCAGCTTTGAAGCCATAAGATTCAGATGATACAAGTGTTGCTGGAGAAAGAACTGTTTGCCTGAGTGGAGAAGGACTTGTCAAACAACAACATCCATGAGCCGGCTCAGCACCAGAAGATACAATGGCAGCCATGCCCAGTATGGCGTGGTCATCATCTCTCTGGCCCACCCACTCTGTAACGTATACAGTAGCCGCGATGGAAGGAGAAAGTGGAGAAATTCATAAATGATGACCACCAGGCACCAGAGACTCAACCTTCCACAATGAAAAGTATCCACCGTGGGGAAAGGCACCATCTAAGGAAATAGGTGGTTTCCGATGGGACACGATTCAGTCAGCGGCGACCCCACTGAGTTCTCCACACCTTGGATATTTGATGCTGAGAGAGAAAGGAGATGTTCTTCTGCTCATAACCCGAGATTGTAAAGTAGAGGCCCTCGAAACTGGAACCTAATCTCACCCACAGGTTGATGTATGCTTTTGAGACTAGATTTTCAGTGAGAACAAGAACACGATGGCCCTTGCTCATCTCCTAAAGAGCCTGGTGTTGAAGCGGCAGGGGCTCCATAGCAGTCCTCAATTACCAGCAGAGGGACATTCGGGCCCATAAAAATCTTCCCGCCACAAGAACGGAAGACTGAGCCAAGGGGCAAAGTTTATTGTCTGTCTTTATTATCCAATAAAACGACAGGGATCACACAAGAAAACAATGAGTTCTCCAGGGTTCTTGTCTTCTGAGTGTGTGTCACCTGGATTTATCCTGGTGTGACATCACAAAACCAAGCATCATCCCTGAAATTTATCCGGTGTTCATATTGCTAATTTTAGGCAAACTAGGTATATGTCCTATAGGGGTTAATTCTGCTATTGGATAGCCATATCTGGTTGCTCCTCCTGGGAACAACTCTGCATGTTTCAATCTACAGGGTTTCAGGGAGACCATTGGCTCCTGCAACATATTATACCCTCACATGAAAGGTGACTCTGGATTGGACAGAGTGGGTCCTCCCAGCCCTGGAACCCTGGAGAGTTACCATGCTCAGTGTACCTTCTCAAGGCAATGAGAATGACCATGGAGGGCTGTGTATTCCCCAATGTTGCCATATCTGATCACCTAAGCCTGGGAGAGTGGATTCAGTTGGCAGTTTGTGAGCTACACGTGTATCTTCCCACCTCTGACTTCTCTCCGTCTAGCTTGATTGAATGGGGTCTGTCTTGCTGTGGGTCACATGTGTTCAGACCACGAAATTGAGCTCTCTTGCCTGTAATTATGAGGAATTTAGCATGATATTTTTGCAGGTGGCTTATGGTCTTGGTAACCAGAAACTTTCTGTTTCCACTCGTCCTTGACTGGGTGCATCGTTTCTGCTTGCCTCTTGCTCCAGCAATCATGCAAGCCTTTCTCTGTACTCGAAGCCTGTCTCCCTTTCAAAATTAATTTCAGTGGGCCGTTGGCTTCCATATTTGTCTTTATGGCTTTTCCATGTTAGTGGCAATCGAGCATGTGCAAGCTTGGCATATGTATACTTTGGCGTCTTGCGGTTCAGCTTTAGCAAGGAATGTGGATATACATAAAGAGTTATGTATGTATGTCTGATATCTACCTATGTGAGTCATAAGCATGTGTATCATGTCTATATGCAATAAGCTTGTGCATGTTCGTGTACGTTTGTGAATGGATGGCTATGTACTTCATTTCTACGTGTGGCTATGTCGAGATGTCATTGATTTCTTAATTTGCGGTCAGTCGACTTGTTCGATTGATGACATCTCCATCTCCCACATATCATCGATTGGGTATGGTCGTAAGGGCTGTCTGAGAGAGTAACATTTCTCACACCTATGATACATTGATGATGGCAGTGAATGGCCTAAGAGTGAAGTGCATCTGTTGTGTCTCTGTCCTCCGCATGAGAGTTGTGTTGGGGTCATGAAGGCCATACTTGCACCTACATCTTGAATCCCCCCCGCTGGTAGACGAGTCAACCACATTACCTGCAAGACTCTCTGGTCACATATAATTTCAGGAGCCAAACCTTTGTTATCCCTCTGAGATGTCCATGCTACTTCGCATTGGTTGTCCAAACTCCATGTCAGGTAACTGCAGTCTCCACCAAGGTTTCACCAAACCCATTTTTCCCAATAGCCATGGGTGTTGAATGGAAACTCAAACACTGTTCATGCTAGGAACAGAGGACACTGCGTCAGTTGAGATTTCAGTGTCTCTTCATCTTCTTCACTCGCTAAGTCTACGAATACTTTCATCCCTATGGTCTTTTCAGTGGTCTTTTTGCATTGCACAATGGCTATTCTTATGACACAAAAGGTGAACAACACTAGTATCAGGGCTGGCACCAGTACTTTCATTCCGTTGGCCATCCATGTTGATATCCATTTTGGTATGACAGCCAGCCTTCGTTCTTTCCTACAGTGTTCGCTTCTACCTCCATCTTGGCATGCAGCTCTGATAACCTGGTAATGACCTCTGTTAGTGTCCCATCGTCTTCATCGTGGGAATTAATGTACAGCAAGAAGAAGCGATCTTGGTGCAAATGCCTCCCTCTATGGCCGTGAGAAGGTCTAGAACATTTCTGTTCTGGAGAGCCATTAACCTCACTGCTTGCAGCTCTTCCTTAATGGCATTGAACCATCTGATGGTTTAATGTATCGTCTGCATTAGCTCCCAATGTTATTTGGAGCCATTTGGTGTTTGTGCTCTTCTGAACTGCTGGAACGATGGATGCGAAGAACATTTCTGTTCTGCTGAATAGTCTGTGCTCTGGTTGTATTGCATCCAGGGCCTCTTCCATTCCCTCAGGCCCAGTAGCAGTCTATAAGCACGGCAGATCTGACCTTTATGCCTGGTATCTCCGAGATATGCTTACACCCCTTATTCTCTCCAACCTTTACTGGGCCATCATTCTGGAAACATAAATAATCGACCTCGAGTGGTATAATGGACATGAGCCCTGCTTCGTTTCCACCCATGGGAGTAGTTTTGTACTTGCTTCCCATTCCTTGAGGCAATTGTCATTTTCCTTTTGCACTGGAACTGTTAGGAGTGCATGTGCTTTGCTCCCAACCACTCCTTCCTTCACCGATCTGCTGTGTGAACTTGTCCATATACTACCATCTGCTGTTCTTCCTAGCATCCAGACATTCCTCCGCCTGTCTCCCTTGGTCCTGTCTTTGCACACTGTAACTCCTTTTGTATCACTACCCTGGTTTCTCCTTTGTGTGGACCTTGAGTGATATATTCTATCGTCTTGTCTGTACTCCAGTAATCGTCCCTCATTTCTTGAGTCTTGATGTAACTGTCTTCATATGGCAAAGTCTCACTGGACATCCACCTTAGTGTGGCTCGTCTTCCTTGGAATCGTCCTCTTGCTGAATAGAGTGATAAAAACATGAGGCACTGTGCTCTGGCTTTGGAAGTTCAGTTGCTATGTGCTGGATCCACTCATGAGAAAGGGAATGAAAGAACAGACATAACAGCTCTTTCCAGTGGTTTGTTTCCCTACCAAGGTCATATGTTTATACCACATGTTATTTTAAGTATGGGCCGAATCAGTTAGATAGGAATTTACCTGGCTGAAATCTACGTCTGCACTGTGTCTAAGTCTCTTTACTAGCAGCATGGACGGGGGTTACGTTAGAAGGGGTCAAGGCTTGTACATATAAAAATAACAGTCTTCGTACAACAACAAGGGTAAAGTGGTAGAGGCAGCAGAAAGCACAGATCGTTATTACAAAATTTCCAATTACATTTCCCATTTCGTTATTATGAAATGTTTTCTTGCATTGCAACAAAGGTCGGTAAAACTCACCTGAAAAGCCTCAAAATGTGTATGAGGTTAGTGTGTGTTAGGCTAAGCTCTACATCCACAGTATTCGGTGAGTGCTGCATAGAACAATCACTCTCACACTTTGCGGATTCTCGGATCACTCAGTGAGTCAATGACTGATGGGTCTGCGTGGGTCAACTGTGTGTAGGTCTGAGCTACATGAAGCAGGAAAGCATGGAAAAACAATTGGGGAGGAATCATCCGCCCTGTTTCTGATTGTATCACAAATCTAACAATATTCCCTTGAAAGGACATATGTCGATTGGGGCCCATTTCTGTGCTTTCTCGATGAATACCTATTGTAAGGAAAAGATAATGGGGGTCATTACAACCCAGGCGGTAAGTACGCCAACTTTACCACCATGGTGTAAACTACGTTTATACCATGGTGGATGGCGGATTTACCGCCCCATTCCAAGGTGAGTGGGGTGGTAAATCTCCATTTCCCATTTTACCCTTCCCCATTCCCATTTTTGCCCCATAGGGCATAATGGGAGTGGGGAAGGCACTAATTACGCCACCGTAAATTACGGTGGCGTAATTAGCACCAAGGCGGTTTAGCGCCATGGATTTTAACGGCTGCTAAAAGCAGCCGTTAAAATCGGAATCAGGCGTTAAGGGTTAACGACGGCGTTAACCCTTAACGCCTGAGTTGTAATGAGGCCCAATGTGCCTAATCTTGGTGCCTGTAGTGTCCTTCCCTAACTCTTTGGTCCTGGACCAGTTATCCAGGGGTGTGGTGCTTCTTCCTTGTCTTCTTCTTCTTGCATCAAATCGGCTTCGTTGGGTGGGAGAAGGTATCATCTTGGCAGGGCTTAACGTCTTCAATGTAGTTCCAAACCTTCTCACTGCTCAGTTTAACTGCACAATCTGTGGCCTTCGCTACAATGTACGGCCCTTTGAACCTGGGCTTATACCAAGGTCTTACGAAGTTTCTCAACAGAACAGTGTCCCATGGGTAAAGTAATGGTGGCTTTAGAAGTCCTTCATTAGCTTCTGGGGTGTTATCTTCCTCACTGTTCTTCGACCTGTCCCGCTGCGACAGCGGTTGTCGAAAAATAAAAGGGGCACTAGCCATCAAAGAAGCAATATATTTGTGCATTTCATTTCCAAACATGTCAGAGGTGGGCTGGCCATCTGTCAATGCTGTAGTGGGAGCAGCCAGGGGGAGTCACATTTGCCGTCCAGTTACCACCTAATGGGGTGTTAAGTGGTGGTCGGATCCGGGCTGATTGCGCAATGTGAACAGGGCTAGGGGTAAACAATAGAGCCATCCCTTTATTAGGGTTGCTTTTATTTTTGCAATCTTCTCTTTGAGCAGGCCGTTGTGGTGCTGACAGACCCCATTTGCTTGTGTATGATAGGTACAGGAGAATTTGTGCTATATCCCCAATAGAGTTGTAATGTGCTCAAAAGTCTCATTTACAAAATTAGGTCCATTGTCAGACCACAGGACCTCACACACTTTCCCTTGTGGAAACACCTCTCTAACAAGGAATTTCGCTGCTCTGAGAGCGTCAGGGTGTGAGTAGGGGCCAGCTTTTAACCACTGGGAAAATTGGCACACAACCATTATCATGTAGCGGTAGACCTGGCACACCTGGAACATGTCTACGTGGATGTTTTGGAATGGCCGATTGGTCAGAGTATGGCTCCTCTCACTACACATAAAGTATGCCCAGCGGTAAACTTCTTACAGGGGACAGAGTTTTCCATGAATGCGGCTATATGCTCTGCCATATTTGCACTGAACCACTCTAACTCAATGTGTGCAGCAAGTACGCCTTTACCAAGATGAATAGGTAGTGCAATTGTGTGAGTGCAATCTGCAATAGTTCTGTTGGAATTAATAGCTTGCCTGTGCTCTTCTGTCACCACAAATCGTCCATGGGGGTTATTGTACATCCGCTTTTTACCCTTAACTCTTTCTCCTCCAATGGGGCCCTTCCCTGAAATTCCATTATCTGTGTGGCTGGCAAGGTATTATAGCCTTCCTTTGGAATCATATTGTGCACACGGATACGTGAGTTTGATGGGGTATCAAAGTCTGTGATTTCAAAGAAATATGAAGCGCTCTATTCTTTCACGTCTGTGGCTTCATTGCTCTGAGAGACTAGGTCATCCACCTTTGTGTGGGCCTGGCACTTCATGGCTGCTATGGCGGTCTGGGAGTTGTAGTGTGTCTATGAGTATGCCCAATTGGGGCACGTGCTGCACTGATGTGCCATCACCACGTTGGAAGTCCCTCCTCTGCCATTGTGATGTCCAGAGTGTGCCGTATATGTCAAGGAGGCCGAATCAGAATACACTGTGACTTTCTGGTCCCTGCACGCTTCTAATGCCATTATGAGAGCCAATAATTCTGCCACTTGTGCTGAAAATTGCGAAGGCAATCTCGCGCTTGCTATACCTTCGCCTGTCCCGTGCAACCTTATTCTGACCACTGCCATCCCCAAATGTCTTTCCCCTGTTGTCTGGTCTATCGTTGAAGGCATGTCAATATAAAGCACTTCTCCCCACTCAAGTAGCTTCTCCCCCACTTTGGGATGGTCATCATACTGTTCCATGCAGATAGTACAGTCGTGTACATGGTCCCCCTCCTCCACTGGTTCATCTACAAATGTCACTGGGTTTACAATTCTGCACCTCACCACCTTTATGGCTGGATACAAGATAATTATCCAGAAGCTCTCTGTGTGGTCAGCATACTCTTGGGTCTTTGGAGGATTGCAAAAAGGACATGCTCCACGTAAAGTGTGGTGCTGCAAACCATTGTAATACTTGCAGAGTTTTTTACCGCGAATGTGACAGCAGCCAGAGCTTGTTTGCATGGATAATGTCCTTTCATTACCGGGTCAAACGTCCACTATAATAGGCTAGTGGCTTATGCCCTAGGGTAGTCTTCTCTTTGATCACTGCAGTCATCACTACTCCATTGGAGTGTGAAAACAAATGGAATTCTTCATGGTAGTCTGGGATCCCTAATGCTGGAGCTGTGCATACTGTTTTCTTCTGCTCCTCAAATACTTAAATCTTTTTTTGCGTCCATAGCAACCTGCCGTCCCCTCTCTGTGCCTCCCTGAGTCTTCTTAACAAAGGTCTTGTATATGTGCTATAATCAACCACCCAGGCTCTGCAATAATTGCAGAGGCCCAAGAACTGCTGCATTTCTCTCACTGTCTTTGGCATCAGCATTCTGCAGATCGCCTCTGCCCTTTCTGGAGTCACTTTTTTGCCATACCTGCGATATCAGTTGCCCGATATATATAGCACTTCTTTCTGGCAATATTGTAATTTTGCCTTCTCCACCTTGTTACCCTTTTCTGCCAATACTGTTAAAAAGAATACTGAGTGTTTTTGACCCTGTTCCTCTGACTTGCTACAAATCAAAATGTCATCCACACACTGTATGATGGTGCTCCCCATCTGTATGTTGCCAAGATCCATCTGGAGGACCCTATTAAAGATAGAAGGTGACTCACAATACCCTTATGGTAATCTCGTGTTTTTCCTCTTCCAGTTTCTATATAGAAATGAGGTCAGATCCTGTGACTCTTCATGGAGCGGTATAGAGAATAAGGCGTTATTCAAGTCTATTTCCATGAAGTGAGTAGCTTCTGTTGGGATGCACACAGAATTGTCTCTGGATTAGGAATTTACAGGAATTCTGCTTCAGCAATATGGTTCGCCTTTTTTACAGGGTACACCATGGTGTTAGACCGCGATTCTGAAGGTACCAGAATGCCTTGCTTCACTAGCGCAGTGATTGTCTCATAAATACCTTTGTCTGCTTCCTTTGATAGGGGATACTGTATCACTTTGGATAAAACAGCAGCTGGTTTAAGTTTTATCTTGAATGCCCCTACCCCTATTAACAGACCTACATCAAAGGGACCACTGGTCCATTAGATGCTGAGTACGCACCCCAAGTCTTCCTGGAGAAATGGTGGTAGTGCTTTTCACAACATGGCCATTCTCTGTAACACCTCCCTGTAATTTATTCTCACCCATTTATAGAGGAAGAGTCAAGTACCCCCACTAAAAGCTCTGCCCTGTTGGGTGTCCTGACCCACGTTTGAGCTATCACGCTGCAACATTTGGTGCTGTGGGCTTAGAAAATCCAAGATGGCCAAAAAGCCCACATGTGCGCCAGAATCCACTAGAACCACGCAGTTTGTGCGTACACCAAAATGGCTGCCTAACTTGCCACCCACCAGTGCGAGCATGATGGGCCACGGTGCCATGAGTGGAATGGGTGCCAAAGGTAAAACAGCAGCGCCTGTTATCTCAAAAACGCTTTAAAATTACCTTTGGTTTCTCTGAATGCCAGCTCAAAATGCCTATTTTCAAACATTGCAACACATCCAAAAATCTCACTGAACACCAGCGGACATCTGGCAGAATGAAGTATGTGTGCATACAAAATCTGGGAAGATGAAGAGCCCAAAACAATGTTCATAACAAAACTGGCTGAGCTATGCATGTCAGATGGATTAAAACCACCAAAATCGAAATGTTTAAATTAACTGAGTGACCTACTTTTGAGTGTCACATAGTTTGTAACTGTTAAAATGTCATAGTTTTGAACTTAGAATCAGCATTCTAGCTGCATATGTAAAAATTGTATTGACTTAAACTGGGGAACAAAAAGTAACATTTTAGCTGAAACCTGGCTGAAGGAAACTGGAATTCTGCCAGACAGCTACCCCCAACAGGAGTGGGGGCTTGCCCAACAAATGCATTCCCAGGCCTGGCTGCATTCTGTTGCCCCTGCCAAAAGGAGGTCACCCACTCTCTGATTGAATTACCAGGGGACTGTAAGAAACTAAACAAAGGGCCTAGGCAGATGGTTTATTTGGGGGGTCGTAAATGGCTTCCTTTTGAACAAAGCCCTTCCTTGACTCAGGCAGATGGTTTATAGGGGAGGTCGTAAAGTGGCTTCCTCTTGGTAGAAACAGGGAGGGGCAGCCCCCTCTGAGGACAGGCTGAGCTTAAAGAAAGTGGATAGACTGGTTTCTCCACCATGTGACCTGGGAAGACACACCCCTGTTGGCCAGAATATGATTTTAAGAAAGATGTATAACTCATGGTGCGGACTTGTCAAAATTATCTAAATGATACCATAATTCTTGTGATTTTTCTGCCCACAGTTTAAGAGGTTTTAGGACCCAGTGGTATGATCTGGGGGTTTACGAGCGGAAAAGAGGTTGTTACTCTAAATGTAAACAGGTTAAAAATCTGACACTTCCTTATCTAAATGCCCACATGCCTTGCACACAATTGTATAAATTTGGAGAAAAATCTGATATGGGGAAAGCTACTAAAAAGCGCAAAAAGTTACCATTTCTTTACCCAAGCTCCTAGAAACGCCAGGGTCGGAACAGTGCCTCCCATCAGTAATGCATGATGTGTGTATGCAATGACAAACAACTGTGTATCCGTGGAATATGTATTTGGGTCAAATATAGATTTATGTGCAATTTGACAGGGGAGTGTCCTTTCTGCAGGCCATAAAACAGCATCACCGTGACTCACATTTCCTTTCCCCTATCAAGGAAGAGAGAAAAGCTTGACCAATGATCAGTTGAGAGAGGGGCTGGCTTAGTGATGCTGCGCACACACCCACTTTCAAAAGACATAAAAAGAGCCACTGGAAGCTAGAGAGGACATTCAAATCCAGTTGCTGCGGAGCGTTTTGCCGGACCACACAACATCCAGAAGATACCAGTTCCAGACTGACTCCAGTTACATACTCCAGAACCTAGAACTTATACTTTAGAACCTAAATCAGAGGCCTAAAACCACAAGTTCTCTGCAGCAGGCCTCAAATCATTGCAAGCTACTCACAGCCGGGCGAGCTGCTTGAATCCCTTGCCAAGAACTTTTGCCAGGACCAGTGCAGAGATCCAGGAGCCGTGCAGAGACCGCTGTATCCGGATAGACCAGACCAGAGATCCAGAGTGGCCCAGACCGCTGTGAGCAGAACCAGAGAGCTGACCCAGATCACTGAAGTGCCGAGACCAGAACCGGAGTCCAGTCCAAAACCTGACCAGATCCGTGGCGAGGCCTATTTCAAATTTATATTGTGAGTACCTAGCAGAACTGTGCAGAACCAATCTCTTAGTTAAAATAATCTAATCCAAACTATTTTAATCTAACCAGAACTGCCTCCTAGAAGTTGTCACTTGCCATTTTGTAAAGCTGCACCACTGTCACTTGTCAATTCTGCAGCTGCATAGCTGTCACTTGTCATTTTGAGTTTACTTTAAATCCGAAAAAATACCTTTATTTAATCGTCCGTATCTCTGGAACCGTTTGGGATAGGAATCTCAGCTTTCCAACGGACCTAGAACCGACTTGCTACTCCTTATACTTTTGCCGTAATCACGATTCACGCACTCGCACATTTTACCGCAATTTGCGATATGCTTAAAAATCCAGCCACGTGTAACCATCAGCAGTCATTTCTTTCTTTGCTAAAAATTTGTTTGCCTCTCAATCACCATCTCTGAATCATTGCTAAAGTGAGCCTGAACTAATCCCAAGTATCTCTCACTCACCCTGAACCTCCTAAAGGGAATTAAAAGCATTTTCAGCATATTTCTCACTTCATTGCCACCACATTCAAAGCCCTTGGGCCTGTGTTTTAAAACTCATACCGGTTTTCTCTAAGCTTCCTGGGGGGAACTGAATTTCGTATTGTATTTGATTGCATTCCTGAGAACTGCGTGCTCCTCTTTCCATCTACTTCCATGTCTTACATTGCATCGGGGAGGGGGGTGAATTGCCAGAGAAAAAGTGATTATCTTATCTTTTGCTAAAATCATATCAAGTATTTCTGTACTGCATTTTATTCCTCATTGCTTTTCCCTTGAAATCATAAAAGTAGTTTTGCTGCTTTATCCATCCTATACTAACTCCTCATTGATTGTAAAGAAGTGTGCTAGTGTCAGATTACCCATTGTTGATTAACATTATATTTATAAGGGCGATATTGATTATTAATTTATTATAAAAGCGTGGTATCTATATTTTGTTTTATTTCTCAAATAAACCTTTTAAACTTGCAAAACAGAACTACTTCTTGGCTCAGTGGGGTCAGGGGGATTCTAAGAGAGGGGTGTTATATAGGGGTAGTCATCCAGAACTCAGGAACTGGACATAAAAGATATATCTATAAGGGTTTCCATTCAGTATCCCAGACTAGGCGTTGACTTAGCTGTAGTGTTGAAGTGAATCTTCTTACAGACCCCATGCTGCCTATATGTTGGGAGCCGGAGATTGCAACATGTGCTCTGCCAGTAAGGATGCCTGTACCGCAGAGAATCATGGAAACAAGGTATCCATTGAGAAAACTCTACATTCATACACAAAGACATAGTGTTCTTTTGGATAAAGTGCCAAAGGAAGTGTGCTTTTGAACAAGAAAGAAGATTGGTGATGTCATGCAGAGCAGAAAATGATGCACCTGGGAAAGATGCATGAGGCAGAAGAATATAGACATTCTATAAGCTCTGAAGAGAAGATGGTAAAAGATGAGCAACATTTCGGGCTCGATATGAAGATGCTCATGCTACAGAAATGCTGAAGAATACATAAATCAGTTTACGCTTGTACAGACGCAGTAACGCAAGCAGACAAAGTAATCTTAAGGCTGGCTACGTACGTTTTGCAGCAATGGGCCAATGTATAATACATAGTAATGTATAGAACCTGGATTTTCCACAGTGCACATTAACCAAGGCTGAAACCCCTGATTGGAAGGAGTTTTCAGTGTGGTGTATTTGGAAAATGATTGATGGCGAGTGAGAAATTCAAGTAAGGCTTGAATGGCCCAGTACCAAGAAGACGAGGCCACCGTGAGCCTGGGTGTCCATCCAGTAGTTACAGTGAATGTGAGAAAGAAACAAACTTCTGTTTGAAATGGAATGGAGAAACAATGAAGGCATCAAGAGTTCATCATTCCATCTTGGCATTGCAGGTGAGCGTGGTGCCTTTTTGGGACCCTCAGCCCCTCTTTCCATGGCTGCATTCTGGCCTTTGTCCCCGGGCCCCCGCTGTTACTTCCCGAGCATTCCCTTGCCTGTGGTTCCCTGTCCCTCCCTCCTCCCTGTACACCCCCCCACCCTGATTGGTTATTCAGCAGCCAGCCTTGGCTGAGCTGCACCAGCGCACCTTGCACGCCTGATTCCATCTTGGCGTTGCAGGTGAGCGCGGTGCCTTTTTGGGACCCTCGGCCCCTCTTTCCATGGCTGCATTCTGGCTTTTGTCCCCCGGCCCCTGCCGTTGCTTCCCAAGCGTTCCCTTGCCTGTGGTTCCCTTTCCCTCCCTCCTCCCGCCTCCCTGCCCACCCCCAAATCCTGATTGGTTACTCAGCAGCCAGCCTTGACTGAGCTGCACCAGCGCTACCTGCACGCCTGATTCCACCTTGACGTTACAGGTGAGCGTGGTGCTTTTTTGGGACCCTCGGTCCCGCTTTCCATGGCTGCATTCTGGCCTTTGTCCCCTGGCCCTCCCTGGTTGCTTCCCAAGTGATCCCTTGCCCGTGGTTCCCTTTCCCTCCCTCCTCCCGCCCCCACGCTGATTGGTTGCTCAGCAGCCAGCCTTGCCTGAGCTGCACCAGCGATCCCTGCCCGCCTGTTTCCATCTTGGTGTTGCAGGTGAGCGCAGTGCCTTTTTGGGCCCCTCGGCCCTTCTTTACATGGCTTCATTCTTCCCTTTGTCCCCCGCCATTGCTTCCCGAGCATTCCCTTGCCCGTGGTTCCCTTTCCCTCCCTCCCCTGCCTCCCTGCCTGCCCCCACCCTGATTGGTTACTCAGCAGCCAGCCTTGCCTGAGCTGCACCAGCGCTCCCTGCACACCTGATTTCATCTTGGCGTTGCAGGTGAGCACGGTGCTTTTTTGGGACCCTCGGCCCCTCTTTCCATGGCTGCATTCTGGCCTTTGTCCCCCGGCCCCCGACGTTGCTTCTCGAGCATTCCCTTGCCTGTGGTTCCCTTTCCCTCCCTCCTCCCACCTCCCTGCCTGCCCCCGCACCCTGATTGGCTCACATAAAGACACTTAAGCCACTTTCCCAGAGCAGCCCTTCCAGCTAAGGGCCCCAAGGCAGAGGACGGCTCCTACAGAGGGGCTCCAGAAAGTGTTAGCAGGTGTCCACAGGGGAAGCCAGTGAAGCCAGCGACCAGCCGTCGACCAGCAGCAAGTGTGGCATGGGTGGGGAGTAGAGATATTACTGTGCTCCAAAAATTCCAGCCACTCTACATTACCTTACATTATCTTACCTCTAAACTATGAATGCCTGCGTATGCCACAATTAGAATCTGTGAATGGTATCATGTCCCACACTTAGTTGAAATAAAGAGCATTAGCCCGAGTCACATCTTGATAAATGTGAATGTTAGCACATGCCTCACTTAAACGCAATTGTGAATGGTAGCATGTTCCACACTTAGCTGAAATCAAGAGCATTAACCCGAGTCGCATCTTGATAAATGTGAATGTTAGCATGTGCCTCACTTAATCGCAATTGTGATGGTAGCATGTCCCACACTTAGTTGAAATCATGAGCATTAGCCTGAGTCGCATCTTGATATAAACGTGAATGGTAGCATGTCGCAAACCCTAGATGGAATTGTGAACAGTAGCATGTCCAACACTTAGATGAAATTGTGAATGGTAGCATTTCCCACTCTTAGTTGAAATCGTGAGCATTAGCCCAAGTCGCATCTTGATAAATGTGAATGTTAGCATGTGCCTCACTTAATCGCAATTGTGATGGTAGCATGTCCCACACTTAGTTGAAATCATGAGCATTAGCTTGAGTTGAATCTTTATATAAATATGAATGGTAGCATGTCACAAACCCTAGATTGAATTGTGACCAGTAGCATGTCCCACACTTAGATGGAATTGTGAATGGTAGCATGTCCGAAACCTAGATGGAAGGAATTGCGAAGGGTAGCATGTGCCTCACCTAAACGGAACTATGAATGGTAGAGTAGCATGTGCCACACTAGGATAGAACTGTGAATGTTAGCATGTACCTCACTTATATGGAATTGAGAATTATACCATGTCCCACTCTTAGTTGAGATCATGAGCATTAGCCCGAGTCGCATCATGATAAATGTGAATGTTAGCACATGCCTCACTTAAACGCAATTGTGAATGGTAGCATGTTCCACACTTAGCTGAAATCAAGAGCATTAACCCGAGTCGCATCTTGATAAATGTGAATGGTAGCATGTGCTTCACTTAAATGCAATTGTGAATGGTAGCATGTGCTTCACTTAAATGCATTGTGAATGGTAGCATGTGCTTCACTTAAATGCAATTGTGAATGGTAGCATGTGCTTCACTTAAAATTGTGAATGGTAGCATGTGCTTCACTTAAATGCAATTGTGAATGGTAGCATGTGCTTCACTTAAATGCAATTGTGAATGGTAGCATGTCCCACACTTAGGTGAAATCATGAGCATTAGTCTGAGTTGCATCTTGATATAAATATGAATGGTAGCATGTTGCAAACCCTAGATGGAATTGTGACCAGTAGCATGCCCCACACTTAGATGGAATTGTGAATGGTAGCATGTCCCACTCTAAGTTGAAATCATGAGCATTAGCCCGAGTCGCATCTTGATATAAATGTGAATGATAGAATGTCGCAAAACATGATAGAATTGTGACCAGTAGCATGTCCCACACCTAGATGGAATTATGACCAGTAGCATGTCCCACACTTCGATGGAATTGTGAATGGTAGCATTTCCCACTCTTAGTTGAAATCATGAGCATTAGCCCGAGTCGCATCTTGATATAAATGTGAATGATAGAATGTCGCAAAACATGATAGAATTGTGACCAGTAGCATGTCCCACACCTAGATGGAATTGTGACCAGTAGCATGTCCCACACCTCGATGGAATTGTGAATGGTAGCATTTCCCACTCTTAGTTGAAATCATGAGCATTAGCCCAAGTCGCATCTTGATATAAATGTGAATGATAGCATGTCCAAAACCTAGAAAGAATTGTGAACAGTAGCATGTCCCACACCTAGATAGAAGGAATTGTGAAGGGTAGCATGTGCCTCACTTAAACAGAACTATGAATGTTAGGGTAGCATGTGCCACACTTGGATAGAACTGTGAATGGCAGAATGTGCCTTACTTAGGTGGAATTGTGAATGGTAGCATGTCCCATTTTTTGTTGAAATCATGAGCATGAGCCAGAGTCGCATCTTGATATGAATGTGAATGTTAGCATGTGCCTCACTTAAACGCAATGGTGAATGGTAGCATGTTCCACTCTTAGTTAAAATCATGAGCATTAGCCTGAGTCGCATCTTGATATAAATGTGAATGTTAGCATGTACCACACTTAAACGTAATTGTGAATGGTAACATGTCCCACACTTAGTTGAAATCATGTGTCACTGTGTACCCTGCTTTCCTGTTCCCCACACTGTTGCTATATATCCATATTTCCCCTCCTGTCGCTATAAGCCCAACCCCCCTCTCTCTATGTCCGTGTGTCGCTATGTTTCCTGTTCACGTGCCTTTTCTCGGGCACTTTAAAGGTAACCATCATATTACATCACTACGCTTACTTTCTCCTATACACCATCATTCAACTAGAACACAGCGCTGTCCGGTCATTTGGTCGACAGAAAATTGGTCGACAGACAAATGGTCGACGCAATTTGGTCGAAAGACAAATGGTCGATTTTTTTTTTATTTTTATATACATTTTTCAGGTTTTCGTTTAGGAAAAAAAAGGGTTTTTAATCAAAAAAAGGAGGTCTTTCGACCAAATTGTCCTGTCGCCCTTTTTTTTCCACCAAATAACCGGTAACCGAACACAGCTATACCCTCATAATTTGGCCTAGCTGTTCACAAACGAATACGACCCCATGAACACCTCATCACCCTAATAAAATGCAGCTAACTGAGCACATTCCGGCCTAGCTGCTCACATAGGCGTTCCTCAGGCCTAACGCAGCCAGAACCCGTCTGGGTGTCCACCCACCAGACTGCACACATCCAATTGATATCTTCAGCACCACACCTATCGCTAGTAAGCAGCTATCATCCGACATCTACGCCAGCTGCACACATATCCGGTGCACCCACACACCATATGACACTATCTCTCTCCACTTACCTCAACTACAGTTCTCGAGGGCGTTCAACCTACCAGCACTTTGAGGTCATACCAATGATATATAAAGCGCTATATAAATGCCAAGTAACATAACATAACATTTAATAGAATTAAATGCTGCCAAAGACTTGAAAATGCGGTCTCCCAGTCACATGGTCAGATCAAAATAGACATTGGGCCTCATTAAGATTTTGGCGGTAGCCATGCCGCTATTGGCGGTACAAAGATGCCAAACCAATTTTAGGGGGCCATGTATCAGAGAGCCCTATAGGTTGTATCACCAATGGCGTGTCGAGTATTAGTATGACACGAAAGATGATTTGAAATTGGGATGGGCTTAGTTGCCCAACTGGCAGTAGAGAGCCAATTACAACCCATTTCGTATGGAACTTATATCTAGATGTTCCCTGTAATCCTATCACATCCCCAAGTAGGTTTTTGTAGTTTACCACGTAGTGTGACATCACTTATGACGAGTTTTGACTATAAATGTTGTGTTCTTTATGAAATGCTCTGAGAGAAATCGAGCAAATGTCCCTTGATGTCCGTTGTAACTCCCTATTTTAGACAATTGAAAATAAAACAGACTAACTTTGCCAACTTCCTGAGTCGGTTTGATTATTGATGTCTGAGTAACTTCTGCATCCCCATCCATCTCAAAGTATTGCTACCTCTTCTTAAAGGGTCCTAGGTCACTGGGTTGATGGTGTATAATGCTTCTGTCAAATGCCGCCTCGTGATTTGATTGATTGTTTTGAAATAGTTCCTCATCTGTCATATCAGTCAACCTGTATCCCTCCCCCACGGCAATCACCGTTCTCCATTATCGTCCTGTGTCGTCAGTCCCATGCAATACTATTCTCTCGTCTCTCACTATAAATGCCTTGAATTCTACTGGGATCACCCTTACTTCCTGTTCATCTAGGGGAATTTCTGGTCTAAATAAGAACTCATTGGGTATGTGTAACAGCCTGCCCTGTACCCCTGGGAGACACGCTATCAATACTTCTGCTCTATATTGAAACACCTCTGTACCGTCTGCCCGCAATGTGCCTGGATGAGCTCCCTCACGTTCATTTATTGAATTCCTGGTGTCGAGCACACTATCCCCTGGTCTGTCAGTGAAATGGTCATGTTAAGTCAGCTCTTATTGTCTCTAACCATTATGTTCACTGGTGTCTGTCCGGAATATAACAATAGCATGGTCAGGTCATGTTCTCCTAAAGAAAGTGGAAATTCATCAGTAAAAGGAACCAAGTCTGTAGACCCAGAGAATCCCTGTGCATTCATGGCAATGCATAACAATGGGTATCTTCCTTCTTATACACAGAACTCAGTCGCCGCTTTATCCACGAGAAAGGACAAAGTCTTGTCACCTATTGTTACCACTCCATGTGGTTCCTCAGTTGGATTGGGTGTAATGGATAGGATTGCACACATTAGGTCTGTCTGTGGGCTGTGCTATTGTGGGTATAATGACATCCCCATGAATGGATTTCCCCCTACAACAGTCGCTCCCCCTAGCTTTCGCATGGGAGTCTGCATCGTGGAGTCTGCATGAGTCATGGTTATGGTGTTTTGCTGTGCTGGTTGTGATGGCTGCCTGTGTCCCTGCACCTGCGATGCATGTGTCATGGGCTGGTATGGCTTCATTTAAATGTCCTGTGTGTGCGTCTGTCACAGAGCATATGTCTGCGCTTGCGTTTGATTCTGGGAATAATAGTGAGTCTGCTCTGTCTGATATATATGTAGGTTGGTGCTGTATCCCCCCATTCTGGTGCATCCCACCCCTGTCCCTATACACTTGAGATATGTGGCCCATTCGTCCACACACCCAACACTATACAGGACCCCCTGTCGGTCTTTGCTGTCGACCATTAAGCTTTCCATAAGGCCGCTCAACAGTTATTGAACAGCACTCCATCATGTGGCTGTGTTCTGCACAGTCACTCCTGGATACCCTGCTCTTCTCTATACATTGTCTGCTACCTCGCCAAGAATGGCTGAGAGTACATTTTTCATGTCACCCACTGCTAATGTCACCCCTGCTGTCAGTCTTTCAAGCTCATGAATCCATTTTCCAGCCCCAGCAGTCAATGAAGATAGCGTGCATCTTAAAATGTCCTTATCCATTTGCTGCCATGGAATATACTGAGGCTGCTCATCACCCTTCTCCAATAATGGGAACTGTTTCAGTCTCGTCCCTCCATCATGTTTAGCTATGTCTTTAGTGGTGGTGAACACCCTTGCCATCTCTGCCTGTTTCTGTCCTATCAGGGCCTTGAGCCTCTGGGAATAAAGAGTAATATGGTCCACATTGTGTGATCCACCCCTAGGACACAGTAGTTGCCCTTCGATGTCCTCCTCTGCTCTCCTCTTTCCATGTCTTCTTCACCTCCCCATACTGTGTCTCTATCAGGGCTTGCTTCCCGGGAGCCGCTGGAGGGTCTTTCCTCTTCATCATCATCACTCTTGTTGATCCTCATCTGAACCCATGGTCCCAATACTACATTTGCTGTCCCTTTCTCTCTCGTCCTTGAAGCTAAGCCTCCTTAACATTGGGTCTTCCCGCTGCTCGCCCTTGGCTCGATCTGTAATCCGGCATTCCCCACTCACTGAGGAACAAGTAGTACCGCTATCTGCCTGTGGGGCAGCCATGCTGCTTTTCCTACTCCTGTAGAGTTCCCCTAACTTTATTCATATCCCTTCCCCATCCTCATGATCTAAACGTGCCAAATCTGTCTTAATCTTCACCGTCTCTATCTGCTCTCGTCTCTGTCCCGCTCCCATCTCCACTCCTCTTCCTCCCTGCATCTGCATTCTTTAACAAGCCACTTGACATCTAATCTCCTTTTCTCTTTCTTTATTTGCAATTGCTTTTGCCGCTCTTCTTCTGCTTTCCTATCTGCTATGACTTCTAGCTTTCCCTTTTTTGTCTTCTCCTTTTCTTCTCTTCCTCGTGCTTCGGCTCACTCTCTTTTTGCAACCTTTCGTTTTCCTCCCTTTCTTCCATTTCCCTTCTATGTACTCCCTTCATTATCTCCACCCATTCCATAGCTTCCTTCTCTGTGTCTTTACCACTCGGTAGTTCCTCCTCGGCATGCCCTGCCTCACGTGTGGCTTTCCCATCTAATTTTAGCAATCTCTGTCGCCTAGCCATTCGTTCGGGACTATCATTTGTTGGCCCTCGTTAAGCCCTCCCTTCCCTAAGTCATTCTCCTGCATGTTTCAGACAAAGGCAGTCTTATGTTAAGTCTGGAGACATATATTTGAAGACAACCATCTATTTTTAAGTCATGTGTTATGTAAGGATGGTAAAAAACCAAACCTCAATACATGCATCACAACCCTGGTATTCCCAGAGCCTAATCCCTCTACATACACAGTTGAGAGTTCTTGAACAGAAATGGAGGAAACATCGAACTCCTTCTATGGCCACAAAGGTAAAAATCGCTCTGAAAGATTAGAAAGTGGAAATTTTCAGAGCTAAATCAGACTTCGTACAAAACAAAAAAGTGGGTGACAGCAATCAGTCTAGAGAATTGTTCTCAATCATTTCAAATATTTGTCAGCCAACCTGTGCCTCCCTTCTTTCTGATTTTTGTTTGTTGCAGGCTACTGCTTTTAACTTATTTTTTCAAAGTAAAATTGAACTTATCCAGGAAAATATTTGAGCTAACTAATCGCAGATAACTGGTTATGAGAAGTGCGTGCATTGTGCCTTTATCATGGGGGAGGCAAGCAATTCTGATCATGACCGACTGTTTCAATTCTCACCAGTATCCAAGGAGACCATTCAGTCTATTTTAGGAGGGCTGAAGCCAATGAACGGCACTCTATTACCCCTACCAGCGCAGTTGGCAAAATGCTTAGTCTTTGAAATTTTACTGTTCATGACGCAGTTTGTGAATACATCACTATTTTATGGTGTAGTAACTCTAGAGTAGAAAAAATCCATGGTCGCACCGCTCTTGAAGAAATCCAATCTGGTCCCGGAAATTCTTTCAAAATAATTGGCCAGTAGCAGGAATTCCATGGCCCGGAAAGTGCTTGATTAAGTTGTCACTTCACAGCTACATGATTATGTGGAAAATTAGCAGTTGTTAGGCCCTCCACAGTCAGGTTTTCATCCAAGGTTCGGCACCGAGACTGCTGTAGTGTCAGTGTAGCACGACCTCTTAAAGGGGGTGGACCAGGGGGATTTATCCCTTTTCGTTATGCTGGACCGCTGAGCCGCTTTTGATACTGTGGATCACTGTTTCTTAATTAATAGGCTCAGTACAATTGGAAATGTGTTGGCACAAGCCATGGTTCGAATCATTTTTTTTTCAGGACGACAGCAACAGGTCAAATTGGGAGACTGGGTGTCTGACCCTTTTTCCCAGACCTGTGGAGTACCACAGGGGTCTTCGTGATCTCCTCAGCTACTTAACGTATGCCTCAGTCTTTGATGGACTTCTTGAGGAAACACAATTTAAACTTCCAATCCTATGCCGATGACATCCAGGTGAATGTCAAAATAGGTAACGTAGAGGAGTTTTTCCTCAGAGTCAAGCATTGCCTGGATGAGGTTAGCAGCTGGATGTCATTAAACTGGCTGCAGCTCAATGCTAACACAACTGAAGTGGTGTTGTTTGGCCCCAAACACCTTCTTGTACCTGGCAATCGCCCTCAGTTACCCTACTTATTGGGACCGGATTAGCCTTTTGCTGCCAAGATCAAAAATGTGGGCTGCATTTGGCAGTCGTATCTGAGTAGTGAGGGCCAGGTGAGTGCTAAGGTGCAGTCCATACTTTACACCTTCATCTCCTGCGGCAGGCTTTGCCCTATGTGCCATCAGAAAATCAGTCAGCAGTAGTCAGAGCGTTGGTTAACTCTCAGCTGAACTACTGCAATAGCATGCTTGCAGGTATTCCAGCTAAACAATGCCAAAGGTTACAGAGGCTTCGCAATGCCACAGTAAGATCTGTGTTGAGGGTGTGGGGGGGTAAATCTGCTGCTATTTTGGGATTTTGTCGCTCCCTGCATTGGCTATCTGCGAGTGACAAAATTCATCTTAATGTTGTCTGCCTCATATTTAAACGTTTAAATAATTTGGCCCCAGTTTATCTGGCAGATAAATTCCACAGATACCTTACGACCCACTTGCTCAAGTCTGAGGATAAGCTGTTACTGAGAATTTCACCATCTTTCTGTGTTTCTAGGGGCGATCGGAAATTTTCAGTCTATGGCTCAAATTTGCAACAGACTACCTTTGGAAATCTGGTCAGTGAAATTGTTGTTTCAATTCCGAAGAGCGCTAAAATCCCATTTATTAAATGAATCCATCTTTCAGTTTGCAGAGCTTTTTTAAATTCTTAGAACTCTGCTTGTAGCCCGCTCTGTATGTCAATATTCCTGTTTCTCTATGGTTAATTCCTGTTATATCTGCGCCCAAATACGATTATGTTTGTCCGGTGCGCGGTACAAATAAATCAAAATCCAAAAGCATAGCCATTAACAGTTTGCCACAATTGAAAACCAGCTGATACATGGAGTCCTTCCTAGAAGTTTACCCAGTTTGTTTAGAAAATGTCAGATAAAAGAAAGGTGATGCACAACTTAATAAGGAAAGGTGTTCCATGTGAGTGAGCCAATCTACTTAGTCTTTATGGACCTGAGCACAGCTTTTGACAAAGTATACTTATATGTATATCCTCGTTGAGATAAACGAATGAACCAAGGCCTGTGTGAAAAGTGTCAGTGAATGATATGATATAATATGGCATTCAAAGCGTGTATATATACAAGTGTTTCAAAGCGCGACGAGGCAAGGGAGGGGGAACAGAGGGAAGACGGAGACAACAATCTTACTAGGCCAGGTGATATTGAGATTGCGCAAGTGCAGGGGAGGGGGAAAGAGAAAGTGCGGGGGAGGTGGAGGTGCAGTGTAAAACATAGGATCAGCAGTAAAATAAATAAAACAGTAGGTAAAAGTGCGGCCAGCTAGTGGCAAGTGCAGAGGTAAGTGCAGACATCAAGAGTCAAGAACTGGGGGGACTGTAGGGATACAGAAACAGCCCCCAAGTGCAGGGGTTTGCCAAGGAGGCAGTACAGGAGTGCGGCTGACGGGGGAGGGGACCTGTGCCCAAAATCAGAGAGTAGCCAGGTGACCAGTGCACTTTCAGTCAGGAGTTCAGCAAGGGAGAGGAGGAGAGAAAGCAGAAGCAAAGAGGAACTTCTAGAGGTAAATGGTAAAGTTGCATCTATGTGTGCTCACTTGAATTGTTAAAGCTGCATCTATGTGTGTTCACTTGAATTAGCACCACTCTGGCACCCAATGGTAAAGTTGCATCTAGGGGTGTGCTCACTTGAATTGTTTTAGTTGCATCTAGGTGTGCTCACTTGAATTGCCGCCACCCTGGCACCCAATGCTAAAGTTGCATCTAAGTGTGCTCACTTGAATTAGCGCCACTCGGGCACCGAATGCTAAAGTTGCATCTAGGTGTGCTCATTTGAATTACTAAAGTTGCATCTAGGTGTGCCCTATTTATGCTTTTAAATTAGCCCAAACAAATGTTCACTAAGCCTCAGCCGATTTCGCACCCACTCCACGCATTTTAGCCTAGTCTAAGCCACCACTATATTTGTGATTAGCGCCCAACTGCTATCAATGTCAACAGCTGACTGTATGTTGATTATCTATTTAGCCCTACCTGCTAAATATCGATTCTAGGTTTTAGAATATTTGTGCCTTGTAAACTATCCAGTATCAGCAACCTCACGCCAAGTTGCCCATTATCATAACAGAATGCAGGCACTGCTAACTTTAACTATGTTCCCATTCTGCATTATACCATCTGACATCCCTTGCACTAGAGGTCACTACATTAAGTTTGATGAAGGGTTAGGCAGACTGAGATGTCCCCGTCACCACCCTATCCCTTGCCCTACACCTTTCCTCCCACACTACCCCCGTTTCCCACCCTAACCACTACCAAAATACATCCAGCCTCCACTATGTGCACCACACATGACAAGGTGCCCCCCGTGCCTATAGCTTCTACCGCCTCCCCTCCTGACATCTCTAAGCGCAACGAGAGATCAACCAGCAGACTACCGTCCAGTAGGCACTCGGCATTAGAATATTCCAATAAGATCATAAGCGTAGTTCGCCCAGGTACCACTGACAATCGCAAGCGCCAAAAGAAAAGGTGTACAGCCCCTCTGAACAACTTAAGGGACATTAGCCCCAGTCTACCAACTAAGGACCCACAATCACAGCCCACTAAGGGAGCATTACTGAACGTCAGGTCATTGGTAGCACATAAAACTGAGATTGCCGACTTGATTGTGAACAATAACCTTGACTTCCTTGTAATAACAGGCCCCTCTATTGCCCTAGCTGTCCCAGCTAATTACTCCATTCGCCGGGCAGATAGACCCACGGCTCGCGGAGGAGGAATAGCCATTATCTTTAAAGACACCCTCAACATAAGACTAGCCATCCCTACGCCATTGGCATCATGTGAACTCCTCTAAGTCAAGTTCCAAACCTCACCCCACAGCACTATCACACTACATATCATTTACAGGCCTCCAGGACCTCTAGGGTCCTTTGAAGAAGATATCACAGCCCTAGCAGCCGACACCAAACCAACGGCGCAAAATATTATCTTAGGAGATTTCAACCTCGGCTACAAGGACATTAGCGACCCACACGCCATCTCTCTAGCCTCTGCACTACTAGAACAAGGCTACACTCAAATAAGCACCAAACCTACACACGAAAAAGGTAGGATACTTGATTGGGTCGCGGTTCTAAATTGCGCCATCACCCCACGAGATCCGACTCCACTAGTATGGTCAGACCACCACCTTATCACCTTTGAACTGCATATCAACAACTTGGAAAAGAAAAAGCCCATTATTGCTCCCCCCTGCCTCACAAGGAATAAACGTAACATCACAGCAGATGCTCTAGTTCTTTTGGTAGCCCCCCTACTCAATGCCCTACCAGATACCAATGATCCTAACACTCTAATCAACATCTACAATGAGACCATGACTAAAGCCATTGATGATATTGCCCCGCTAAAACTACGTAAAAGCAAACCCATAGTCCATCTTAACTCGTGGTTCACTCCATAGCTGAAAACACTCCGCACTGAAAAAAGAAAATGGGAATCACGTTGGAAATCATTCCCCACACCTGAAAACAAAACTAACCTGGCCACTATCACTGCCACTTACAGAAATAAGATAATCCAGGCTAAAAAAGAAACCTATAATGACAGAATAGCCCAAGCCAGCTCCAGTACCAAAGAATTAGTCAATATTCTAAGAGAACTAGAGAACCCCAACCCATCGCCAGATACATGCACTAAGGATAAAGACTGGTGTACTAGCATTCAAAATGCCCTCTCCAATAAAATCAAGGGACTGCAGACCAAAATAGCTGACAAAAGATCCCAACTAACAGTCACTACACCAGCTCCTACACCTATTCCTCACATTAACTCAGGTTTCAGATTCAAAAAAGTCACCACTCCTGAAGTCCATAAAATCATTGCGCACCTTAAACCATCTAACTGCAAGGACGATAGCTGCCCAGCCCAGATTATAAAAGATGCAGCTAGAGACCTTGCCCCATTCATTACTAAACCTGTAAATTCCTCCTTCTCCAATAACTCTGTCCCAAGTAACCTCAAACAGTCCTGGGTTCTACCACTATTAAAAAAACAGACCCTTGACCCGGCTATACCCACTAACTATAGACCAATCACGACAGTCCCCTTTCTATTGAAAATTTTGGACAGAATAGCCTACTTGCAAATACAAGATTATCTTGAAGCTCACAAACTACTCGGCACCCATCAATCTGGCTTCAGACCCCAGCACGGAACAAAAACCGCACTTGTCGACCTCAAAAGCCAGATCGATGAATTGAAAGACAAAGGCAAGATGGCCATCCTACTCCTACTCGACCTCTCTGCGGCTTTTGATCTGGTGGATCACTCCATACTTTGTAACCACCTATCCTCAGCGGCCCATTTCTCCAGTTCTGCAGTTGCCTGGATCCAATCCTTCCCCGCCAACAGAACTATGCGCATGTTCTCACCGTCAGCAGCTGCTGACCCCATACCCATCACCTGCGGAGTCCCTCAAGGATCCTGCGTCTCGCCCACTTTGTAAAACATTTTTACAAAGCCACTATTTGACAAACTGGACCGTCTGGGTGTCACCTACACAAACCCTGCGGATGACACCCAGATACTCCTACCCCTCTCAGGAACCTACGATATAGACGTCGCGCGGATCAACGAAGTCTACATCATCATTCAGGCGTGGATGGCCACACATGGCCTCTGCCTGAATGATGATAAGACCGAATTACTACTAGTCGGATCATCTAACAACCTTCTCAAACTAAGTCCTCATTATACAAATATCGTCATCGATGGGAATAGTATTCCCATTGCCAAACATGTAAAAACTTTAGGTTTCTACCTTGATGCCCAGCCTAACCTTACTACGCAGATTAACATGACCTCATCGGCCACAGCCTACACCGGCAAGTTGATCAGAGCCTGTAGACCTTTACTATCCCCCACTAGCTGCATTACACTGGCGCGAGCGCTCATACAATCTAAACTGGATTATTGCAACATTCTTTATTTAGGAGCCAACAAAACCATTTCAAGTAAACTACAGATTATGCAAAATAACGTGCTCAGAGCTGCGCTGAATATTCCCAAAAGAGAGCATATATCAGAAACTAGAAAGCACCACAGGTGGCTCTCTATACAAGACAAAATTGCCTTAAAAACTATCTGCCTCACTCACAAAGCGCTTAACCACCAAGCCCCCCCCCCCTACCTTACAGATAAGTTCACATGGAAGTTATCCAATAGATTCACCAGATCCTCGACATTCCACGTCTGGTGGTGCCCAGATACCATCTAAAAAGAGCCGGAGGTTCATGCTTCCCAGTATTAGCAGCCCAGCTTTGGAACACACTCCCTCCGAATATTCAAACCATTCAAACCTTTAACAATTTCAGAAGTCAGGCTTTCACTTGGATACTAAATAAAATAGAAAACAACAGCTCCTGATACCATTAACCGTTAGGTGATCAGCACATTCTACTGCTATGACCAATGTATAATATGTATAATGCTTTATATGTATATATGTACCACTGTAACCTTACCTTGAGTGTTCAAACTGTATTCATGTACATAACTGTCCATACTATGCCTTGTAATCTGTACTACCCAACAGCGCCCAATTACCTCCGGGTCAGGTGCGCGATATAAATAAAATAAACAAACAAACAAACAAACAAACTTCTGGAACCGGAGAAGGATCTCCTCAAGTTTCAGGGAGGCAGGGAGGCTGTTCCAGAGGGAGGCCCCAGCCGAAGAAAGAGATCTACCACCAACTCGCTGCTTGGAGAAGCGCCTGACTCTGAGGGAGTTAGAGGCGAAGGAGCGAAGAGCTCGAGAAGGAAGATATTTAGGAAGAGAGAGTTGGAGGTAATGAGGCCCCAGGCCCAAGGAGGCCTTGTGGACAATGCACAGGGTTTTGAACTTAATCCTCAATGCCGGTGCACTTCCTATTTTTCATTGACACTGGATCCCTGGAACTGCTGCTATTTCTTTGTGTATTAATGGACTGGAAGAAACCTTGATCAAAATAGTAGCAGATATCCAAAATGTGTCCCAATATTTTTCCTGGTGTTAGCTTAGGCAGACGATACTGTGCTGATTGAGTGGACTGCATGTGTTTTTCAGTTACTAATCAATTCATAAATGGTATTTATGAGACACTGGAATTTACTGATCAATACAGATATATCTGCCATCCTAGTTTGTTACGAAGGAACAAAAATAAATAAAAATCACCAAATGTTATAGCCATAATAAAGAAAAGCCCAGGGTGGTAGAATTTGACTATTTGGGGATTTGTTTTGCATCAAACCTGACTAGGATGAACCACATTAAGAAACAGGCATTTAGGATGAGTGCTATTCAAAACCTATGTACATAAAATGGAATATGCCTTCATATGCCCTTAATAGAAGGCATATACAGAAAATGTAAAGGCAACCGCTTTTTATGGGACCTCTTTATGGGGGTTTTAGTCAGTTCAAATAATAGAAGATGACTTTCTCATAAAAACGCTGGGCCTTTCTAGATAGTCCCCAAACTATGCTGTCCATCTAGAAGTTGGTATCAGGTACCTGCAAGACGACATTGCCTTGGTATCTTTGTACCACTGGCTGCGTATTTGGGCTAATCCAAAAGATGGCCTAAGGTCTTAATAACAGGTATTTTAAGCAAAAGCTATACAACAAATTCCATGGCGTAAGTACACCGGCAAGATGCTGATGCACATTCAGGCATGCAATTATTTAAGAACTGTGCCTGCTCAAACATGACTTTTTCTCCATCGTCTTCTGCACTTCCGTGAGTGGTGTCACACCGGATATGTCATATGAAGAACTATCCAGCCTCACTGATAAAAGAGAGTGGAAACATTGTGTTTCCCTAAGGAGTTGAGGAGGCTGAAGCCATGCTTGTTCTGATCTGCAGGGCTCTGGGCACACACTGCCTCAAAGTGATCCCACAAGAAGAGTCAGACAACTAGATCACTCGTCATGTATTCTCGGTGTTAGCTCATCATTGTGCATGTTATGCTCCTTTGGTAGCAACGATGGCCGTTTTGTATCGACCAGTTTCGAAATTGTAAACTCATTTTAGCATCAGAATTGTAAAGTCAGTTGCGTGGTTTCATTATTTTTAGGTCTGAGGAGAGCCATTTGGCAGTTTTTATATTATATGTATTGTTTATTTGCAGAGGGACCAGCATGTTAAAAGCTCTCAGTGGAAGTCATTATGAGTTTGGAGGCAGCCATGGCGCTACCTCCAAACTCGTGTCCGGGTCCGGGTTCTCAGAATCGGGACTTACCGGGTCATTCCAACCTTGGAGAACCCGGTAAGTCCCCATTCTGAAAACCATTCCCCATTCCCATTCGAGCCCCCATAGGGTTCAATGGGAATGGGGAAGGAGCTACTAACGGCCCAGTGAATTACGGGCCTGTTATTAGCTCCCTGGTCCCTTAGCGGCTCCCGCTAAAGACGGCTGGTTTTACCAGCTGGCCTTAGTGGGACCCGCTAAGGGACCTCGGAATGCGGCAGTAAGGGGTTAACGGCACCGGCATCCTTACCAGTGCTGTTAACCCCTTACCGCCGCACTCGTAATGACCCCCAGTGTCTCGTTATAGTAACTGTCATAATCTATAGATTGGTTATGACTGAGGTTCCATGTCATTTCATCGACATTAATAACTTTCTGGTAATTTACTACGAAGTAATTACTTCTAAATTTTACATCACATTTTATTCTTTTCATTTGAGGGGGGTGCCATAGTCTTCCCCTTCATTGCTACCCCTCCCCAAAAACCTCCCCACCCCCTTTCTTCCCCTTAACCCTTAAATACTCATATTAGTTGAAGTAATTTCGAAGTAATTACTTTGTAGTACATTACCACAAAGTAAGTTCTGTAGATGAATCAACGGGAATCCATAACTGAGAGGTGAAGCAAAGTGCTGCTGAGAAGTTTTGAAAAGTTTGAAAAGCTTTCGCTTCATAGCGATGTCAGTCATTAATACTCAGGCACTTTGCAGCGGACTGGTTACCGGTCAATAGATTGCAAGAGAGGTGAATCGAAACTGATTTGAACGGGTCAGGCTAAGTATAACTCCGGCTCAAAAAGCCACAGCGATGTTACTGGGCGGCTGGAGAGCATCCTTCGCCTGTCAAGTAGCGAAACACTACATGTTCTAAACTACCTACTGTAGCTCTAAACGGCTTCACAAAGATAAACCTTTTCATGCCAGACACGTTTGGGACATTTCTCTCTTTCATCAATCCCGATCTATGTTTCACCTTAATGGAAGCACACTCACCCAACCTATCACGAAACACCCCTTTTTCCCTTCTACATCACTGTTTCACATGATTTCCCATACCCCTCCCTCCTTTCTGTTTGCAGAGTAAGGACTGGATACCCCAGGCAGGGTCACAATGCACCAACCTCCAGACAAATATGGTCTAAATTCCCTTGTAACATTTTATATTTGCATGCATTTGCTTATATAGCTCCCCCTCCATCCCCAAGTTCATGAAGTTAACCATCGAAACAGTCCGATATTTAAAGAGAAGAAATTGAGAGCAAAATGTTTTTTTACTGAGAAAAAAAGAGGGGAGGAGAATGATGTGGTAGAGGCTTCCAGTGTTTGTGAGCAAGAAGGGCAAACAAAAGAAATTGAAATTAAGTTGGGGGGCGGGGGGTCAGAAAGTTAAAGAGAAATCGTAACTGGGGTCTAAGTACATATCAGACAGGACAACAGGGAGAAATAAGAGAGGAAAGATAGAGTGGGACATTGAAAGACTCTATTGAGAAAGTCGAACAGAAGACGTAAATCAAGAGTCACCCAGTGAAGCGATGAAAGAGCAGGGGAAATCAAATAAGGAGGGGAGAGACAAAAGAGCAGGTGGAGAGAGTACTGTAGAGAGCACAAAGAAGAGCAAATATATAGGCAGGGATTCCAAGCCAGTGCTGGAAATTGATAGAACCCCACTCTTAACTTCATGGGTGGGAGGGGTGGAAGTGCTGGGCAGACCTAGGTGTCGAAACAAGGTGGGATGTCGGATGCTGGCTGCTTTGCATAAAATGAAAGTGCATTTTGGGAATATAAGAATGATCACTGATTGGAAAAACCCTGTCTGTGATAGTAATTTAAGCATGGAATCCTTCTGAGCATTTAATGCACACTGGGCGTGTTGCTCAATACATTCTTCACAATAATTACCCTAATAATCAAATGTCTACAAAGTATGAGGCATATACACTTCTTTGGACCTTTTTCCCCAATAATCAGGCTTGAGTTTTCCTGCTGTGCAAAAGAGGGTTTTTCAACGCAGCTTATAAATCAATTGTGTGTCACCTCATACTGCAGTCTCCTGGAGGGTGTGTTGCAACAGTGCACAGGATGAACTGCGTCACAGGCCAAGAACTTCCTCAACATGGTGCGCTTGGGCATCAGGCTTCCATGGAACGGGGCAGCGGCAAGATCTTTTTTGCTGGAGTGCAGCTCTGTCTTGCTTCTGCCTGATTCCTTCCCTGGCCCACGTAGTAACGCAGAGCTATAGACAAGGCGAGATAAGTTCAACAAGGAAACAAGAAGTTTATTGGTGTGGAAAGAAGACATGGGTGGGCTGTGCATATGTTACATAGAGGACAATGGCACATCTGGGCTATGTTGGCAATTTGAGTAGCAAAAAAGAGAGGAATTATAAGCTGCATAAGGACTGCGAGAAGAGTTAGAAAAAGAAAAGAAATAGATGGCAAAGGCGGAGAAGAAAATAATGCAGTGAATGGAATAAATTAACTTCTAGTTTAGACGCATTAAGATGAAGAAAACTGGCACAGCATGACATGACATAACACATCATAATCTTCACTCATTGTAGAAATAGGGTATAAGAAAATAGGAAGTGTAGCCTGCCTTAAGAGTAGGGCTCTTAATCTGCTGTGTAAATGCAGGAATCTGTACATTATCCAGATGGTGACTAGTGGTGGGAGTAGCGGCTTCCTCACCCTATAAATTCAAATCCCCTAAAACATTTTAAGTCCTGCAGCCTCCAGGTTCTGAGCAACAAAATCACTTGGTTCTCTTCCATTTTGTGCCCCTTGTGCCCAGCGGTGCCTTGTGTTCTCACTTCATTTTGGTACTGTCCTATTGCTCCAGGTTCTTGGCTTTTGCCAGGGCAGGAATGATCAGAATTGCATTCTCTGCCAAAGTGATCGTCAAATCATCGACCACGGAATGCCTGATCCCAGGCACACATTTCTTTCTTTGGGGTGAGGTTTCCAACTCTCAGCCCTTGGACTTGTGCCTCTCACTCTCTCCAAAGTCAGGTGAAAGGCGTTCTGCCTTCCGCTACTGTAGTCTGCCTTTTCTGCCCACCGGTCCACCAGCCACCATCACCTTCCCTCTCAGAGCCATTCCCATCTCTCACACCTCTCGCTTGCAAACCTGCCACATTAACCCATGAAGTTTCCAGCCCAGCACCGCCGACCGTCCCCACCACCCTATCCTCACGTGTACTAGGTTTGCTCGTAGAACGGGCAAGCTTGCTACACCATGCACACATTCCCTTCCAAAGCCACTACTCCTGTTCCCTCCCATTCCACCCCCCTAGCAACCCTAACACCACTTCTTTCGCATCCCTCAATGACAGGAACCCTAGTGTGTTTTCCTAAAGAAGGACAGGAGGGGCTGGCAGTTTCCTAGCCATGACCCTGAAGGAGGGGCATGTTTGGTGGTTATTGAAAGGGTACTTATGGTTTATGTAGCTCTGGGAAATGTGTCAAGTGTCAGAGCGTTTGCATACCCACAAAGGCAACCCAGGAATGTCAAAGAGGATCAGGGCTTGTTTATCTTAACCCAAGATTAAGGCATGTCCTGGAGAAGTTAAGACATCTGAACTAAGGTGACTATAGAAGGCCTTAAACCTGTGACCTTGTACGGCTTCTGCCACTGCTCTCCCAGGTTAATCTCTATGCCTCAGTTTCCAGGGGCAAGTAGGCTGAGGAGACCCATTGCCGCTGAGGCCTGGTTCTATCAAAATGGCATGTAACCGTACTTGGCTCTCTGGAGAGACTAATGGAGTGGTCGCCGCACTGTGCCATACAGAGCAGGGGGCTGCAAGCGTTGCACCTGCTCATGCACGGCAAAACAATTACTGCCACATAAATATAAAATTACAGACCAAAAAACACTTGGAACCCCCCACCCGCAGTCTATGAGAACAATAAAAAAATGTTTACAGCACATAGCGTCTTCATCAGCCTACAGGGAGACACTCGCCTCCCTTCAACCCCTCGAATATAGTCATTGACTATTGATCAAGCAGAATGCTGATCGGAAAGAGAGAGAGTACGCCAAACATCTTGTGTTATCAAGTATTTTCCAGTGAAGGCAGTTTTCAGTACTATAAGGGTGGTAGTCGAACTAGCCAAAGCTTAGTTGTGTGATGGGCCTGATATGTGCTTAGGCATGGCCTCGAAGAGTGGAGGCTTCCTTGCCAAAGTGTCGTATATAAGACATCTCCAACCAGTCTCATGGAAATAGTCTGGGACTGTCAGCTTTAGGTAGAATAAAAGGTGATTGCGGTAAACCCAAAAGGAGAGTGACAAGAGGAGAGAATGTATGAACATGACCGTCCAAGTGCCATACATGCAAGGCCTTCCATGCAATTCTAAAGCTGAAACAGGCACAGCCCGACAAGCATAAACGTTCACCTCTTTAGCATAGCGAAGCAGAGCAATCAAAAGTAGCTATGTGGTACCAAAATAAAAGAATGTCCAACCAAATTGCTATCAAAATAGGATACTTTCTTTAAATGCAAACACAGTAATCAAAAACGCTTTAACCCACCCGTGTTAAGGAAGCCACTACATATGCAGACTTCGTAAAGAAGGTGGGGGACTCTGAGTATGAAGACAGGGGTGCAAAGGCAATATCTTCAACAGCAATGTCTGCTCACTGAAGATGTCTTTAAAAAGTGGTTCTATCTCTCTGTCCCTTTTAGGCTAGTCGGAGGTGTACAGTGCCCCTGCAAATACCCGTATATACTTGGTCTTGGAGCTCCACAGCATTGATCCAGGCTTTTAGGTGCCTTAAATGGGTTGAGTCGGCATTGAAACATTTCATGTTGGTGGTTTCCAGTGATTCTCAGCTGCCGAGATAGTTGAGTTAGCTGAAACGGTCCAGCAATGTGGTGCAGTACTGTACTGTAGAAGTGATCGTCTTGAATGGGGTGAAGAAACCAGGCCATGGTTCAATTCAAACCTAAAAAGATGAAAACAGCTAAACTTTCGTTTACACAATATTTAATCCCTCTTCTGAAACATTTTAGAATAATGGATCAGAAGTGGAGGGAGTTTAATGCTGCAGACACAGGGACATTAAGGCTAAACTTGCCCTGGAAAAATATAAGCGCGTAATTTTTAAAGCAAAATCAGAATATCTTCACAAAAAAATGGATGCAGCAAAAAAAATAATTCTAGAGAACTGCTCTCAGTGGAATCAAATTTATGCCATCCGAGTTGTGATTCTTCTACGTTTGAGCCTTAGTTAACACAGGCCAATACATGTAATATCTCTTTTAAGGAAAAACTAGAAATCATCCAGGGAATGATTTTGGTAAACCTTCAGTCTTCCTCAAAGACAGTCCTCAAACAGTGTGTTGGTCCATTTGATTTTATACCAGCAACAGAAGATTATGTTTAATCCTTAATAGCTACACCAAATCCTACTAATGATTCGTTTTTTTCCAATGCCAGCACGCACGTTGAGACGACTGGCACTGGAGATTGCCCCATTTATGACACATTTCATAAATCTCTTGAACAGGGTATAGTGCCCCTGGACCTGAAGAAAGTCATCCATTATAAAAAAAAATCTAATTTAGATCATCTGTGTTGCAGAATTACCGGCGGTAGCTGGGATTCTGTGGCCAGGTAAGGTGCTTGAGAAGGTGGTCTCCTGTCAGCTGCAGGATTATGAGGAGAAGGAGTCCTAACTTGACCCTCTCGAATTTGGTTTCCCCCCTAAATTCGGTACCAAAAGAGCTCTGTTGACGGTGCAGGATGATCTATTAAAGGTCGCTGATGGGGAAGATCTTT